>NC_089223.1:3478511-4078511 GCF_963924675.1 Phocoena phocoena
TAACACAACATTGTAAATCTACTCCAATATAAAATAAATATTAAAAAAATATATATACATTATGGTAGATTAAATTTTAGAATTTCCACTTGAGAAAGTTTTCTTAGAACATCTATGAGTGACAATGAAGTACTACAGCAATTAGTTTGTAACTGTTATGATCTAAGGCATAGATCAATGTCAAGAGCTTGATGTCATATCTCCATAGACTGACTCTCCTTAAAGTTTGTATTTAATTTTGTAATCTAGATATACACTACTCATCTTGAGTTCTGGGGATTTTCAGGTCTGTAATGAACCACTGAACTGATTCCAAATTGCCTGGAGCAACGTGTAATGGTTTTTATGTTTTATTTCCTATCAAAAAATTCAGTAGGCGGTAAGAAAAGACTTTTATGTTTACTTGTCAAGCTGAGAAAAATTAGCGCTTTAGAGTTACAAGTCAACTGAAATCTTAGGAACCGTTTCTTGCAAGCACATCTAATGAAAAAGAAGCGATATTTCATATAAATAACCAAGGTGACTCAAACAGTAAGCTGCTATGAAAAAAAATCTCAAATATTAAGCTGTAAAAAACCTTTTGATAATTGTTTTAATATGCCATTAGGTATTTGTAAATAATTACATATGGATTAAAATTAGGAAAATAACTCTGAAAAATTAAGATTTAAAGTGTGTCTTTATGTTGAAACATTGATTTAATTCTCTATTCATTGTTTCTAAATATATGAATATTATTTCTACTATTTAGAGAAGAGGTTACTATAAATGGTGGGAGGTTACTATAAATGGTATTATTTCTCTATTTAACAACAAATTACTTCAATTAATTTGCTAAGGGAGATTAAGGAAGTACCTTTTGAATTTCTTATTTAAATGCATTTTCATCAATGGGATAGTCAGATTATTTAGCTCTACGTGTTTTTGTTTTTACTTTCTGTGGTTATTGAGAAGATTTTAATGTTTAAATATCTTTCAAAATATTTGTGCTATTTAATTTGGGAAGTTTTGAAGGGGTTATATTTTCTTATAATAGGTCTAAACCAAAGGCCCTTCATAAATTATAGGTAGACAGTCACTTGTCTAGTAGAAGTGGTAGATTTTGATTTGTTAATTTTTTAGTATTCAATTTGTACAGCTTTTGAGGAAGGAGGATCAATGACATTTTTTAATTTTTGTGGAGTGGATTATAATGGTACTAGGGTTACTTCATGACTCACTGTTATGTTTTCATTGTGCTCAGTCTTAAATTAGTCATGCAATTGAAGCACAATTTGTAAGGATAATAGTTAGAACATATTGAACCTTCTGAATAATTTACTTAAAAAATAGAGTGGACTAAAGGTTTTTTTCCCTAACATCACTAGGATGTATGGGTTATAGATAGTATTGTATATTACCAAGAGGCTATGTTTGTATATTTGAGAGGAACAAAAATGTTAAGAAAGCTGAACCATTGGAACCACTGGAAATTATTATGTTTTTACTTTTATAACATATAGATATTTTTACCAAATATATTAATTAGGTACTTCCTCACATTTCATTTACTATTAGAACATTTATTAGTATCCGCTAAAAGGGATTGGACTGAACAAAATTTGAATCTTGGCACAAGATTTTGATTATATTGGTGAAAAAACAACAATAAAAGGAAGGCCTTTAGAATAGCCCCAGGAATCCAGGGCTCCTCTAAGACATGGGCTTTTAAAGCTCTACTGTCAGGATGTGTTGATCTTTTATATTCTTTTAAAATCCACAATGTGCTTTTAGCAATGAGTTTTGAAATATTTTCTTCCTTATCGCAAACTTCTGAATTGTCATTGCTCCTGCCGTACAATCTGCTACAAAGAGTTTACAATGCAAACTCCTTGCTGACTGCTTTGTACCACAAAGAAACCCAGACGTTACGAGGCTATTAATGCGTGTTTGTCAATATTCCACCAAAGCATCCCACTTCGTTCTTTCTGCTAGTGTAATTTTCAAGCCTTTTTGCTGTGATGTTAACTAAATTGTCTCTAACTTTAAGCCTGAAATATTTTCGTGATCTGGATAGATCATTCAGTGAAATAGAAAGCTCTCGTTTTAAAATTTGGGTTTTGCATGCTATTTGATATTGTACAAATGTCTATCAAAACATGTAATCTGGGATATAGTCCCTTCCTTTTGTGTTCTCACTTGCATTATTCTCCTTACTTTACATGTTAAAATATCTGTTCTTAGAAGTTTCATATCAAACATGTATTGTGTATATATATTACATTTATATTTTTACACACACTATATAGAATATATACATATCTTAAAAAAATATATAGTATATGCCTCTATATAAAGCATATATTTCACCATGAAATGAACTTTATTTTCCTTTCAGGACGAAAATGTAGTTTCCTATGTGGGTGCACCAAAGCAACTTCCAGCAGATTTTCAGACTCCTGGGCTGATGGAAAAATAACAAAATATATTAGTAAGGGAAGAGGAAAGGTAGTTTTTACTCTCTGCTTGAAAAGTGACAGAATAAAAGAATCCTTGAGCAATGTGTCAAATAGATCTTTTTTCCCCTTGTGGAAGAAAAGAGTCTGTAGCTAAAAAGAGGAAGCAGCCCTCGTGAGTCTTACTTGCAAACTGTGCCAGCCTACCTAAGCTTCTTGTTCATTCTTAACATATTGAACATTTTGAAATATCTAAGAATATTGAGATGGAGAACAGCAGTGCAATCTAAGGTAGAATATCATTCTAATTATCATTTCTGAAGTGGAACATTAGTATTTTTTTTGGATGCTTAATAAGTGGTTCAAACTTTGAAACACTTCCAGCATTTTTAAAAACTCTAAGAAGATATGCATGTGAACACCGGATCAATTAATTGGACTCCATGAGTCCTGTCTTACAGGACCAGAAGCTGTGGCAATGCTTTTATACGTTTGTTTCAAATATTCATCACTTCAGTCATCTGAAGAATTTTGAGCTGGCCATATGTTCATTCTGACACTCAGGAAGAAATGCATTGTTCTAGATGGATGGATTTCTATGAGAATGTTATTCCCTCAATATTCTCTTTCCCTAAATCTCCTAAAAAATTAGAAACACATTTCATTGCATAAAACTTGCGACTCTGGTAATCTAATTCAACATATCCTCAATGTCCTACACAAAGTGAATATTTCTGCTATGATGACAAATTCTGTACATGGTGATGAGTTCTCACAAAGAATGAGAATGTTGAATGGATTCAAATGAATGGAGAAGTTTTAATGAACTGTAAGATTTGCAAATTCACATAAAAATAGATTTACTTTTTATTATTTTTAAAAATTTAACCTAATGTTTATTTCACACACCTATTTCACTGCAGTGGGAAAAACTTAATCTTAGCCAATTCCAGAATCTTCCACTCAGGATAGATATCTAAATTCTTGAAATGAAATGATAGTGGCTTAACAAAATTCCATGAAATTTGGGAGGGTGCTTGCCTGTGCAAAGATCTAGTGAGATGTCAGTTGTCCCATTTGAACCTTGATCTTTGATTCTGAAGCTCACGCTGAGGTGTCCCTGGGGCTCGTCTGCCCAGTCCCGTTCCGTCTTGGCTTCTTTGCTTCTTCTTCTTGGAGACACAGAATCATTCCAGTATACTCATGCTTTGTTAGTGACATAGGCCCAGAGTAGCTGAATATATTTTCCAGTCACACCTGCTTATGAGGACTCTCCCCAGGGAAGATGCTCTGGCCTTCTATGCCCTTGGGTCTCAGACCCTAATTAACAGCGATCCTGTCTTCCTGGCAAGGCAGGTTTCATGAAGTCTTTATCTGGAAACCATATTCATCTGTGCTGTTATGAATTCCTCCTCTCTATCTCTTTCTCTTCCTGTCCCTCCCCATTCCTGCTTCCAGCTCACCTGTAGAATCTTTTAAAAAATATATGGCCCCCAAATATTTTGTCTTTGCTTTCACATTCCTCTAAGAAGTTTGTTATTTCAAAAACAAAAATTAGAAAAAAATGAGTACTGCCCCTTTCTCCGACCTCTGCCCCTCACATCCTTCATTTGAGGAAATAAGCAGGAAATAGGCTAATGGGAGAGTGGGGAGTGAATTTGGGAGGATGAGAAATGTAAATTGCCCAGATTAACGTTTAGAAATGTTACTTTGCTACATGAGCAGCGAAACCTAGCATTTGGTAGACTGATGTCATAGGAAGTAAACATCTAGATTACCTGACTGTGAAAGATGGATTATTGAATACATTTATTATCAAGAGACTTTATGGATCATGGGTAGAATTAAAAAATACTTTTATGTGATCAGAATCCCTTTTAAGGCAAATCTAAAATTCTTTTTAATACAATAATTACATGCTGCTTATATGGGATCTCTCATCTGGTCCCATCATAAATTCAAATGAACGAGTAGGGCTATTTTAAAAAGCCAAACTAAAATGTTATCAGAAAAAAATTGGTTCTGCTTAGTTTTTTTTTTTGTGGTATTTGGGCCTCTCACTGTTGTGGCCTCTCCTGTTGCGGAGCACAGGCTCCGGACGCGCAGGCTCAACGGCCGTGGCTCACGGGCGCAGCCGCTCCGCGGCAACGTGGGATCTTCACGGACCAGGGCACGAACCCATGTCCCCTGCATTGGCAGGCGGACTCTCAACCACTGCGCCACCAGGGAAGCCCGGTTCTGCTTAGTTGTTTGTTTATTTATTTATTTTAACATCTTTATTGGGGTATAATTCCTTTACAATGGTGTGTTAGTTTCTGCTTTATAACAAAGTGAATCAGTTATACATATACATATGTTCCCATATCTCTTCCCTCTTGCGTCTCACTCCCTCCCACCCTCCCTATCCCACCCCTCCAGGTGGTCACAAAGCACCGAGCCGATATCCCTGTGCCATGCGGCTGCTTCCCACTAGCTATCTACCTTACGTTTGTTAGTGTGTATATGTCCATGACTCTCTCTCGCCCTGTCACAGCTCACCCTTCCCCCTCCCCATATCCTCAAGTCCGTTCTCCAGTAGGTCTGTGTCTTTATTCCTGACCAGCCTATCTTTTTCGACCTTCGTATGATAGAGAAGGTTATATGTAACACATTGTATAAGGATGGTGCAGCTCTCCCTGCAGGACACCCTGAAAACCTTGGGAAGAAGACGTCTGGTCTCCTTTTTTTAAAAAAATTCATTAATTAATTTATTTTTGGCTGTGTTGGTTCCTCGTTTCTGTGTGAGGGCTTTCTCTAGTTGCGGCGAGCGGGGGCCACTCTTCATTGCGGTGCGCGGGCCTCTCACTATCGCGGCCTCTCTTGTTGCGGAGCACAGGCTCCAGACGCGCGGGCTCAGTAGTTGTGGCTCACGGGCTTAGTTGCTCCGCGGCATGTGGGATCTTCCCAGACCAGGGCTCGAACCCGTGTTCCCTGCATTGGCAGGCAGATTCTCAACCACTGCGCCACCAGGGAAGCCCCTGGGCTCCTTTTTTAATGGGAGTCTCTCTAGCAGCAAAAAGCTTCCAGGAGCTCCTCTGGAAACAAACCCCAAAGATAGAACCTTTCAAGATGAACGTTCTCTTCTGTCCTGGGGCTCGCCTTTAAGTGGCAAGGCGCTAGGGGGTGCACGGAAAGAAAAGCAGGGTTTTATTCCTTAGTCCTGCTCTGAGTAAGATGAACAGACAGAACTCTGATGAAGGCTGAGGCCCTGGTGACATATTTCGTCATTATTAAAGTGCTAAATGGCTTAGAAAACTTGGCTGTGAATTCATTCTGCTATTCTGCTCATGTCACTTTGAAAAGTTTTGAAAAGTATGTGTAAAATCAACCCTGTGTGTTCCAATACATTTTTATACGAAGCGGATCATTGCTTGGAATTAATTATAAAGGTGTGTCCTTTCGGGTAGGAGCCAGCGCTGCCTCTTCCCCTTCGTGGCCGACAGGGGGCAGCAGACAACAAAGGTAGCCTTACCATGCACAAGTAAATGGAGTTTGATCCAACTAATTCTTAGACAAGTAATGGCATTTGCAAAAGAACTGGCGTAAAGACAGGCCATGAGAAAAAAATGGCAGGAGCGAAGCATGAAGGGCCTTGAATGCCATGCTAAGGATTTTTAGCTTCATTTGAACAATCACTAGAGGTTTATAAGCAAATGACATGACTGTGAATTGCGTAAAGTAAGATTTGCATTTTAGAAGAATCATTTTGAAAACAGCTCCCCCACTTTGAAACAGCTCCCCCCTTTGAAAAAAGGCTTCCCCACTCTGAAGTCAAAAAAGCAAGTGTTTCTTTTTTTAATTAGTTAATTAATTAAAAATTTTCATTGGAGTATAGTTGATTTACAAAAAAGCAAGTGTTTATTCTTTCTAGGTACAGTACTAGGTGCTTTACCTGCTTACCTACTTTAATAATTTTTACTCTAGGAGGAGAAAAATTAAATCGCTTACCCAGGCCAGTCAAAGAGGAAGTGACAACTTTTCCTACAGTACCATGATGTCTGTTGCTCAAGATGGGGGGACCAGTTAGAAGGATCCTTCAGTAATCCAAATCAGAATCCATGAGATCCTGAACTAAATACAGATTGTCAAAAGATAGAATTACCTGAACTCTGTGCTTCATTGAGCATAGTAAAGAAATGTCTAAAATTACTCCTAGGGTAGGGAATGGGTGACATGGGCAGGTATCACTGCTAGTGTCTGAGACAAGAACCGTGAATTACGAACACAAATTTGAGTGTGTGTGTGTGTGTGTGTGTGATACGGCAGCGGTCCCCAACCTTTTTGGCACCAGGGATCGGTTTCGTGGAAGACAGTTTTTCCACGGACGAGGGGCGGGAATGGTTTCGGGATGATTCAAGCGCATTACATGTATTGTGCGCTTTATTTCTATTACTATTACGTTGTAATATATAATGAAATAATTATATCACTCACCGTAATGCTGACAGGAGGCGGAGCGGTAACGAGAGCGACCAGGAGCGGCTGTAAATACAGGTGAAGCTTTGCTTTCTCGCCCGCTGCTCACCTACTGCTGTGCAGTCTGGTTCCTAACAGGTACAGGTCTGTGGCTCAGGGGCTGCGGACCCCTGTGTTAGTGGATTATGATTCCAATGGGACGTGTAAGTGCAGGTATCTAGTAGAATGTTGATAACGTGGACCTGGAGAATATTCTGGGCTGGACAGAGAGAGTTGTGGTTCATACATACTTAAGTGGTAGTTGGAGAAAACCACCTTGCACGCAGCTGTCCTCACCGTGCAGAGAGAGGAAACATGCGGCGCAAGAACTTTCGAGGCACAGATTCTTTCTCCTGAATAAAAATCGCGCTTTGGTAGCATAGGAGAATACAGCTTTCCAAACTCTGTATCCAGGGATTCTGATTAGCACCCAGCAGAGGAAGGTAACGAAAATGGTAGGAAACAGCAGGGCAGTGTCAGTTCCAGACGCCGAGGGAGCGTTATCAGCAGTGTTGGAAATTTCAGAGACCATTAAGCGTTGGGGATGGAGGGTAACTAATTCCTACTGGGTGTTACAGCCTGTTGGTCAGTTTTCTACTCTGTGACGCAGACCTATTTCCTTTCAGTGCTACCTCCTTCCCCCCATTCTTTTAATACAAAAAATACTGAAGTGCTTTTTAAAATTTTTTCTTTGACTTTTTTAAAAAATTGAAGTATAGTTGATATGCAGTGTCATGTTAGTTTCGGGTGTACAGCAAAGTGATTCCGTTATGCATATATCTATCTCTATCTATTCTTTTTCAGATTCTTTTCCCTTATAGGTTATTACAAAATACTGAGCAGAGTTCCCTGTGCTCTACAGTCGGTCCTTGTTCGTTATGTATTTGATACATAGTAGTGTGTATGTTAATCCCAACCTCCTGATTTATCCCTCCCCCACCCTTTCCCCTTGGAGGGCTTTGATTAGGGCTTGCTGCCATCATTCTCTGTTTCTGGACATGAACTTCAACCGAGAAAACAATTCACTTTCAGCAACAAATCAGTTGGAGTGTTGTCCAAAATAAATACATACATACATGAGGGTGGACTCACCATTTATATCACCACCATCAAGTTTTGTGTCCGCAATGTAGGGGCACTTAGTCCAGAAGTAGACTGCTGCAGGAAGATTAGAAACGGCACGCGTGTCAGACATCCTTGTATCCTCACATCAAATGCGCTACTTGAATCCAGGAGGTTACTTCTTACTCAGAATATTTGTTTTGGCTTCAAGTGTGAGGGTGCTGAGTTTTGCTGCATGAAATCATCCTCCAGTCCACCTCGCTCTCCTACTTCCCAACACACCTCCAGCCTGTGGAAATCACCCACAAGGATCAGAACCACTGATGTGGTCAGCAAGCAAATAGTAAATGCTATTCATAAAGCTCTAAGTCAAGCCTGAAGCAAACTGACACGGAACACCAGAAAATGAATTTAATTTTAAGTTGAGATAGGGATCAAAAGATATAGCTTGGGATTTGGGGATAATTAAGTGTAGGATTCAGTTAAGAGGTTTCACCTGTCCAGAAAATAGAAGTCAAACAGTCCGATGACTGACCTATAGATCTTTGCTGTATTTGACATAATAACATGACAGATCTGGTCATGTATTGCTTTAACAGGCCTTGTACGACTTGACTGAAATGTTTAATTCAGAACATAGGCAAGTCAATTTTAGGTTCAGTAACAGAGATTTTTTGGGGATGGATTTAAACTTATTTTTGCATAAATTTGTTTTGTAATTCTAATGAGCATTGCCTTTGACTGAAATAATAGAATTGACAAGAACTCTGGGGCTTAGAATTCTTTTCAGATGCTTCTACAATTTTTCCTAATAGAATATAAATGTTGATAAAAGCAGCATATCCAAAAACATCTAGATGTAATTTAAACATTTATTTCTACCATTTATTTTATACTATGTGTAATCACCTGGATGCAGAAAATTGATAGTGGCCGAAAAATTTATTGTATGCAATCTGTTAAAAATATCTTGAACGATAAAATTAAAAAAACAAAGGAAATGGAAATCTGATCTAGGCTTATGGGAGCAGAGAGAATTCTTGGTTCACAGAGAGGGATGCTTGGTGCCAGCCTTTACTTCCTGATCATTACCTTCCCATGCCTCCTCCCCCAGTTTCTTCTAAATGTTCATTAGCGCACATTAATAAAATTTTACTGTCCTTCTTGCCTTTGTACAATTTTAATTTTATTTTTTATTTTTTTTTGCGGTACGCGGGCCTCTCACTGTTGTGGCCTCTCCCGTTGCGGAGCACAGGCTCCGGACGCGCAGGCTCAGTGGCCGTGGCTCACGGGCCCAGCCGCTCCGTGGCACGTGGGATCTTCCCGGACCGGGACACGAACCTGCGTCCCCTGCATCGGCAGGCGGACTCTCAACCACTGCGCCACCAGGGAAGCCCTGTACAATTCTTAATAGTTAAAGACAGTATCTTTCTCTCTTTCAGTGACTTTACATCTTTTACTAAATGTCTACTCTTTGGATAAGTTCATATTGCTGAAATAATCTGCATATAAAATTAAAGATCTTTATGTTCTAATTAAGAAGTGTCCCATATCCGTATTATGCTTTTAGTATGTTAAGGAGAAGAAAACAAAACAAAACCCAGCAACATGTAGATCTCTAAGGAGCAGGGAGAGAATAAATAGAAAAGCTCTGGCTTACAAAATAGTGCAGTGGCAGCTGCTTTGGCCTCATAAATGAGACGTTTGAAAAGGGCATGAATAGGGCAGTAGAAAAAATACTTTGCCTAGCAACACGCCTGTTTTGTTTCTTGTTATAGATTCTTGTGAGATAGGTTTCTTCCATTAGGACTC
Source organism: Phocoena phocoena (assembly GCF_963924675.1). Classification (NCBI taxonomy): domain Eukaryota; kingdom Metazoa; phylum Chordata; class Mammalia; order Artiodactyla; family Phocoenidae; genus Phocoena; species Phocoena phocoena. The sequence goes on from NC_089223.1 coordinate 3,488,315, forward strand.
GTCTTGGTCTTACCTCTTTCTCTCCCTCCCATTGAGCTTTCTAACACAAAGCTAAACACCAACATCAAAGGAATGTTGGATTTTGGAGATGTTTTGTATAAAGTCAGCAAGGAGCGCACCTCTGCCAGATGTGTAATTCTTACCCAAAGGGGTGAATGTAACAAGAGGCACGCAGCAATTAGACTGATACAGGCCATTTACCTGTTTTTAAAATTATATACAGTAAAAAATACAAAATAATTATGAAGCATAGCTATATAAGCTTTTAAGAACAGGAGGTTTAGGTTTAATTTCTGGATAAAATCTGTTGCTTTTCCCCCTTTACATATATCATTGGGGTTATGAATTAGATGAAAAAATTAATGTACTAGCTTTGAAAATAGTTTTTTTTTTCCTGAAATAGTTTAATTTCAAGGTTTCTTCCAAATCTGAGACTCTTAGATGTGAAAGCCCCTTCCTTCAGTGTCAACTCAAGTGTGCTTGTCTGTTTGGAGATTTATCTTTTTTTCACATCTAAGGAAGTAGGTAGCTACAGCCTCTCTGAATCTGAGAAACATTGGCTGGCTAGATGGAATCTAGGTGGCAAGCCTTACCTAGGAAAGATGAAGCAGGTTTGTGGTCAAATGGGAAGATTTGAAGCAGTGCAGAAAGAGAAGACCCCTGTGTCTTAAAATGTCAATGCAGCAGGCATCACTGCAGTGCTGTACTACAGGGACGTCGGAAACCAACCGTGTCAGGAAAGTAAACTTCAGTTTTCAAACTCCAGTGACGATGGGATCCTTTATTTCTCTGTAGGAGAAAAGTTTCTGACAATGCTATTCATAATTAGCTTCCTTGTTTTCATACACTTGAGAATAAAACATTATACATCCCTTACACCAAAGGAAATAAAGAGCATTTTTGCACGTTTTTAGTAGGAGTCGCCACGAATCCACCGTGGAGGGCCAGTGTACAAGGTGTATCCAATTCAAAAGCTAATGTGTATCCTAGGTTTTCAGTGAGTTGTTTTTTTTTCCAATTGTTATGTGATAGCTTCATACCTCAGAATTAAATTTCCAGGATACACACAGAGGGAGATTTAAAGCTGTGCTTTCCAATCTTTGGGGAGCCATATGTCCTTACAGTAGTGTTTCTGTGTCTTAACTAGAGAATTTATCTATAGAACAGGCTTTTCATAGCACTAAGGAATGTATCAGGCACCTCTGGGTCAGGCGTGCATACAGGTCTTGCTGCTTGCCCCTGAGGAGGCTTTTGGTTTAGTGTGTGAAGCAGAGAAATAACTGAGAAATTAAAATATAGAATAAGTGGTACAGCAGTGGTAAACGTAAGGATCATGGTAGCATATAAAAGGATGCAAAGATTCCTGGAGAATATGATTACTTGGCTGAAAGATGAATCCACGTGTGCCGGCAAAGAGAGGGAAGATATTCCAAGTATAAAGAACAGTGTGTAAAAGGCCTGGAGGTAAGAAAGAGTCTGCAGAGCTGCAACTAGCTCAGAATGGCAAAAGCAAGGAGCAAGGGACTGAGGGGTGAGAGAGAAGACCGAAGAGGAAGCAGGGACCAAACCCAGAAAGAAATCAAAGACATTTCAAATGCAAATGTCTAAACGGAACTCTCATCCTCTCTCCCAAACCTACTATCACAAAGTCTACCACAGCTCACCCCATGGCAAGTCCATCCTTCCATTTACCTACATGTCATCTTTACCCCTTTCTTCCTCTCACCAATGGCTCAGCCTTTGAAATATATCAAGAACCCAACCACTTCTCTCTCTCTGTTTAAAAAAATTTCTTCCTTTTTTTAATTGAAGTATAGTTGATTTACAATGCTGGCCCATCTCTACTGTACAGCAAAGTGACTCAGTTTTACACATATATACATTCTTTTTCAATATTCTTTTCCATTATGGTTTATCCCAGGAGATTGGATGCAGTTCCCTGTGCTATACAGTAGGCGCTTGTTGTTTATCTACTCTAAATGTAATAGTTTGCATCTACTAAACACAAACTCCCAGTCCATCCCCCTCCCTCCCCCCACCCCCTTGTCAACCACAAGTCTGATCATATAACCCTACAAAACTATAATTCAAAAAGATCCATGCACCCCTATGTTCACAGCAGCACTATTCACAATTGCCAAAACATGGAAGCAACCTAAATGTCCATCCACAGATGAATGGATAAAGAAGATGTGTTTGTATATACAATGGAATATTACTCAGCCATAAAAAAGAACAAAATAATGCCATCTGCGGCAACATGGATGCAACTAGAGATTATCATACTAAGTGAAGTAAGTCAGAAAGAGAAAGACAAATACCATAGGATATCACTACACGTGGAAACGAAAATACGGCACAAACGAACCCATCTATGAACCAGAAACAACCTCACAGACACAGAGACCAACCACTTCTCTTAACCTCCACGAGCTACAGCCCTAAAGCTTTCCTCCACCATCTCTTGCTTAGACACAGCAAAGGACCGCAAGTTCGCTTTTCTGTCATTTCCTCCTGCTCCTGCCTTTCTGATCTTGTGTTGCCCAACTCATTTCAATATTTAATTATTTCTTAGCAGTTTCTGAAAGAGGTTTGTTAAAAACTACCACTAGGGCTTCCCTGGTGGCGCAGTGGTTGAGAGTCCGCCTGCCGATGCAGGGGACACGGGTTCGTGCCCCGGTCCGGGAGGATCCCACGTGCCGCGGAGCGGCTGGGCCCGTGAGCCATGGCCGCTGGGCCTGTGCGTCTGGAGCCTGTGCTCCGCGACGGGAGAGGCCACAGCAGTGAGAGGCCCGCATACCGCAAAAAACACACAAAAAAACTACCACTATAACTATGGATTTGCCTAGCTTTTTCCTTCGTTCTTTTTTGCTTTATAAGTTTTGAGGACATGTTATGAGGTATATATGTATTTAGAACTGTAATATTTTAGTAGTGCACTACTGTTTATAAAATATCTCTTTATTTCTAGTATGGCTTTTTCATTTAAGTGTACCTCATCTGTTATTATACCGGCTTTCCTTTGGTTAGTGTTTTCATGGTACCAATTTTCCAGTCAGGAAGACAAAAAACCATTAGATAGTTCAAGAAGGAGATTTAGTGAGGGGAATTGGTCACATAGGTTTAGAGAGCTGACGTGCTAGAGGGAATACTGAGGTAACCCAGAGATGATGCCTGTAGGAAGCGGCTACTATTCTTAGCCTGGGAAACAAACAAACAAACAAACAAACAAAGCTGAGGTGAAAGGACGAGCCCTGGAGAGATGCTGCTGCTAAGATCTTGGGGGGAAATGGAGCCACTCAGGAAAGGAGGAGCAGTCAGTGGAGCTGTTGCTCAGACCCCAGATCCAGCTCTCCCAGCGCCTTCCGGTCCGCGGCGGGTCCTGATGAGGCTGCTCCTGGGAGAGTCCGTGGAAGCTGACGGCTTCGGCCTGCCACTTCGGAACCGTCTAACACTGATCACTCTTAATGCAAATAGGGATACGGGAAGGCAGCCCTTTCCCGCTTTCTTTGACCTTGCAAATTCTCTCTAGTGACTCTTACTGGAAAGCTAACAGAAATCCATTTGGCAGTCCAGAAATGTAGTTTGCGGGATCCCAGCCCCGTAATCGTAGAGTACAAGTAGAAGGGGATTTTTTAAACGTGAGAAGTGATTGATAGGTAACCAGAAAATATATATATTTTTTCTACCTTTACTTCAGCCACTCTACGTTCTTATACTTTAAAAGCATCTCTTTTAAGCAGCATATAGTTGCATTAAAAAAAAAAGTGAGTCTGACAGTCTTTGTTTTTAAATTGGAGAATTTTTTTTTTTTTTTTGCGGTACGCGGGCCTCTCACTGTTGTGGCCTCTCACTGTTGTGGCCTCTCCCATTGCGGGGCACAGGCTCCGGACGCGCAGGCTCAGCGGCCATGGCTCACGGGCCCAGCCGCTCCGCGGCATGTGGGATCTTCCCGGACCGGGGCACGAACCCGCGTCCCCTGCCTCGGCAGGCGGACTCTCAACCACTGCGCCACCAGGGAAGCCCCATGCTTTTTTTTTTTTAATCCTGCTCTTCTAGTTCTCAGCAGGAAGATTGTTCTGAGTTACCTAATCTATTACAACAGACTGTAGACCCTTTTACAGTCTGTTCTCCCTAGAGAACAAACAAGTCAGATGGCATCGTTGCGCAGCTCACAACCTTGGGGTGGATCCTTATTGCAGTCGGAGTAGACGCGGAGTTCTAGTGACCCCTCCCCTCCCCCACTTCCCCGCTGACGTCACCTCCTCCTAGGCTCATCACTTCTCAGCCGCACTGGTTTCCACGTGCTTGTCAATCCTGACACGCTTGTCCTCAACTCTGGCCATTTGTATTTTCTGTTCCTTTTGTCTGGAATTGGATACTTTTCTGTCAGATATCTGCTGGTCTGGCTCCTCCCATAATTGCTGAACTTCTACTTTCTCAGTGAGCTCTTACCCAGCCATCCTAGTGAGAAATTGAACTCGGTAGGCACTATCTTCTTTTGATTCATTTTCCCCCTTAGAAATTATTATCTTCTCATATATTTTATAATTTGCTATTATTATTACTTTTTATCTGATTCCTTTCATTAGAATATAAGTCCCAATAGGGCAACCATTTAATTTTTTTATTCACCATGTAGCTCCAGCGTCTAGAATAGTGCCTGACACACAGTAGATGCTTAATAAATATGTTTTGAATGATGGGATGAGTAACATGGCTACCAGTGGGGCAAGAGTTTGGGGTTTAGGTTTGAGAAATACTAAGCAGCTATGGTTAATTGCATCTTGATGACAATGTCGGAGGAGTCCAGGAGGATGACCAGATTTCTGGCCCAGCAGCAACTTCCTTTCCTCTGAACAAACAGGCTCCTTGTTTACCAAGTGACATTTACTGTCTTTTTCTTCTCTGGCTCTATTTGACTGTAAGGATGTTTCATATCACTGTTTACCCCAAAGGCAATAACTATAATAATGACGGTCTCCATGACACTGACACTGATGTCAAAGGCCAAAGTATATCCTGGGGGCTATGTTCCCTGTATTTACTGAATTCAGGTAGGATTTCCTAAGTGTCAATTAGATGACAGAAATGATAAGTGCTACTGATATAGAAAGGAAGGAGAGGTTTCTGTGGTTTGAGAGTCTGATAAAGACGGTAGAAAAGAAGTCATCTTCCATGTGTTCAGTAACATTTGGGTAGGATGTGGCTATTTAAAAGATTGGTCTTTCAGGGCAGAGCATGGAACGAGCATAAATATGGAAGTAGAAATGGGGTAAATACAATGGATTTTGGAAAAATGTGGAGCAGCTGGAGTGGGGTGTGTAGGATGAGCATAGATGTGGAAGTAAAAATCTTTCAATTGTTTTTGAGAAAGACAAATATATCCATTTAAGGTGCAGATAATTTACAATCACACAGAATGTTTGTTTTGAGAGCAGTGCAAGATGAAACTGGAGAAAAGATAATAGACACATGGTTAATTCAGTTCACTTCAATATCAGGCAGTTTTGAAAAATATAAGATAGGCCATTTGATATCATTTTCTCCATTTTCTTACTTTTTATTTTGAATAGTTTCAACAGAAATTGTATTCTCCACATTAGATGAATATATCATTGGGATAAGAGACTCAGTTTTAGTTCTTTGAGATTGATATTCTCTATAGAGCCCTTCTGTAAGAAAGGAAACCAAATAGGGATGTACATTCTTGAGAAATGTGGGTGTGCAGACCCTGGATCAGAAAAATAGTCTGGTTTGTTAAAAAACAAACAAACAAGCAGAAGGAGAGTGAAAAATAAAAAGCAGACTATGTATAAACGAAAGTCAGTTGAAAAGTAAAAATCCCTCATGGACTACTAAAAACCTTTGGCGTATTATTGGAAATTGTTTTGGCTTTCTGTAGAGTTGTACCAATCAGATCAGCCAGACTCAGTAACCTGGCTCTGGCTAGCGTCTCCGTTTGGGTTTGGGGCTTTGAGCTTTACCTTCCCCTGAGCTCTCTCAGGTGCTTCGTGTAGCTGGAGGTATCTGAGAACTGACTGTGCCTCGTACGTGTCAACAATCTTGGGAAAGTCGAGTGACCTCTCAGCCTTGTTTCCTCTTGTGAAATATCAGTGTTGAAGATGTTCTCTGTGCCCTCTTTCAAATCTCATACTGTTTTCCTTCTGCAGGAGCCTTTCCCTGGAACCCGTCCCTCCTCCGGGCCCTTGGCCGCCTGCATCAGGGGATGCCTGGGACAGACCCAGGACTGTGTTACCACCAGCCCAGTATTTATAGGGCGACTTCCTTCCTAAAATAAACAAGTCAACTTGATGCGTCTGTATTCACTCCTGGCTAGAGCAAGTAAGCTATAAAATGCCATTGCAGGCCCTCTTCAATTGGGTGTTACCCGTGAGGGAAAAGTGTGTTATTTAAGCAAGTTTGGTGCTACCACATATTATTGCAGTGCCCAAGGAGAGGTGAAGAGCCTGGCTGGTTCCTGTCTTAGGGGAGAGGGTGGAGATCTGTCTATCCTGTGGAAACATGTGTCTGGGTTTAGCTCCTGCAATAACTCTGGTATCTGTAAATGCAGACTCTTTGCCTTCAAGCTGTTACAGATTTCACTGCAGACTGTTATTTATATGAGGTGACAGAGACAGACTCAGCAAGACTGAAGCCTTTAATAAATTCATCATTTTATTGAGTGCCTCAGACTATAGTTGTTAGTTATATAACGACGTTCAGTAATGCAATTTTAGGTAACTGGTTTGTATAAGGGTCTATATTGTTTATCAATATAAAGTAAGTAATTTACGTTTATGGGTTTTGTTTGTTTGCATGAAGGAGCCTGGTGAGATGGAAAAAGCATGGACTTTTGAGATAGACAGGCTTGGCTTCAAATTTTAGCTCCACCATTTTCTAAGTGTATGACCTAGAAATAGTTGCAAAGCCATCCCAAGACTTGGTTTCCTATTCAAAAATGGTATAACCAAACCCAACTCAAACTTGCTATGCAGACCAAAAATATCGTGTAAGTCAAGTTCATAGCATAGTTTCTGAGGCAGAGTAGATTCTAAAAAATAAGCATTGGGCTTCCCTGGTGGCGCAGTGGTTGAGAGTCTGCCTGCCGATGCAGGGGACACGGGTTCGTGCCCCGGTCCGGGAGGATCCCACGTGCCGCGGAGCAGCTGGGCCCGTGAGCCATGGCCGCTGAGCCTGCGCGTCCAGAGCCTGTGCTCCGCAACGGGAGAGGCCACGACAGTGAGAGGCCCGCGTACCGCAAAAAAAAAAAAAAAAAAAAAAAAAGCATTAAATGAGTGAAGTTAGTTCCCTTCTGCTTTTGTTCATTCCTCAACCTCTTTAGTTCCTGAAAGTTGTGAAAAATAATATAATAATAATAGCAGGTATGAATGATTAAAACAAAATCCTTTCCCTCAGGGAACTCCCACTTGACCAGGGTAAGGTAAACAGAAATGTTTTCCTTGAGCAGATAACAGCTGTGTTATCTAAGTGTCTTTTGTTTTTTTATCAGTGTGTATGTACACGTTCTCTTACGTGGTTACAGGATGAAGCACTTGTGCCAATGCAACTTAATAGCCTGAGACTGATAGCAAATAGGAGGAAAATCTTTTAACCCAACTGTCTTGATCTAATATCAAAGGCAGAGTAGATATGACAGAACTGAGTCAATAATGTTTAACTACCAAGAGGTTCAAGACCTAAACTAAATGTGTGGGATTTTGTTTTTGATAGGTATTTCGCAAGGAGTATTATCTATTTTAAGAGACTTCTTAAGTTTGAAGTAATGGTTTACTATTCGTTTTCTCCAAAAAATAAAGGAGCGAAGGATTTGGACTTTATGTCATTAACACTAGTGAGTTGTTAAGGGAAAAGCAGTAGACGTTCTTGGATCAGAAAGATGAATCACACGTTATTGAGTGAGGGAGTGGAGAAAGGGAATGGAGAAAATGATAAAAGTAACTAAAATCACTAGAAGTAAAGTTACAAAAGAGAGAGACTTTTGTTTAGTGGAATAAGTATCAGGCTATATCTTTAAAAATAATAATGATAGTTATTAATTTAAAAAGGGGGGGTCCTTAAAAATTCATTACCCAAATCTATTTCCTCTTCTTCTGTTTTGATAACATCACCAATGCATTAATTAAATATATCACACCCACACAAAGTTCATGCCCCACCAGTCACAGCACAGGTACAATGGTCCATATAATGAAGGTAGGCAGGTGGCAAAGCTGGAAGGTCAGAATTTAGAAGGTCAGGTTGTCGTTCGGTTTGGGACCTCTTCAGCCATGCGTCATCTGGTTGAGAAATGGACACGGTCGAGCTTGTTCTGAGCAGACAGCCCTGAATGGTAAAAGCAAAAAGCAACCAACCGAACGAAAACAGACTTTGGCTTGAGACAGACCTAGTTTTAGATTCTCCCTCTGCCTCTTCGTAGCTTTGTGATCCTTGGTGAGTGACTACTTATCTCTGAGGCTCGGTTTATCTTCTGCAAAATGGATCAATAATGTGTGTGTCCAAGTGACAAATGAAGTGCGGTATCGAGCACGTGGAAAATAAAAGGTGCTCCTTGCCTGGCGGTTTCTTATTTTCTCCTTAGGACGAGACACCGAGGTGTTCCGTAAATATTTCCGGTATTAAATTGAATATTTAACTCTTGGGATGATTATGAGGATATATTTGTTAACAAGTACAAAAGACTAACAACAACAATTACAAGAGCAGCACAAGACACAAAGCCTGACACACACAAAGGATCAATAGCTGTTGGCTTCCTTTTGCCCTCGTTTGTGAAAGAGCAGTGTTGGACTAAAGGGCATTCGAGGTCTCTCGGTTTTGAATATTCTGCGGTTTAGTAGATTCTGATTCTCTTCATAAGAAAGGATAGCTTTGTGTGCTCTTTTTTTAATAGAAAAAACATCCAGTTTCAATAGGGCGCTCTATCTGGCCGTACACCAAAGTGGAAATACAAGTCCTCCATAAAAACTGATTTTTTTGTTAAATCCTCCTTCCCTTACTTTTCTCGTGAAAGTAAGCAATAAGGAAAAGTTGAGAGAAAATGAATGGGTACTGAACTCTAAAGACGTTGAAAATGAGGGAGAAAGAAGATTGAGCAGTAATTGCAATAATGGATGGAACCTAAGGAGAAAATGTTAGCAAAATCCTGTTTGCGGGCAGAACAGAAGTGCCTAGATGTGGATGAATGACTGAATGCAAGAGGGCAGTGAATTTCAGCACGACAGAGGCGAGGAAACATGGTCAAAGGAAGGTAGGAAAGCAAGAAAAATATAAGCTGAGTTTTCTGACAAAAAGAACAGTTAAAAAAAAACTCAAACTAAGTGAAAGGTGAAGGTGCGCAATGGTTAAATGCTTCTCTACTTGGCCTGCGTGTGGTGAATGAAGTTCTATTTTTGTTTTTTTTTAACTGAAGTATAGTTGATATGCCATGTTGTGTTAGTTTCTGCTGTACAGCAAAGTGATTCAGTTATATATATACATATACGTGTATCTATTCTTTTTCAGATTCTTTTCCCTTATAGGTTATTACAAAATATTGAGTAGAGTTCCCTGTGCTCTACAGTAAACCCTTGTTGGTTATCTATTTTATATATAGTAGTGTGTATATGTCAAACCCAATCTCCTAATTTATCCCTCCCCCCCTTTTCCCCTTTGGTAACCATAAGTTTGTTTTCTGTGTCTATGAATCTATGTCTCTTTTGTAAATAAATTCATTTGTATCTTCTTTTATATTCCACTTATAAGTGATATCATATGGCATTTGTCTTTCTCTGTCTGACTTACCTCACTAAGTATAATAATCTCTAGTTCCATCCATGTTGCTGCAAATGGCATTATCTCATTCTTTTTTTTACGGCTGAGTGGTATTCCATTGCATATTATCCGTTCCCCTGTTGATGGACATTTAGGTTGTTTCCAGGTCTTGGCTATTGTAAATAGTGCTGCTGTGAACATTGGAGTGTGTGTATCTTTTTGAATTAGAGTTTTCTCCAGATATTTGCCCAGGGGGAATTGCTGGATCATATAGTGATTCTATTTTTAGCTTTTAAAAGAAATCTCCAGACTGTTCTCCATAGTGGCTGCACCAATTTACATTCCCACCAACAGTGTAGGAGGGTTCCCTTTTCTCCATACCCTCTCCAGCATTTATTTGTAAACTTTTAGATGATGGCCTTTCTGACTGGTTTGAGATGATAAATCAATGTTCTATTTATTATTGACATAGTTTTCTTATGAGTTAACAACTGACGACCTGTTCTTTTCATGAGAACATCATTGTAAGCCGGGTTCACCTCTGACTTGCCTCAGAACAGCTAATGAGGTCACAGAAGCAGTGACTATGTGGATAATGGAAGGAAAAGTATAATTAATAAAACTAAAGTGAGGCAGTGAAGATTTTGGTGGGGTTCAAATTAAAGTATAATTTGGTAGAGGTAAATTAAAGCACTGTGATAACACAAGCATAGCTTTTAGCAAGGAAAACAGTGATTGTGTTTGTTTGGGATTTTGGAAGACAGACTCTATTAAAGAACAGGTGAATAGCTTCCTCAGGATAGCATTGCCACAATAAAGTTTTATACCACTTGAGAAAAAGTACGAACATCATGCCTATGGGTTCTCCAAAAACAAATTGAAATCCAAACCATATGTTAAATGCTAAAATTAAAATCAATTTTCAACTCAAATAGCTTTCTAATTTACTGGGCACTTTTCTTTATAAAATAAGGATTGATAGTAATATGCTACTCCATTTAATTTGATGAAAAAAAAATTCTTTAAAGTACCTGCATCTCCTGTGCGTCTCCGGAATTACAGATTTGTCCCCTGTCCTTAGCGTGATAAGCCTTTCCTATTTCCTTCCAGAGTTGTCCCTCCAGAATTCACTTCCATTTGTCTTGAATCCAGTTATCAGATTCTTCTTAACGTGTGTTGTCCTGGACACAGCACATCATTCTTGGTGGGAGCCTAGAGTGCTAATACCCCGTGGTACTTTTGCAAGATTAATTTGGCAGCTTTGGGTAGGATGGATCAGTGTCTGCAAATTTTTACAACACTGTGAAAGTCTATAATGTCAAATTTTCATTCCAAGGATTTGGTTTCTTGTTTCAGAGCCTTTTATTTGGCCTCACTCCTCTTCAGCCTTTAGAAAACAATCTTCATTTAGCTTCAGGCTGTCTTGTTGCCTTGATGATTGCTGTGGTCCTTGGACAAACTGCGATCTCGGAGGAGAGAATCACTCACTCTCCTCTCGGGCCCGGGTGACAGGTGGCTGTTTTAACACTGATTGTTGAGACTACTTAGTATTCTGGACAGTCCGTGGCGTAAGCATGAGAGAGATAGTGAGGGAGACGAGAAGAAAATAAATATAGGACGAATGACAGAGAAAGGAAGAGAGGGTGAGAGAGAGGAGAATATCAATTAACAGGTCAATCATAACTACCATTCATCCATTTATGTTTCTATTATTATGTGATTTTCTTTGCCTGTAAATGATGGCATTGCCTATGAAAATTCTCTTCATTCTTTAAAGAAAAACTTAAAAACAGATTTTTCTTAACTGTTTAAAGCTTGCATGAAGCTTTTTTAGTGTATTTTAAAACATTAAAAAACACATGCAAATGAAAAGCATTCCTTTTGATATGGGACCATTGTGTCCCCCTATTACAACAGCATTTGCTCAGTTAATTCTTCTTCCGACTTTCTTTCAGATCTCAGCTCAAGCATCCTTAGAGAAGCATCTCAATTAAGATAGATTTCACAGAAACACAAATCTTCCTCTCTGGCTTCTTCACAGGGGTCACTGGACAATTTACAGATGATTTTCATTAATATTCATCTCCTTCACTACACCGTGAACTCCACGGTGACAGGGACTCTTTTTTTTTTTTTTTCTCCAGCACCAAGCGAGCACCTGGCGTACAGTGGGTGCTCAATGACCACTTGATGAAATAAAGAAATTTATGATGAGCTTGCCAGACCACTGAAGGACATCAGACAAAATCTATTTGCTGAATTTCAGCGAAAACTTTCGAAAGATAGGTGAGATGGAAAAATATCATGATTTACTATAATAACGTATTTCTTCCACTTGTAGATTTTGAGTTATTTTTTTCAGCTATGCTTGCTAACAAACCTAGAATGAAAACAAACTGGATTTACAACCAGAATTGCCGAATCGTAAAATGCTAAGCCAAATTTTCTAAAAGAATAAAACATTTTTTTTTTGTTGTTGTTGTGGTACGCGGGCCTCTCACTGTTGTGGCCTCTCCCATTGCGGAACACAGGCTCTGGACGTGCAGGCCCAGCGGCCATGGCTCACGGGCCCAGCCGCTCCGCGGCACATGGGATTTTCCCGGACTGGGGCACGAACCCGTGTCCCCTGCATCGGCAGGCGGACTCTCAACCACTGCACCACCAGGGAAACCCAAAATAAAACATTTTCAATCATATTTCTGTCACTGAAAACTGTCATGAGTGGTCAATTTATACTGTTAAATAAGACAATTATTTTTAAAACATTGTTTTATAGTCATTCTTTTTTTTTTTTTTTTTTTTTTTTTATGCGTTACGCGGGCCTCTCACTGTTGTGGCCTCTCCCGTTGCGGAGGACAGGCTCCGGACGCGCAGGCTCAGCGGCCATGGCTCACGGGCCCAGCCGCTCCGCGGCATGTGGGATCTTCCCAGACCGGGGCACGAACCCGTGTCCCCTGCATCGGCAGGCGGACTCTCAACCACTGCGCCACCAGGGAAGCCCTATAGTCATTCTTATTCCTTTATGTTTTCTCTCTTGTGTGTATATATTTTAAAATAAATATAACATACTAAAACACTAGTACATGTGGGTAAGAGGCACATTCATAGAAGCAACTTTATTTCCTGCCCACTCTTTCCTTGAATCTGCTCTGTGGGTCATGTCTTTGTCTACCCTGGATGGAATTCCAACCAGATTCTATCGTTTTCTGGTAGCTCTTTATGTAATAGAAACTTCTCTGATCAGTTCTAATCTCAACAGATACTGACTTCAGTAATTAAAACATCCAGCTCGATGTCAATAAATACCCTTTCAACTTCTTTTGAACTTAGAGTTTCCCCGTCCCCCTTTCAGGGTGGCTTCAGCTGGAAACCTGAGAAGGAAATGGTACCCTGAGGGCCCCTTTATTACACCCCATCTTGCCTTTCTCATCAACCAGCCCTCCTCCAACCCCAAGGAGGCTCCTCTGGACCTTTCCGGATTGGGTGGGAGAAGGGAGCCCAGAGCTGGGTGAGGAAAGGAAGGTGGAAATCAGCAAAGATCTTACTTAACTGTGGAATGTTACATTCTGGCATTTATGCTCTCTGGGCTGGTGGGTGTTCAAAGCTATTCTTTTTCTCTCTTGTGGAGCTTTTATGGGTTTCACAGAGACTCTTCTGTACTACCTGTGATGTGAACATCAGGTCTCCTGGTCTGATTGCTTATAGTTTCTCCCTCAGGCCCTGGGCATCAGGCTGTCCACCGTTTGTACTGAGGTCCCATAGCTCCAGGCTGGCACCCTGTGTGGATTCAGAATTTGGCCCTGGATAAACATGCTCCCTTAACTTGCCATTGCTGCAGCTGCTTTCCAGTGATGCCCTGACCACCTTGTTAATCAGGAACCAACTAACCAGCCCCCAATCACTTGCCTTTAAAATTCCCAGATGTGGGTCTAAGTCTGGCATTAGTATGTGACTCCACCAACTCCTGGGGACAAGGTCAAACTTGCCTTTTGATTTGCTTTAAAAGAAATTTACTGAAGGGCTTCCCTGGTGGCGCAGTGGTTGGGGGTCCGCCTGCCGATGCAGGGGACACAGGTTCACGCCCCGGTCCGGGAAGATCCCACACGCCGCGGAGTGGCTGGGCCCGTGAGCCACGGCCGCTGAGCCTGCGCGTCCAGAGCCTGTGCTCCACAACGGGAGAGGCCACAGCAGTGAGAGGCCCGCGTACCGCAAAAAAAAAAATTTACTGAAGTATAATTGAGTTACAATATTATGTTAGTTTCAGTGTACAGCATAGTGATTTGATATTTTTATAGAGTATACTCCATTTAAAATTATTATAAAATATTGCCTATATTCCCTGTGCTGTTCACTACATCTTTGTAGCTTAATTATTTTATACCTAATAGTTGGTAGCTCTCAATCCCCTTCCCTTATTTGGCCCCTCCCTCTCCCCCTCTCCCCAGTGGTAACCACTAGTTTGTTCTCTGTGTCTGTAAGTCTATTTCTGTTGTGTTACATTCATTTGTTTTATTTTTTAGGTTCCATATTTAAGTGAGAACATACAGTATTTGTCTTTCTCTGTGTGACTTCTTTCACTCAGCGTGATGCCCTCCAGGTCCATCCACGTTGCTGCAAATGGCAGAATTTCATTCCTTTTTATTTTCTCACACCATATAGAAAAATAAACTCAAAACGGCTTAAAGACCTAAATACGAAACCTGAAATTGTAACACTCTTAGAAGAAAACACTCTTTGACGTTAGCCTTAGCAATATTTTTTTGGATCTATCTCCTTAGGCAAAGGAAACAAAAGCAAAAATAAACAAATGGGACCTAATCAAACTTAAAAGCTTTTACACAGTGAAGGAAACCATCAACAAATGAAAAGGCAGCCTATTGAATGGGAGAAGATATTTTCAAGTGATATGACTGATAACATCTAAAATATATAAAGAGCTCATACAATTTAATATCAAAAGACCCCACCAAACAACCCAACTAAAACATAGGCAGAGGATCTGAATAGACATTTTTCCTAAGAAGACATACAAATGGCCAATAGACACATGAAAATGTGCTCGACATCACTAATCATCACGGAAGTGCTAGTCAAAACCACAATAGGACATTGTGTTTTGATCCTCTTGAAGTCTCTTTTAGTCAGCATGTGGTAGGGGTAAAGGTTGGGAGAATGGTTTTTGATCACTTCCTTTAAAATTCTGCCTCTTTGGTCTAGGCTTCACTGTGGAATATGGAAGTAATTGACCAGACTGTTTTATGTTTGGTCTTTGGGTCTTCCGTTTGAGACTGAGACAGCATCTCATTTTAACCTCCTGTGACAAATACAATAAATAAATAAGCAAATACATTAAAAAGTATATAAATAAAACATGTTCAAAGATTTTTATTGATATGAATGTATAATTAAAGTGCTTTGCAGGCCACTATGTTACCACGTGGTTTCCCAGACTCATTTTTTATAGAACACTGTTGCAGGAGGTGTATACGTTTGTGTTACAAAACAAACAGACAGACAAAGAGAAAACAGTGAAAAGTCCCTCAAACCTATGCATAGAATTTAAGAATATAATTATTCTTTCTTATACACTGTATCCTATTAGTATCTCCTGGAAATGCACATTATCTATTAATAGCATAATGCAAGTTTGAGAACATCTGTAATTCTTTTAATTTTGTTTATGACGTATTTTCAGAAAAAAGCCTTTGAGTTGTATGTGATTAAATCTAGTAGTCCATGTTTTCTGTCTCTCTTTTTACGTGCCCAGCTTTTCTTTTCTAGTATGTTTTATTGTCTCCCTCTCTCTCTGTTTTTTTGCCCTCTCCTTAGTCCCTTAATTTCCTCTTACAGTCTGTCTGTTCTGGTTTTCTCCACTCTGATCATTACCCACTGTTTCTATCAAAATTGATTGCTCTCTGGAGAGTCATTCTGCTGAATGGAGTTTTACTAACATCTCATTATTAACACACTTATTAAAATACTTAATATGTGCGAGGCACTCCTGAGTGCCTCAAATGCAGTATGTCATTTCATCTTAACGTCATTTGGGTTAAAGAATTTAGGTCACTTGCCCAAGGTCACACGACAAGTGAGTAGCAGAGATTGGATTTGTGTTGCTAGAACTTGAACTATTAGAATCATTCTTCTGGGAGATAATTTGGGTGAGGAACTTTCCAAAGCCACTTAAAAGACAACGCCCAGGCTAACTCAGTTTGGCGGTGCTAGCAGCGCAGATGCTAAGGGCGCTCTGATCCCTGGAGTTTGAATTTCCACTCAAAATATGAAAATCTCTCTTCTAGATGGTTCAGCCACAAAGCATCCATGTCCTTCTATTCATCTTTGGTATAATGTAGCAGAATCAACTATTATTCAAATGGAAAACTCTGTACCTCCCTCCAAGTGAAATGTCTTGCTTTTGAGACTTTTCTTATTTATAGGCTACTTCAGGAATTATTGGCACTAATATTGGGGTTGACTAAACATCCTTCTGAGTTTGATGCCCCATAGCCCTATAGTAGCGTTAACCACTTTCTATCCATGGATTCACTACCTCCTTGTTCCTAAGACCTTAAGGAACTTGTATTATCCTCTATTTGATTCAAATTCGACTCGAATCCCCTATTTGTTCAAGTCTTATAGACCAGAAAGGTGTTGTAAATACATGACTCTCATCACTGTGCTCTTTTTCTACACAAAACAGTGGATTTTGAACAAAAGGGGTAACAAAGCTCAGTATGGAGTCTGTATGCATGACATGTGGACTTAAGTATTTATGTTTCAAAGATCAGGGTAATTCTGGCTTTTCTACTCACTTCATTTTTAAGCTCTTAACATCATTCACATGACTAACCATCAGAATGATTATCCCCCCTTCGAACAGATAAATACACTCCTTATCAATTTTATTTTGTGTGTAATGTTTTTGGGGGTGGGAGGAAATAACAATATTCAGGTTTGATCTCATGCTATGTATATCATTGTGAGAAGAAAACAAAGAAAAACTGAATCAGACAATCATTTCTCTCTGTGATTGCAACATCTGATAATAGACGGCTTTTAAAAGAGAAACATCTGGGACTTCCCTGGTGGTCCAGTGGTTAAGACTTCGCCTTCCAATGCAGGGGGCGTGGTTAAAATCCCACATGCCTTGCGACCAAAAAACCAAAACATAAAACGGAAGCAATATTGTAAAAAAAATAAATTACTTTTAATTAAAAAAAATAAAATAGAAGAGAAACATCCATAATAATTGAACTATCATTTTCTTTTTTACAATGGGATAGTAACTCTAAAAGAACCAGGGAAGATCACCTGGAATCACTTGGGACTATAAAATAATAACATAGTTTGTGGCAATTGGACTAGGGAGTTTTCTCATTACTTTAGAGCCTGATCCAGTAATTTCCTTGTCCATCGACAAGGCCATTTGTAGACAGTCACAAAGAAAAAGAGTGTGTTTAGAGGGCTTCAGAGTGAGAAATCCACTACTTGTTTTTAGGAATACTTTTTATATCAAAGAAATCAGTATCAGGAAGTGTTTCTTTACATTTAATCTGAATGATAAGAAGCAATATACACAACTCTCAGAAGCGTGGTACAAACTCTCGACACATCTTTAACTTATTTCATCTTTATTTCTTGATAGAGTCTCTAAAGCTTTGAAAAGGCATGAGATTTAACTCCTATGTACAGTGATTCTAAAATTGTAAAATAAAAACTCTTTCAGCTAGGCATCCCATGATATGTATAGAAATCTCAGATGAGGAGATACAAATATATTCTTTTTGTTGAATGTACTATTCTTGTTAAAGTTTGAAATGCCCTGAGAAGTCATCATTCCCTCTGCAAAAACAAAATTAAACTCAATTCACTTGCTGTTAAACACGGTTGCATTACCTTGAGTCAGAGGAACTTAATCCTTTCCTTTTATTGTTTTGCTCTACTTACTTTTTACTAATAAAATTCCTTAGACATAAATACATTGTTCTTATTTGGGAGGTGGTGGAAATTATAAGTACTAAGTTTAATATTTGCCAAAGATTTTAATTTTACAAGAAAGATTGACCTTGCTCAAATGCCATATTAAAAATCTTTTCCTACCTAAATAAGGTTGAGTTCATCTTTTGGAAAACATTATTTTTTAAACAATGAGTCATAGAGATTTTCCTTGTCTTAGGTTGACTCTTTAGAGTACATTGGTTAGAGTGATGTGAGTTTAAGGTAGTCGGAATGGGATGGAAGTGTTGAGATGTATCTGTGTTTCCATATACATTACCCCATAAATCTGTAGGAAATGCTTGGGGTGTGTTTGTGAATAATGCATTGTGCTTCCAGTGTGATACATTTGTTCCTGTGCCTATGCATTTTACAGAGCTCAGAGTGAGTCTTCCGGATTGCATTTGAAGATGTGTTACCTGTGTACAGTAGGTTACTGGGTGTACCCAGGTGACCGGTTCAGGCTTAGTAACATTTTCCATCTTCCTTTTGGGGGCCAAAATGCTCGTATTTTACTGTACTTGTTGCCATTCATCGAACCATATGAAAGTTGTTGGATCAAACACCAGATTTTCAGTTCCTGGAGCTTTTATAATACCTGTACAACTCTGAATATTTCAAATTTATAGATTTATTATACGGTGGGAAACAGATTTTCATAAACTATCGTAGGCAGCATTGTATATTAAAGAAGTCCTGTGCATGTGATTCTATTCAGTCCTCCAAATCTCAGGAAGGTAGTACATCTTTATACCTTCTTACACCATGAGGTGGCCTGTGTTTACACTGATGAAAATTGTTAGGTGTGTGATTGTGGCACATCTCTTTAGAAAACTGAAGAAGATTTGTGCGGAGTTTCCTTCAGATTCTTATTCTGCAAGGTTTGCCTGCAGAATTACATTTATACTAAACTGGGTTTTGGAATGCGATGGGGATGAAATCTTCCAATTAAAATCACGATTGACCTTTTTACAACTTTTCTAAACCTTATTAACTTCTGTGAATTAAAAAAAAAGAACTGCAGACCTTTTTCATGTTTGCTCAAATTTCATCTGAGAAATAAATACCAAATGTGTGCAATCCATTGTATATATTAAACTTAAGTTAGATTGGCTCGAAATTTTAATGATGTTATTCAACTTTCTGCAAAACACAAGTCAATAATCACTCTCTGTATGCTAATTTTTAATTTAAAAAACCAGAAACAGCAATGGTCGTCTTTTAACTTCATCATTAATATAGTGGCAGCTGCATAAAATGATACCTAGAACCACATATGCTGTCTCTATAGAAAATCAACTCTTTCACTTTGTAACCAACTAGTAAGTAGGGTTTCTCCATAGACGAATGTGGAGAGCCACATGGTTCTATCTTCTGGAATGTACAGATTTAAATTTAGGGAGTGTACTAAATATATAACCTGTAATGCTTAAGAAGTTTTGGGTAAATTGTAATCAAATTATATGAGAAAGGTAGAATTAGGAGGCCAGTGGATGGGGGTTGATTGGTTTTGTTTGTTTGTTTGTTTAGCTGGAGTTTAGGTATGAATTACTTTGAATCAGAGCTTGGTCTGTAGACTGAAATGTGCCTTGGGTTTCTTAATAGCTGCAGAACCTTTGGGCAAGCTACATAACCTTTACCAAGTTTTAGTTTCCTCATCTTGTGATATGGAAATAATATATAACAATACCTATTTCAAAGGATCGTGAGTTGTTTGGGGCAATGTTTCTATTTTCTTTCTTTTACTATTGACTCTTCTTTGGGGATCTCATCAATTTTCAGGGATTTGAATCCCGTCTTTAAGAAAATGATGATGTCTCCACAACATACCTCTCTTTTGTGCTTTAGACTTGCATCGTTAATTTTTAAATTTATTTATTTTCACTTGGGTTTCTCACAGATACCTAAAATTTACCATACCAAACAAATTTCTCTTTGTTTTTCACTCTGATTCTTCCAGAAACTGAGTCCCCCTAAAACTGAGTTCCCCTGCCGAGTTTATGATTTTTTTAAAATGAGTTTATGATTTTTGAAAACTTGTTATTTTATATTGGAGTATAGTTGATTAACAATGTTGTGTTCATTTCAGGTGTACAGCAAAGTGATTCAGTTATACGTATACGTGTATCTATTCATTTTCAATTCTTTTCCCATTTAGGTTGTTACAGAATACTGAGTAGAGTTCCCTGTGCTATACAGTAGGTCCTTGTTGGTTATCCATTTTAAATATAACATGTGTACATGTCTATCCGAAACTTTATTCCCTCTCTTGTCCTGCCCCTGTTCCCCACAGGATTGAGGAGTGTCAAAGAAAAAGTGGGATGGAAACCAAGCAGGACCTTGTGAGGCCCTCCCAGGTACAAAAACCCCTCCATTTCCCCTATTTCTTGTTTGTGTTAAAAGCCTTTAGTCTCCTAGCCTTTCCCTGAGTTCCAAACTCAGTTATTAATTAGGGAAGTGAGAGAATGCAGAAACAAGGCAAGAAATGTAATGAAAATAGTTCAGAGGTAAAACAGAGTCCTAGTTCCTCCTCAAGAGATATACATAGCAATCTGGCACATATCTTTGAGTTGTTCTGCAGAGACTAAGACCCACCCCGCCCAGGTGGAGGATAGTGACTACATGCTGACCACAAGCATGTAGACTCCAGACTGGTTGGAACCAGAAGGTTGACGATGGAGGTTCCTGAAACATCACCCTGTGACCTCACCACCAAGCAACCAAAGGAAACTCATGCACCCTGCAGGCCTCACTCGGAATGTTGCCTTACAAACTCCTTTGCTGAAAGCCATCGGGGAGTTGGGCCTTTTGAACACGAGCTGCCCGTTCTCCTTGCTGGGTGCCTGTAATAAATGCTGCACATTCCTTCGCCACAGCCTGGGGTCAGTGGATTAGTTTTGCTGTGCGTTGGGCAAGTGCACCCATGTCCAGTTCGGTAACATTCCCTCCCCTCACACCCCGACACTGAACCATTCACAGTCCTGATTCTATTTCCAAACTATAACTCTATCCTCTCCTTCCACCTCCAACGCCAGCTCATTTGTCAAACCACAGTCATCTCCTGCCTAGATTGCCCTCAGCGTCTATAGTCTGGCCTGCCTTTTCCTATTGTTGTGTCCCTCTTATGCAGACTCCAGATTGCTGCAGCTGTGAGATCCTTAGCATCTAAACTGGATTGCATTCTGCTTTGTATTCTATAAGGGCTTCCCCTGAGTTTAATATAAAATACATATTTCTTACCATGGCCCACAGGGTTCTTTATGACTCTCCGGGTCATATCTTTTCAAATTTATGTCTTTTTAAACATGTTTTATTTATTTATTTGGCTGCACTGGGTCTTAGTTGCAGCATGTGGGATCTTCATTGTCGCACGTGGGGTCTTTGTTGTGGCACGCGGGATCTAGTTCCCTGACCAGGAATTGAACCTGGGCCCCCTGGGAGCATGGAGTCTTAACTGCTGGACCACCAGGGAAGTCCCTCAAATTTATGTCTTGCTACACCCCTTCAAGCTCGCTACACGCAAGCCAACTGTGTTTCTTTCAGTTCTGTGACCCTCGCTGGTCTCTCTGGCCTTGGCCGTTTGGCATAAGCTGTGCTGTTTGCATGGCATGCTTTCTCCCACTCCCTGCCACACACTCACCCCAACTCTCCATGTGGTTTTCTAACATGAGACTTCAGTTTAAGGATGTCTTCCTCAGAGCCCTTCCCTGACTGTCCTAAATAAAGAAGACCCTAGTGTGGGATTCTCTCTGTCTCACGTGTGTTTCTATGATGACACTTATAATTGAAATTATTTTATTATTTATCAGTTTGCTTTCTTTTTTGATTGTATTCTCCGCGAGAAGTGAAACCAAATGAAGACAGAAGTAGCATCTGACTAGATACTATCTAGTATAAGACTTTACCCAGTAACTAGCACAGTCCCTGGCATATAGTTGATATCGAAAAATATATATTGAGTGAGTATATTTAATGAGAATATGCAAGGAAAGTGCAATACACAGTGTCCTGTGTATATCAAGTGCTTGATGCTGAAAACTTGGCGTCTGTGCACCATTGCCTGGCGACAGAGTTTTGGGTGAAGTAGAAAAGAACAGCTTTATTGCTTTGCCAGGCAAAGGGGGGACACAGTGGGCCCCTGCCTCAAAAGCTGTGTCGCAATCAGGAGGATTTGGTGAGGAGTTTTATAGCAATGGTTCAAGGGTGGGATTGCTGATAAAATTAGGGTGTGTGTAGGGCCTGAATTCCTTTAATCTGGTCTCAGGTGGTCTCTTGATAAGCTTCTCTGGTTCCTTTAATCTGGTCACTGGTGGTCTTCTCTGGAATGAAAAATGCTAGCATCATCCATTTATTGGGGGTTTTAGTTCTGTAATGAGCTCAAGATATTGTTCTGTGTATCCCTTGATGTGGAACCAGGACCCTGCCCCAAGGCTGCACTGTTGTTTCGTAGCTGCAACTCACTTGTCTCTGTGGCCTTTCCCTTCCCTGATTAGCAATCTGCCCTTTGTTCGAATCTGCCCTTTGGAACTCAGGGAAGGTCATGGAAGCTGGAGTCTGTTCCCTACAAATAAGAGACAGGGGACATGGAAAGGCTTCTGTGCCCAGGAACTCCACAGGGTCCTGATCAGTTTCATGTTCAGTAAAAGTTAGCTAAAAGAACTTGAGTTCCTCTCTCAAATCTTTGTTGTAGGATAAGAGAGTGTAAAGAGTCCTGTTAAAACAATAGCAATTGACCCTGATGCTTTTTTGTTTGTTTGTTTACTCTTTACAGTCTATTATAAAACAGTTGTGTAGCGATAGGAGGGTTGATGGTCTTCAAATACATGAATTGACCACACAGTCTTTTGATTTAATAGGTCAATTTTTAACTAATTATAAACATAATCAATCATCCAGTTCAGTTGTAATCATTAAAATGCTTTGTAACCATTAAAAACTCTGAAAGAACTTAGAGGAGATAAAAGAAAAGCGGTAGAAATAGTGTTTTAGACCCACCTTTTCTGTTTTTTTTCTTTTTAATTAATTAATTTATTTTTGGCTGTGTTGGGTCTTCGTTTTTGCGCGAGGGCTTTCTCTAGTTGCGGCGAGTGGGGGCCACTCTTCATCGCGGCGCGTGGGCCTCTCACTGTCGCGGCCTCTCCCGTTGCGGAGCACAGGCTCTAGATGCGCAGGCTCAGTAGTTGTGGCTCACGCGCCCAGCCGCTCCGCGGCATGTGGGATCCTCCCAGACCAGGGCTCGAACCCATGTCCCCTGCATTGGCAGGCAGATCCTCAACCACTGCGCCACCAGCGAAGCCCTAGACCCACTTTTAAAAGAAAAACCTCTGAATTGATGACCTTTTGTCATCTCTAAGAATGGTGAGTAAATAATCTCTGTGGAGAGGTCGTGGCTTCTGTTTCCTAGGGTGGGAGATAGACTGCTGCCTTCCGTCTCCTGGACCAGGTCCACCTGGCTGACGTTTGTCATGTTGGCATCTGCAGTTCAGTTCTGAAGATGATGTAACTTGTGAGTTGGTCACTTTCAGTTTGGGCAAAGCTCCATCTCACCTCAAACATGGGCCTCTGTGAACTTTTGCTGTTACTTCTTTTCAGCCCAATCCTGGGTAGGGGTATAGGTTTCTCTTATGCAGCTCTTGCTGTAAAGCACTCTACTTTGCTAAGATAGACTCTGTAGCTGCCTCCTTAAGCTGATACTTCTGGATTTTATCCACCCAAAAAGGAATCAAATGGCTGCCCCTTGGGTTGGTTTAGAGCAGTTTGAAAGGGAGTGTCTTTTCATGTTCTTTGATAGAAGGTTGGGTTGGGGGGTGCTACATGAATACCTCCCAAACCATCAAAGACATTTCCCTTTCACCGAAATGAAATCCCAGGGAAGGATACTTGGATGAAGATATTCAAAAACTTGTTTTCCCTTCTCTTCTCTCCCTCTCTTTCCAATAATCTCCTTGAAACAGAAGAAGGCATATGTCTTTTCTAGTTACCTTATTTTGTAGGATAACACATATGGTCTCATTTTCCCAAGAATAAGGGGTACTTTCTCTACTTGAGGAGAGTATAGGGTGATTTGAGTCTTTCCAGGCTTAAGCTTTATTACACTGCTAAAGGGGAAGGAATCAGAGTATCTTCAAAATCCTTTCTCAAAACAACAACCCAACATCACACTTTGTAAGACATTTTCTTCCTGCAAAATTCTATTTTGTTTAACAGGCAAAGTATTACCGAGGCTTTCCCCTCTCCCCTTTAGACTCTTTATTTGAAAAGTTCTAATCTTATTCCATAGGCCAATGGATGCCTTTGGCTGAATAGATAAAGATCAGATACTCATAAAGGTAATCATAAAGAAAAAAGAGATAATTGCATTCAGAATTTTCTAAATATAGCCTCCTTATACTAGGCATTCACATTGAACATAAAATTAGGAGGAACAGGGGAAAATTTGGTACAGATGTTAAGTTATTCAAAAGAAAAAATATGGAAAAACAGAGATCTTAAAGGTATTTCAACGTACCGATGAATTCAGTGGGCCATATATAAGTTATGCTGAGTTAGCAGGTAACTTTAGTTTCTGAAGTTCAAGGGGCTGAATGTGACTTTGCCTTCAGTGCACAGTATAGCCTGTTCTGGTTGGAAACATTTAAATTCAAAAGGTGTCTTCTGCTCAGTCTTCTCAACCTCAAATTCTCCTCTGCATATCCTGTACACATTCAATCCCTTGTCCTTGGTTTTGCCTGTTTTAGTGAGGCTCAAGGTCTGTGGAAAGAAGTTGCTCAGTCATCACTTAGAAAAGGAAGCAAAATTTGTAGCATTGGCTTTGCTGGTAGATAAGCTGTAAGAAAAGATTGCAGTTATTCCAAAAAGATAGTGACTCTTAGGTGCCTTTGCGAAGAAGTTGATTATAATAGGATATGGATCCTGTTAATTAACTCAGCAAAACGTACTAAATCTAGAAGGTCCTTTCTGGAAAATCTAGAGGAGACAATTTATATGCTCTAAAGAGTGTTATAAAATTGACACCTTTTCATTCAAAAATGAGTAGTGCCTACTGGGTGCCATTTACTCTGCTGGTGAGCAGGAGAAATTGGACATTTGACTGAGGTACCAGGATACAATATCTAAATTGCAATGTAAAGGTCCAGGTGAAAAAGAGAATTTTTAGAGGCAATATCAAGATTCAATTGCATACCCTTGAAATGTCTGACTTACTTTGAGCTCATAAAATTATCAAGAATGGATATTGAATGAAGGAGCTTTGAAGATATTTTTCAGAGTAGTGGTGGGGGTGATGGTGGTATGTTTCTAAACCTGTGCTCTCCAGGAGAGCTGGTATTTATCTCCAGGTGTTATGGAAGAGGGATGGATGATGTCAGACATGGTGGAGCCATCTCAAGGCAGGAGGCTGCCGCCGTCAGTCTAAGGCTGAGGCAGGTAGGAGGGAGTTGGTGTCACACTTGAAGAAACTCCACTCTCTTTCAATGGGGATGCTGTGCTGGAAATGCCAGCCCTGGTTCAATTTAAAGGGCGTTCTCCCCTCAAAACTTTCTACCAGAAGGCAAGGAGGTTCCAACAAAGAGGTACTCTTTGCAGTGACCACCAAAAAGCCAGAAGTTGAAGAAGACAAGAGCTGGTGGGGAACAGCCAGGTGGAGAGAGGCAGTTGGAGGGCCTCTGTGGGTGGGTGGGGGAAGCATGTCCACAAACCCATGAAATCACTTATGAGAGAAAAAGTCCACTTTAAACCCACTATGCCCAGAGAATCTAAAGCCGGTCAAACTTTCTGTGCAAATGTTTCCTTCTGTTGTCCTGCGCTCAAATTGTAGAGGACACAGAAGGTGTAGACAGAGAGTCGGACGAGGAAAGCAGACAACGAAAGACTGTTTATGCCCCTCTGCAGAAGGCAGCTGCCTGCCCAAGCCCAGACCTAGCTGGTAGAAGAGAGAAGGCTTAAATGCAGCTCACATTCAAAGTTTTTATTATTGCACTGGATGTATATTTTAATGAATGTACTGAAATAGTTCTCACTTAAGTTCGTCTAAGAGTCAGCAAAAAGCCATAAGTTCTACCAGGGTTTTCATTCCGGTGAAGAGAAATCTTTCCCTAGCTGAAGGTGTATAAAGGGAGACTAGGAAATAAAAATAAAGTTGCATTATAAAAACATCATTCATGATTACATTAGCTCTTAGAGAAACAAAAGATGTGATGTAGTCCCCGTCCTCAAGGAGTTAAGTCTGTATATTTAAAAGAAGATTGATACTTAAGTAGGGTACAGTGGAGACACTTGGGAGGGACATTTAACCAAGACAAAGAGGGATAAGAGAACATTTCCCAGAAAGATGCAGCAAGAGTTGAGTCTTGAAGATGAGGTGCTGTGGGCTGTGTTCTGGGTGGAAAAAGCAGCGCAGGCAGCAGCTTGATGCCTTTTTCTAAAGAGAGCCTTCACCTAAGTTGATTGCCCCTCCTGTTCTATCCAATGAGCTGAGTTGGGCCCGAGACCTGAAAGGAGCTGCAAAGGTTGTTTCTGCCTTTGAGTCTCCAAAGGATGCAGCCCTCTGCTCTCTGCTTCCTCTCTTCTGCTCTCCACCCTCACCTTCCACGTTTCTGGGTTGAAAATTTCCTAAAGACAGAGGACATTCTTAGCCTAAACTAGAGCATAGAGAGACTCATTAAGAATTTGAGGTCCAAGAGGATTCTTCCAAATCTCTCCAGTGAAAGCCCCATTCCTCACCCCACACCAGTTCTAGGTCTTGATTTGGGGGGTGGGTGTGGGAGAGAGGTTGTTGACCATTTCTGACCCAAAGTAAACTATCGTTCTTTCTTCTCTCAACATTTTCTTGTTTTAGTGGGATGCATTGTTTCCACTTACTTGGAGGTCTAAATTGGCTCTTTACTTATTTTTAGTTCTGTTCATTTATTGTGTATATAGTATACCTACAAAACTCCCATGAGAGGGAAATAAGGTGGGTCATAGGAAGGCAGATACTAGCTAATAATCCCTATATATTTGAGATTCTTGAGATTTTGCAAGAGGATATAGTGAACTAAAACCGTTGGCAAAGAACCACAGGTGTCATGTGAACTCACAGGTGGGAATAGTTGAAACAAACAAGTGACCATTTTATCCCACAGGTCTAGATTCTGGTTCTCTCTGCTAACTCTCTGGTGGGCAACAAAAAGACATACAGAGGTATGGACACCAAGGGAGGACAGTGAGGGGGCGGAGGTGGTGGTGGTGGGATGAACTGGGAGATTGGGATTGACATGTATACACTAGATAACTAATAAGAACCTGCTGTATAAAAAAATATAAAATAAAATAAAATTCAAAAAAAATTAAAAAAATTTGAGCTTCAGGTCAGGTTTACACAAATAATTACTTTTAATAGAATTCTTTAAAAATACCATGTGGTCTTAGATGTAGATAAATTATAAAACTCGTATAAATTTATAACTTAAAATATGTATTAGATTTCTCTGAGAGATTTAATACATATTTATTGAGAACAATAAATAAACACCTTAAGGGAATATGTTGGAAAGATATGAAGATCAAAGCTTGGCAATGACATATATCAGGGAGCTCTGAAGGGTCTCATAGAAATATTTACAGGACTTCCATGGTCTTCTCCATCATGGTCAGGCAACCAATCCCAAATTCCCCATGTTACTGAGGGACTCTTGGCTGCTACATCGTCCTGGTACCTCTGCATTAATCTACCTCCCTTAGCAAAAATGCCATTTATTGAATGGATATTAGGGATTCGTCGAATTGGTTGGAGGCTGAAAGCTACATTGGAAGAATAGGCAGGAGCTTGGGAAGTCCTCAATGCAGGATCCACAGGTGTGGTCACCCTGCAGAAACACTGTGTTCCAAATGCTGACGCTGTGATGAATGTGACCTGCAGCCCCAAGACATCAGTGTGGTGACTCAGGGTTCAAAGTCTAGGACGAGAGCTTCTGACGAGCCTGTTCAGTAACTGTGCCAGAGCTGGGAGAGAAAGCTATTGCTTCCATAGAGGGAGGTGGGAGCTACCTTGTAAGACACTACACAAAGACCCCCAAAAGAGAGGGATTGGCACTAACAGGGGAGGGTTTGAGGCTGGTCAGTTAATAAACAACACATGTTTATGACACAGATCTATCTTTTTGTTTCTTGACCATGGGATACCTGCAACTGACATATACATCAAAGTTTATTTATTTATGTATTTATTTATTTATTGGTGATGAGATGGTGGCTAATGATGATGTCTGTAAATCTCGTTATCATGGTTACTTGAGGAGTATGCTGTCTCTGAACCAAAATATGTAGTGGTGAAAAAATATATCAATCATCAATCTTCTGAAATATTGGCATTTTTCTCTTCTGACATCTTTTCCTATCTTAACTTCATTCTTTTAAGCTTCACTTATAAATTCCTCATCTCCTTATTTTTCCCCTTACTCCTCTCCTCTGTCATCACCTAACATTTGTCCCTTTGGGTGCATTTGAACTAATATAACTGTCTTTGAGTTAGCCTATCCATGAACCAGGCCCGTATATAAGGATTTGACTTAAGTAGTTTATTTGGGAGGGGATCCCAGAAAACTTCATCAGGGAATGCAGAAGTATGACAGGGAAGGGAAGGCCTCCAACAAAGAGTGTATAACCAAGTCACCACTATGGGTAACTGGAGTTTGATCCCACTGGGGAAATCTGACAGCCAGGGCAGAACATACACATCAGCACGATTCCAGATAAGGAACATGAGATCTGAGGTATTTTATATTCCAGTTTTCCTCAGTCATTGGTTTAGATTCTCCCGGGCCTCCCTGGTTTGCATACAGGTGGGCAAAATGAACTCTTGGAAAACAGAGAAAGTCATAAGGCAATGAAAATACAGGGCTGACAGTTGGAATTCACCCCATGTGAAGTGAAATGGTAGGGATGACGGCTTACAGGTGGGACACGAGCTGCATCCACTACAGTCACAGGACCTCCTCTTTCCCTGCCTCTAGGGATGCACCAGGTCCCTTATGGACCACACTCAGCTGGAAGAAAATGAGAGTCCTGGGCAAGCACTGGAAGGGTCGGCGAGTATTTAGGGACATGGATAAGCAGTAAGCCATCAGGACCAAGACTTGTAAAAGGGTGTTTAGATTTAAGAGAAAAGGGCAGTTGAATAAGATATGGGAGTGGCATTAAGTAAACAGAGAGAAAGATACAAAAGCTGGGAACCAATGGGAAGGTCTGGTAGATGCAAAGATTCCCCGTCCAGCCCCCCCATCAGGGCGGTGAGCCTCATCTCCAGCTGTTGATGTCCCTCTGCTGAGTCCTACTCTGCCAGTTGCCTTTGAAAAAGGAAAGAGAGCTGTCTCGCCTGGGGTTAAACCACGGACCCGGGAGCAGCCACTTCTACTGACGCATTAATATAGGGTTACAAAGTCCCTGATTTCATCTTGGGGCATCTTCGAAGGGCCAGAGCTACTTGAGAGTTCTCTGTGAGATTGGCTGAGGCCACTTCTGAGACTGCATCAGAACTCAATGTCTCCTTCTGCCCAATCCCACTTGCCTCACTTCCTTAAGACAAGGTTTTATTATTCCCCTGGTAATAATAACTGGTGAACCTCCCATAAGCAAATTTCCTTCTAAAAGTCTGTTTTCTGGGAACCCCAACTAAAACAGAAACAACGGTGGAGTGGACTGTTGACGGAGGTGGAAATAATAATTCCCATCGGATTCTGCACAGGCGTAGTAGATGGTAATTGCTGTTACTCGCATATGTTTATTCCAAGCGTACGCAGAAATGAGTTCTGATGCTTACTTTTAGCCCATGTATAGTTGTTAGTGTTTACTGATGCATATCCTACCTGTATTCTAATATCAAACACTTACAGCTTACTTTGAATTCTGTTGTATACAAATACCAAATAAATGTTGAACCGTGGGACATGAAAAAGGAATTATTTTATGGCTTGTCATGAATATGAGCGATTCAGAAAAGAGTTGGAAAGCAAAAGTAAAGTTGTTATCTAGGGACTTCGGAGTTGTTAAGTGTATCGCTTATTTGTCAGGTCTCATTTTGTTAGTGTCAATCTCAAGAAGATGGGGAGGGAAATGCTAAGTTGGTTATTGCAGTTACTTTTCTGTAAAAGTAATGGCCTGCATTCCTGAGGATCTTAATGTCACCTTGTTATTTACCTTCCGTAGTTTCTGGTTGAAGGCAATTAAAGCCTGCTTCCCATCTCGAATCAAAAGAGGACTTTTACTTTCCAGTGATTCTGTCTCAGCAAAGCTATGAAATCTCTTCTCTACTGTACGAACTCAGATATCTTGCTGAAAAGGCTCTCTCACCGTTAAAAACTCATTTCTTTCCTATTTATCTTAATATATCTTACAATTCCAGAGGCAAGGGAATAGGAATGAGGGTGAGGAAAAGTACGGCAATTCTCAAGGCCTTCTTTTCTGAGGACTGAAAAATTAGGTTTGACCTTTTTCCAGCAGACTATCATGGAATACTTGGGGCATGTTATGGATTTGAGAAATAAAATATCGTGTCAGAAAGACGGGGACAAAAGACCCTTTATATACTCCCGGAGAAGTAAAAGCCATATTAACTTCAGATAAAAGATTTAATTAGAGGAGAAAGCCTAATATGATTGTCTGGTGTGTATTTTTACTTTTTGTCCAGAGAGAAAATGGAAGAAGCTTTAGAATTTCACCAAAGTGATCTCATGGAGATAATGAGGTTAACAAGCTAAAATTAGGCTCTTGGGCTTAGAAAAGAAAAGAATTCACTTATGAAAAGAACTGTTAATTAAATGGAAGTGCCTTCATCCAAACAGCACAATTTGCTCGTCAGAGATGAGAAGCCGAGATAGGCCTGATAAGAGAAGATAATGATAATGTAATGTTGCCTGAGATCAAGAATGGTGCTCATTTCAACACTCCTGCACCCATCAGCAGTCTGGAACTGCTGGAAAAAAAGAAATACAACACGGGAATGAGCTCTGAGAAAGACAGAAGCACCATTTTCATCCTGGTACATAACCCACCCTGCAAATCTGTATGCATCTGTATGCATTCATTTCCTAGGGCTACCATAACAAATTACCATAAACTAGGTGGCTTACAACAACAGGGATTTGTTCTCTTACAGTTCTGGAGGCTAGAAATCTGAAATCAAGAGGTTGGCTGGACAATGGTGATCTCTAAGGCTGCTAGGGAAAGACTTTTCCTTCTGGTGGTTGCCAATTGCCTTTTCTTGGCTTGTAGCTGCATCACTGCAATCTCTATCTCCAGTGTCACTGGGCATTCTCTCTCTCTCTCTGTCTGTGCCTCCCTCTCCGTCTCTTAACTCCCCTCTTCTCACTGTGTGTCTGTTTCCTTTTCCTGTAAGGAATCCAATCATTGGATTAGGGCTCACCCTATTCCAGGATGACCTCATCTTAATTCAGCTAATTACATTTTCAAAGACTATTTCCAAATAAGGGCACATTCTGAGGTTACTAGTGGATATGAATTTTGAGGGGACAATATACAACCCAGTACACTATGTAAAAAATATCTCTGAGAGAACTCTTCAAATCAGGGCATTTCTTCAAGGTAAACGATAAGATTTGACTTCTTACTCTTTCTTCTTAAACACACCTGTCATAATAATTTAAAAAGAATATGCTATCTATAACATTTTGTGCATATGTGTGCATATTTGAGTTTCCTAGTTAAAACAAAAGAGACATCTAGGGTAAAACTCTTTAAACCTCTGTTCAAATTATTATTAATAATTCACTTGGAAAAGAGAAATGAGAATAATTGGTTCTTAGAAAATTGGAGGTATATTCTGTTGAGTTTGAATTTGTGCCTAACTTTTAAGAACACCAATGGGGCAATGAATTTTTTATAACCATTTTTAAAATTGAAGTATAGTTAATTTACAATGTTGTGTTAGTTTCAGGTGTACAGCAAAGCGATTCAGATATATATGTATATATATACACACACATATATGTATATATATTATTTTTCAGATTCTTTTCCATTATAGGTTATTACAAGATATTGAATGTAGTTCCCTGTGCTATACAGTAGGTCCTTGCTTTTTATATATTTTATATAGAGTAGTTTGTGTCTGCTAATCCCAAACTCCTAATTTATCCCTACCCACTTTACGCTTTGGTAACCATAGGTTTGTTTTCTCTCTGTGAGTCTATTTCTGTTTTGTAAATAAGGTCGTTTGTATCATGTTTTTAGATTTCACAAGTAAGTGATATCATATGATATGTGTCTTTCTCTGTCTGATTTACTTCACTTAGGATGATAATCTCTAGGTCTACCCATGTTGCTGCAAATGGCATTATTTCATTCTGTTTTTATGGCTGAGTAATATTCCATTATATATATCTATATATCTATATCTATAACCATATCTATATCTATGCACCATCTTCTTTATCCATTCATCTGTCAGTGGACACTTGGTTGCTTCCTTGTCTTGGCTATTGTAAATATTGATGCTATGAACACTGGGATGCAAGTATCTTTTCAAATTAGAGTTTTCATCTTTTCTGGATATAAGGGTAATGTATTTTTTAATAATCTCTTTTATTTTAGGAAAATTTTAGATTTATGGAAAAGTTGCAAAGACAGTATAGAGAGTTCTCTTACATTCTGCATTTTGTTTGCCTATTGTTAACATCTTAACTTGGTCTGAAACGTTTGTCATAATTAGCCTACCAGTATTGATGCATTATTATTAACCTAAGACCATACTTTTAAAACTTCTTTAGTTTTTTTCATTTTCTGTCCCAGGATCCAAACCAAGATACCATGTTAACATTTAGTAGTTATGTTTCCATGGGATAGTTTTGGCTGTGACTGTTTCTTAGACTTGCCCTGTTTTCAGTGAGAAGTACTGATAAGATATTTTGTAGAATGCCTTTCAGTTTGGGTTTGTCTTACTTTTCTATTTCCCATGAATAGACTGGGGATATGTGTTTTGGGAGAAAGATCACAGAGATTAAGTGACACTTGCATCAGATCACACCAAGGGTACGTGTTCTCAACATGACTTATCACTTTTGATGCTAACCTTGATCACCGGGCTCAGGTAGTGTTTGCCCACAATAGTTTCCACCATAGTTACCTTTTTTGTCTCCTTTCCCTACCGTATTCTTTGGAAGCAAGTCACTATGCACAATCCACACTTAAAGACCAGGGAGTGGCGTTCCACCACCTTGACGGGGCAGTATCTATATCTACATAAATTATTTGGAATTCTTCTATATAGGACATTTGTCTATTCTCACCCATTTATTCTTGTTTTAAAAAATGTATTTCATGTTGGAGTAGAGTTGATTTACAATGTTGTGTTAGTTTCAGGAGTACAGCAAAGTGATTCAGTTATACATATATATTCCTGTATCTCTCCATCTTTATTTATATTAAATTAAACATGAGTTCATACTGACAGCACGAAATCTAATCCATGACCACATGTGTCCTTCTAACCTCTCCCTTACTTCTCTGTAAACTCCCCCTCCAATGACGAGGCTCCTGGTTCCACCATCTGCCATCTACTTACTTACTGTTCAATTCCAGCATACATCTACAGTTTTAGGATTGTTAACCTATACCCCCGTAAGAAACAATCTTAGCTACTGGAATACAGTACTTACACACAGTTTCTTTTATCTCCACTCACTTCCAAAGTTACTTACTTCGAAACATCTCCCCCATCCTCATCAGTGAAGCCATATCACACATTTGTAATAGAGCTAGATGCTCTTGCCACAGTTTGTATTCCGTCTTGGGATCTCCTTGATTTTTTATTTGTTTGTGTGTATACATTAAGGTTTACTTCCTGTGGTGAAAAATTCTATGGGTTTTGACAAGTGCATAGTATCACGTGTCTAACACTACAGTATCAAACAAAATAGTTACAGCACTAACAATTCGTTCGTGCTTCACCCAGTCAACCTCTCCCTCACCTCAAACCCCTGACAACCACTGACCGGTTTTCCTTCTCTGTAGTTTTGTCTTTCTCAGAATGTCATATAAAAGGACTCATAAAGTATGCTGCCTTTTCAGACTAGGTTCTTTCACTTAGTAATATGTTTTTGTGGGTTGATAGTTCATGCATTTGCATCACTGAGTAGTATTCCATTATGTGGATATACCATAGTTTGTTCATTTATTTATCTATTCAAATGCATCTTGGTTGTTTCCAGTTTTTGATGATGGTGAATCAGATTGATTCATAATTCATTCATGTGCAGCTTTCTATGTGGATATAGGTTTTCAAATCAGTTAGGTAAACCTGGAGTGGATTGCCAGTAAAGTTATGTTTAACATTACAAGAAATTTCCAAATGTCTCTCAAAGTGGTTATAACATTTTGCATTCCCACCAGCAATAAATGGGAGTTCTTGTTGCTCCATATATCCATTAATAATGGATACTGCCAGATTTTGGATTTTAGCCATTCCAGAAGGTGTGCGGTAGTATGTCATTATTGTCTACTTTGCATTTCCTTAATTGTAGATGATGTTGAGGGTGTTCTCATTGTCTACTTAACCATCTGTATATTTTCAGTGGTGAGTTGCTTGTTTACTAATTTTTCCCCATTATGAAACTAAGTTGTTTTCCTATTATTAAGGTCTAAGGTTTTATTATTATGTAGTTTTGTATATTTTGGATACAACTCATTTATCTGATAAGTGATTTGCAAATTTTTATAGTCTGTGAGATCTCTTTTCATTCTCTTAACAGTGTTCTTTGCAGGGCAATTTTTTAAAAACTTAAATAAATTTCAACTTATAAATTTTTTCTTTCATGTACTGTGCTTTTGGTGTTAAATTGTATCTAAAAACTCATCATTAAACTGCAGGTCATGCAGATTTTATTGTATGTCTTCTAGAAGTTTTATAACCTTTCATTTTACATTTAGGTCAATGGTATATTTTGAGTTAATATTTGTGTAAAATGTGAGGTCTATGTCTAGTTCCTTTTTTATTTTTCCTTTCTTTCTTTCAGTCTTAAAAAAATATGGACTGCCAATTATTCCAGCACCATTTACGGCAAAGACTATCCTTGTATTATATATATTATATTGCCTTTTTGCTTTTGTCAAAAATCAGTTTTCTTTACCTGTATGAGGTTATCTCTAAGCTCTCTATTTTATTCCATTGAACTACGTGTCTGTTCTTTCACCAATACTGTGCTCTCTTGATTACTATAGCATGACCGTAAATATTGAAATTGGGTAGTGTGAGTCTCCCAACTTTGTTCTTCTTTTTCTGTATTGTGTTTGCTTTACTAACCTATAAATGTTGGAATCAGTTTGTTGTTACCACCAAAATTTTGCTGGTATTTTGATGGGGTTGTATTAAATCAATATATCAATTTGGGGAAAAAAGATATCTTCTTTGCTATTTGAATTTTCCAATCCATGAACACAAAATCTCTTTCCATTTACTTAGATTTTCTTTGATTTTTTTCATTAGTATTTTGTTGTTTTATCTTTTGGGTACAATTGTAAATGGTATTTTAAAATTTAATTTTCTGATTTTTCTTTGCTGACATATAGAAAATCAACTGACTCTAAAAAAAAAAAAAATCGACCTTATATCCAGCTACCATGCTGTATTCACATTCACATTCAGGAGTTTTTTTGTTGGCTACCCATTTTGTTGATAATTTTTTGGGCTATCTACACAGAAAATCTTGTTATCTTTGAGTAAAGAGTGTTTTACTCCTTCCTTTAAATTTTGTATACCTTTACTTTTCTCTTCCTTGTCTTATTGAATTAGCTAGGACTTACAGTACAATGTTGAATGGGAACGGGGAAAGAGGATATCCTTGCCTTATTCCTGATCTTATGTGGAAAGTGTTAGTCTCTCTTCACAAAATATGATATTAGCTATAAGGTTTTATTTTATTTTTAATATTTATAACCTTTATTAAGTCATTATACTCTAGTTTTCTTTTAAAGTTTTTATTATAGTTGATTAATTTTTTCAAATGGTTTTCTGCCATGATTGATATGATTATATATTTTTTCTTATTCAGTGTGTAATGAGATGTTACCTCGATTGATTTATGAATGCCAAATCAGCCTTGCATTCTTGGTCATGGTGTATTACCCTTTTTATATATTTCTGGGTTTGATTTGCTAACATTTTGTTAAGGACTTTTTGTCTCTGTTCATGAGGGATATTGGTCCTTTGTAATATCTTTGTTTTGATATTAGGGTAATGTGGGACTCATGAAATAATTTGGGAAGTTTTTCTTCTTTTATTTCTTTGAAGAGATTGTTGATAATTGGTATTATTCCTTCACAAAATGTGTGGTAGTGTTAATCAATTGAACCATCTGTCCCTGGATATTTCTTTCTGTAAGGATTTAAAATAAAATTCAATTTCTTTCATAGATATGGGCATATCTATTTGCTTGTCCTTGCATGTATTTTGGTAGCTTGTATTTTTGTTTCACTTTATCCAGGTTATGAAACTTGTGGGTATAGAGTTGTTCATAGTGTTTCCTTATTAACCTTTTAATGTGCATGGGATCAGTAGTGATAACCCCCCTCTTTATTTGCTGTAATATGTATCTTCTTTCTCTTTATCTTGTTTAGCCCACATAGAAGGATCAATTTTATAGATCTTTTCAAAAAAACAGTTTTTTTCTATTGTTTTACTGTTTTCAATTCCATTGATTTTTTGTTCTAATTTTTCATTATTTCCTTTCTTCTGATTGTTTTAGAGCTTTGTTCTTTAGTTTCCTAAAGTGGGTGTTTAGGTTGTTGTGGCCAATGTATTTTGTGCAAAATCAAGTTGTATAATGAGATATGTGGTGGGGTTGTCCTGAGACACACATGGAATTTGACATTGTTTTGGTGAGTTTGGAAGGCAGAGAGACTAGCAGTCATCAGGTGCCTCTGATATTTCAGCCTTAGTTAATAGGTCAACTCTGATCATATTGCTATGAGGGTAGATGGAGAAAATAGAGGACTAAGAACGTATTAAAGGTCTATAAGGTCGATATGTTTTCCAAGGCAAATTCAACTTCTGGTCCTTTTGAGAGAAAGGATTCTCCTGCTTATGATTTCCACACATTCCTGCTGATATGACAACCCCAGGATGGTATCAGGGTTGACTCATTATCTAGAGAATTCAGGATTTCAGACCACCCAGAGGATAATGAGTAGCATCCTCAGTGAGCCATAAACTTCCAACCCTCTGAGCAGAAAAAGACTCTTCCACAGAAAAGGTGTTGTTCATGGCTGCCACAATTCTGCTACCTAAAGCTGATTTACAGGACTATGTGGCAGTTTTATACATTTACATGGATGTAGAATAGAATAATGTTCAAAAACTCTGATTAAGCCAATAGGCTGGTTGTCGGGGGAATCGTTGCCAAGGTCTTATTAATGCTGACTCCTCACTACACCCCAATGGAGGATGTGAGCTTTCGTTGTGTTCTCCGTCTTTTACTCTGGAAAATGTCAAATTTCACAGAACACTGTACATATTTCTGATTTTATTTTGAAGGAGCATGACTTTTGGACAAATTTGTACGACTTCTTTGTCTTGAAGCACAAATTCTCTTATTAATTCATTATTTATTTTAAAAATATTGAGTGTTTACCATGTGTTAGGCACTGTTCTAGGCCTTGCTCTCTTAAGACCTTACTTCTAGAAGAGGAATCAGATTAAAAAAAAGAAGTAAAGAGATATGTAATATGACTGTGGTTAGTGCTACGAAGATAAAAGCAGATTACATGACTGGGACTGACATGATTGTGTGTGTGTGTGTGTGTGTGTGTGTGTGTGTTAGGCAGGATGTTTAGAATGGGTATTTTGGGGAAGTGATGTTTAAACAAAGACTTGGAGGAAGTGAAGGAATGAGCATTATAAAGCTTGAAGGATAAAGGGTTCTAGGCAGTGGGGAAGTAAGAATAAGCACGGCATCTTGGAAGAGCTGCTCCAGTGACCCCAGAGCAGAGTAAGGGGTGATGGTGGGAACAGCAGACAGGTAACAGAGCCTGTAGTGCCTTCCAGGCCACATGGAGTTTAGATGCAACATGGTGAGAGTGTTTTGAACAGGAGAGTGAATGATTACTCTGGCAGCTGTGAAGAAAATCACTACTGACAAATTTGCTCAGCTTTGGTAAAAACAAGACACTGATATGTAGCATTTTATTTGAAGTTCAGAATGACTTGAATAGATACTGTATTAAAAATAACAGTGGAGAAGTCCTGCTATTCTTCAGTAGGGTGTTTTTAGCAAATTCTATGGTCTGAGCCTCAGTGCTCTGTCATTAAAATAATCAAAGAGGCAGAGAGGGTTATTGGAGAAAATGACGAATGGTTTTAGTCTTGTCTCAGTTGTTCTGAGACGATCACATCAGAGCTAATGGCTGGAACTGGAAATCAGCTGGTATAAGAAGTAATTGTGCTCTTGTGCCTGGAGAGTGAATGCATCTCCAAGAACATGAGGTGACAGGCAGTGACTTGGGACACTAGGATAGTGACTAGGACAGTGGGGTTTCCTGAGGCCCGGTTCTGGGACTGAATGAGATGAGCTCCTTGGGCCTCCACCTTGGATTTCTCCTGTACTGTTACACCTTTTAGGTGTTGCCTCAGCAGTGTGGAACATGGATGGTGTCCACTCCTGGAAGGATAAATAATCCCATCCCTAATTAATAGAGTATGTACAGGTAGCTGAAGCTTCGTAACTGCTTTAAAGTAAGGACATAAAGGTTAGTTTCTGCTAAACTGGGTGATACTGTCCTGTTTTTGGGCTCCTATACTGAAGAACTTGAGGAGAACTGTGATAGATCATTAACCCAGGCAGATCCTCTCCCTAAAATTCATCAGGTTCAATGCTCACTTTCAGGGTAACAGAACAGGGTAAACTAAACATGTAACAGGTAGGCTCTAAAATAATACAGTTTGGTCCTGTACTTTTTTTCCAGCATGCAATTTGGCTTACTTCTCCTTTAATGTATAAATCTGCTAAGGTTCAGATCATGTTTTGTTTTGTGTTATAATCTCTGAAGTTTTCTACCACCCCTACCACAGTGTATTTTTGTTTTACTTATTTATTTTGTTTTTGCACTGTGGATATTTAATAAATTGTGACAACACTAATCTCATATTGTATGAAAATTTGCACAGAGTGTTTTTTCTATTTAATAACATCAAAATTAGAGAAATAACTCATTATGGAAAGCGTTGCAGTTCATTAATTTAACTATCCTTTTTTATTCATTCATTTATTTACTGTCTTATGTTTAATAAACACCTGGTATATATCTGGAAGAACACTAGAGGACACATTTATAAAAGATGAGTAAAATATATCAATAGTTTGCCTTAGCTGAGCTAAGTGATTATAGTAGAATTTAATAAATACTTTGTGACATAGGAACAAAATGAAGAAGGAGCATAGATGTGAGAAGCATTTCTTGCTAGGAAGGATAAGGAAAGTATTTTGAAAAGAAGTGACATTGAGGGAGATCTTCAAAGAGAACTAGGATTTGTTCATGTAGAGAATGAAGATGACCCTAAAGAGTACAGAGGCATAAAGACATAAGGTATAATCAGGAGAAAGCAAATTTCTCCAGTGGAAGTGAGCTATGGGATATAAAGTAGGGAAAGTATGGAGGACAGGACTGGAAAGTTGATTGGGACAATTTAGTAAAGGATCATTATGCCATGCTAAGGAATTTGGATTTTATTTGATAAACCAGGAATAGTCAGTATCTTAGTACATTTGGGCTGTTATAACAAAGTACCATAGTGTAAGTGGCTTATAAACAGTATAATTTTATTTCTCACAGTTCTGGAGGCTGGGAAGTCCAAGATCAAGGTGCCAGCTGATTCAGTGTCTGGTGAGAGCCAGCTTCCTGGTTCAAGATGCTTTCCTTATAACCTCATATGGTGGAAGGGGTGAGAGGGCAATCTGGGGCCTCTTTTATAAAGGCACTGATTCCATTCATAAGGACTCTGCCTCAGGACCTAATCACCTCCCCAGAGCCCCACTTCCAAGTACCATCAAATTCAGGATTAGGTTTCAACTTATGAATTTTGGTGGGACACAAGCATTGTCGATAGCATTCAATAAAGGTTTGACCACTATTATCGATTAAATTGTGTCCCCTCAATTCATATATTGAAGCCCTAACCTCCAACATGAATGTATTTGGAGATAGGACCTTTACAGGTAAGTAAGAGGTAATTAAGATTAAATGAAGCCATAAGAATGGGGCCTTAATCCGATATAACGTGTGTCTCTATAAGAAGAGGAAGAGACACCAGGATGTGCGTGCACAGGGAAATGTCCATGTGAGCAATGAGGAGAAGGTGGCCGTCTGCAAGCCAGGGAGGGAGCCTGCAAAACCAAACCTGTCAACGCCCAGATCTTGGGCATCCAGCCCAAGAATGAGAAAATTAATAACTGTTGTTTAAGCCACCCAGTCTGTGGTGTTTGGTTATAGCAGTCCTAGAAGATTAGGACAATCGCTAAATTAATTCACAGGTTTATTCCCTCTCTTGTACTCTGTCTGGTCATCTTCCTGTCCCCTCCTCATTGTTACTTTCCTTTTTCTTCTTCGGCTCACTTTTCTTCTTAGTCTCCTTAAATGCTCTGTTTTTAAATGTTGGTATTCTCCAGGTGTTTGCTGGTGTTGTTGTTGTGGCTTTAGCCCGTTTCCTTCTCAGTCTGCATGCTCTCCCTGTTCAATTTTACCCAATTCTGTGACTTAAATACTGCTCATACACTGATGAATTCAAATGCATGTCTTAAATTCACACTTTCCTTCTGGGCTCCTGACTGATACAGACAGCTCCCCACTGCACATCTTCATGCCCATATGTCACACAGGTGGCTCAAACACAGCACATTCCAAAATGAATTATTATGTTCCATTCCCAATCTGTTTCTATTTCTGTGACCTAATTCAGAAAATATGATTGCCGTCTACCCGGTCACCTAAACGGGAATTATGAGAGTCATTCTACACTCCTCCACTAGTCCACATTACTGTCCACAGGTCCAATTAATCACCGATATCCAAAGATGCTACCTGTATGGCATTTCTACTGTTAGATTTTCCTGTCAATTCTGTGGGTACTGCTTTAGATCGGGCATGAACTGTTTCTTAGCTACACTGGCCTTTCTAATCAATGGGCATTTCATTCTATGAAAGCCAGTTATCTTCTAATATCTTATAATTTTGAGATAATAACTAGTAGAAGATCTCTGTGATTGGACCATTAAAATTCTGTTTAGTTTCTGATGTTTCATATAATGTAGGGTTTCCTACACAAGATGGGTAATCGCTATGAAGTTGACATATGTGCCTCCAGGGTTATTTCAGATTAAAAATTTTAGATTGCTCGGTGTGGTATTTTGTAGTTAAGGATCATTAAGTTGGAAGAGCTTACCAGAGTAAGAGACATATTTTTCCCTGATGATGTGATCTTTGCCTTATAATTTACATGTGTGACACACTGACATTTGAACAAAGCCTTTTTGGAACTCTTCGTGCCCTACCTTCCTTAAGCAAAACTGCAAGATAAACATAACAACTAGTTAGTCAGAAACGAATCGACACATTCATTCACCTAAACCACTTGGTCCGTCACCATTGCCCAGAATTTTTAACTTCTAGAGTCTTCTAACTTTTTAGTTCATTCCTTTTTTCTACAAGATAGATTCAAATCTGCTTTATAGTTCCATTCATTTCTTTGTCCTGTTGTATTTTTGTTTTTCTAGGTCATAAAGCCAGTAAAATTTCCAAACGTCTTGGCCTTCACAATTCATGAGTGGTGGTAGTTTAGATCTTTCAGCCTGGGATATAGTTGTGTGTCAACTGAATGTGAAAAGAAAACCATAAACTTTTGAACTAGAAGCCAAACGTACACAAATAAAAATTCTTATTTGTTCTGTAGTTTTATTTCGTACCAAGGAGTTTCTTATATCATTTTCATGAATTTTGTTATGCTTCAGCAACATACTGTGAACTATTCAGTTGGAAAAACAGCTACTCAGAAAATGCAAATATCAGTAGGTGTCATTTTTTATTAATTATTTTTATTTATAGCTGACTTTTAATTTTTGTCATGTTTTCCCATTAGATATGCATGCTTTTGTGTTGCTGTTGTTTTTATAGGTGAGAAAAATCAATGGATTAATTGGTTGGGAAAATCAATCAGGTAGTATAGTTTGCTTGCCTGTGACAGAAAGAAAAGCTCCCTGATTCTGAAAGCACAGCATTTCTGTTACCCATAAAGAAGAATTACTGGTATGCAAATGACAAAGAACCTACTTAGAACTGTTTACCTCATGCTTGATGTTGCAGTGAAAATTGACACAAAGAGGAGGGGGCATTTCCCCCCCTACCACCTTACCCTTCCTCAACCGAATATAATTTAGAACTCAAGAGTAAGCCATGAGCAGGTCTGTGCCTCCAGTCTTGACATAATGAAACTGAACAGCCCCTCTGTCTCCCACTAAGAGTTAGCCAGTTGAAGAGAAAACACAAGTAAAAACAAGTGACTTCTCAGATTTGGTGCTTGCTTTCAGGGCTGCCATAGCTTTAGGCTAGCGCGAGATGCCAATGTTTTAGAAAAAGGTTACTTCTGAATAGATGGCTGGTTAGCACTGTCCAGTTACTGAAAGAAAATACAAGTGTGCTGGGCAGAGAAACACTGCCCTTATATTTTTTCTCTCGATACATGTATTCCACACAAAAGAAATCATGGATTATTGGTAGTAAAATCCTTGAGAATGAAAAGAAAAAGGTAGAGGCATCATCCTTTAAGCAAGAAAGACCTAACGTTATCTCCAGTAAGTTACTTTCTGCTCTCTCATGATATGTAACACACCACTGGATAAAGTACTGTCAGCCCTCTGGATCTGCAGTTTCCATATTCCACATTTTCAAAACAAAATTTTTTTCCAGAAAGTTCTAAAATGCAAAACTTGAATTTGCTGTGCAACAGCAACTATTTACATAGCATTTACATTGCATTAGGTATTATAAGTAATATAGAGATGATTTAAAGTATACAGGAGGATGTGTGTAGTTTATATGCCAACACTACACCATCTTGTATAAGAGACTTGAGCATCTGTGGATTCTGGTATGGCAGGTGGTGTTCCTGGAGCCAGTCCCTCACGGATACAATGAGATGACTGTATATTATAGAGTTAAGATTTTTGGTCTTTGGATGGAGAAATGCTCGGTTGTAAGATCTTTATACTCTTTCTTAATAACTGTGCTTTCCTAAGCGAGTGAGCTAAGTTCTCTAAGCATCAACTTTCTCATATGTCAGGTGAGTAAAAATACCTGTTTAATCAGTTTGTTGTAAGGATTAAGGAAGATTATGTATATTAGTGCTTACTGAATATTCAGTAGAGGGCAATGATGAAGAAGGAAAGATGAGGATGATCAATGAAACAGAATTTCCTTTGAGTAAGTTTACAATTCCTTTTTATTAAATGGAACAAAGAAGTCCT
Organism: Phocoena phocoena; assembly: GCF_963924675.1. Classification (NCBI taxonomy): domain Eukaryota; kingdom Metazoa; phylum Chordata; class Mammalia; order Artiodactyla; family Phocoenidae; genus Phocoena; species Phocoena phocoena. The sequence continues at coordinate 3,531,583 of NC_089223.1, forward strand.
GATAAGACGTATTTCCCTGCAAAATTAGATAGTCTGTAACTACATCTTAAAGTCTCACTGTTCTGATTTTCTTAGTATTACAGCTAGATCTGGACTAGGGGTATTTAAAACAGATCTATTTAAGACAGTATTATAAGAGTTACCATTTACTGGGTATACATTTTGCCCCATATTTTAGTATGTGATTTACAGGCAAGTTAAAAAATGGACTGAAGTCACATAACTTAGAAACAGCAAAGATGGTATTCACATCCCTATCAAAACTCATGCTCTTAACCAATTTTGATAAAGTTCTAAGTTGCAGATTTCCCTTTAAGCTCTAGAGTTGCTAGTGCCAGAAATGTAGATGTATCTGGTATCTCAGGTGAGATTTGGTATGAAGTTGGTGGATAAAATTGGGCCAACCTTTTGGGAACCATAAACCACTTTGTGTTCCCAAGTTATTTTCAGGATCAAATCAAACTATTCTTGTCAGTGAGTTCTGATTACTTTGCAATAGTCATTTGAGGACACCTTGGAAACCAGCTTCTCTGTGACCCAACATAATTTATCTGGTATGGACCCTCACAACTTCAGTTTGCCTTGAACCACTCATTGTCTGAGGCCCATTCAAAGAAAAAACACAATCTCAGTGACTTTCTGGAATGCTGATATGAGTGATGGACCACCCTACACCAACTTGGGCTTTTAGGATGTGTCCAACTCACATACTGATTGGAGTGAAATCTTGTCCCTGTGCAACCTCGCATGTCTGCTCTCTTTTTAGCAGATAACACTACAAATTATACACTTGGTCCACTTGAAACCGTTACCAACCACGAGTGGTGACGGCCCTTCTGTGAAAGCAAAGTCTTTCTGACTCTGCATACGCAAGCCATTTTTATGACTGGTAATCGAAGCTGAAATAGCTGTTAACTAATAGATGTTAGTTGTTAACATCATATACATTCAGTTCCGGAAAAAGTAGAAAGTGTTATTGGGCCCTGAGTACTTCCCGAAACTCGGAATTCCTTTGTAGGAAAAAACACCAGCAATCTCATACACGCCTCTTCTTCGTACTGATGATTTGGTCAGCCTTGATCTTGTGTAGAAAGCTGCAATCTCTCTTGCACAGAAAAAGAGATGAGAAGAAAAGTTGGCTTTTTACAAAGCAGAAGGAAAATGGCCTCCCAGGAATGGGCATGAGAGAATGAAACAGATCAAACATATCTTTTGCTTATATATTATTAACATGACAGATGGAAGGTAAGATGGAACCTCTCTCTCAACGCAAAGATTAAGGAAGTGAAGTAAGGACCATATAGTTTGTGTAGATATATGAACACACACAAATAAAACACTAGATGACTGGTTACATACCTGCTTTCCTAGTTTGATCACATTACTTTTGATGGAGCTTTGTTCCAAGTGGTACATAAATAATAATTTGGCATAGACCAGAATAGAAAAAGACACCCAGTTCTGAGAATCTTGGTCCTCAAATTTGAAAATCTAGTTACACATTGAGGTCAGTTAGAGGTAGGGTAGAAAAGTTAGTGAAGCTGGAAATTTGGGTAGAAGAGTTTTACATTTGGGTAGAAGAGTTTTACTGATTTGATGAAAAAATCATCTGAGTACTTACTGTATTCAACATTTATGTTAAACTCTGTCAAGTAGAAATGTGCCACTAAAAGACATTACTTCTCTTGTAATTTGCCCTGAAATATCTGACAGAAAATGAAAAACCATTATGGCTACCTGGTAGCAAGTCCAATTACAAATGACTCCAGAGCCCTCTGTCATGTGACCTGACTCTAAATCGTCCTTTAGGATTGCCATCCGGTCTGCTGGCCCTCGGCTTTCTGCCTACTCCTGGGTAATTGGGAGATGGAAGGCACTTATCTGTCTTGTTTATGGCACCGTGCTCATTTGATAACAGTTGCCCCACAAGCGCACAAGAAGGAGAGTATATTTGCTGGAGCTCTAAATTCACTCACTGGAGTTATTAGATCCTGGGTATTGCAATTGGACAAACAGACATTGGGCAAAGGGGGTAAGGCTAACAGGACTTCTTCTTTCTTAAAAAGAAAAAAAAAAAAGCAATAAAACAAAGCTCTACCGTCACCCTCTTTTCCTGACTTCTGTTATCTTATTCATGAAAAGTACGAACTAAAGAAGAAAGAAAGAAGAGAATAGCACTGAGGACTTAGGAAAGACCCAGACATCTGTATTCTTAGCAGAGGGAGACTCTCAACATCAGCAGTAGATTTCAGACTCTTTTTTTTTTTTTTTTTTGCGGTACGTGGGCTTCTCACTGTTGTGGCCTCTCCCGTTGCGGAGCACAGGCTCCGGACGCGCGGGCTCAGCGGCCATGGCTCACGGGCCCAGCTGCTCCGCGGCATGTGGGATCCTCCCGGACCGGGACACGAACCCGTGTCCCATGCATCGGCAGGCGGACTCTCAACCACTGCGCCACCAGGGAAGCCCGATTTCAGACTCTTAATCCAGCTATCCTTCAAGGATTCTCCTGCTACCATCTGAGGTTCTTTTTTCTTGCTGTCCTGTCACTGCACCTAAAAATGCTCACTACTTTTTTGCTCTGACAGGCTGGTAGGGAGTCAAGGCTTATTTTGCAGTGGAATCCTGCATAGGACCCATTTCATGTTGGCCTGGTGAACTGCAGCTTTGTAAATACTCACTGCAGTTGCCCGGCCAAGGGAGCCGATTTTCACTGACTGAGTGGGCCGTAAAGGAGTCCATTTAGATGTAAGAATCGAAGGTAAGGGTTTTAGGTTTCTATACATTTTTTATGAATTATAAAAAGTAAATGAACACAAAACCACATCTACAAATAATCAGAGACATCTAAAACCATGTTTAGAGTTGAAGAGAAGAATTTTCACCTCAGCAAGCATCAAGGAAGAGTTTTGCTAATGTGCCATCATAGTCATAAAAGCAAGGATTTTACATCTTTTATTAGCACTTCTGATTTAGGAAGCTGGAGAGCACTTTGACCATACGTGAAAATGAAAATACCCAAACCCAAACCGCTTTCTTTTTGGCAATAAATCTTTGTCTACTTCTGAGGGTTGTCTCATATACCTTTTTGGCATCTTAGTAGAAAAACTCTTCCAAACTGAAGCAAATACCTTTACATGTGTCTTTGCAAGAATGCTTTGTTTCTTAAGCAAAAAAGAGGAGTAGTATTCGGTGAATCCATAGGCATGTTGCTTCAATGACTTAAAATTCTTTGAAGAATTCAAATCACTGCTTTCCAGTCAACATAGTATCAAAGCGTCAGAATACTAATAATACGAGTAATAAGTGGAAACCATATAACCTTGATAAATCCTTTCCAATTTAATATTACAAAATCCCTGATGTTTTCTAGCACTGCTGACATGGGCATTCTGAGTTTCCTTTTACATCTGAAGATTTGTAACGTGGAGGCCCTTGTCCCAAGCCCCAGACAGAGCCAGGGTTGAAATGATTGAGTCCTTACCCTTGGTCTTACCTTTCTCTTCACTTGACAGCACATCACCCAGCAAAGGAGCAAATCAATAATAATGAAAACTTCCTCTTTCTCCCTGGAGTGTTAAAGAGAACAAGTTCACAGAGCAGTACCTATAGCAGTGCTGGCTGGTCCTTGACCAAGACCTAGCCGTTCTGGTGTGGAATTGGCGAGGAGAATGAAAAGGGCAGTAAATCATGACAGTGGCAGAGAGTACAGCCCGGTGGGCTAAACACAGGCCATCTGAGTTCTGACACTGACAGGCTGTGTGACTCTGGGCTAATTCCATAACCCCTCTGTGCTTTATCTTGGCCACAAGCAAAATGGGACCTGGAAGCATAACCATCCTGCTTTCCACAGTTGTGGTATTAAATCTGTCTTTGCCGACTACTTTCAAAACCCAGGTGCCGGCGGTGGTCTTTTCTCCGTTGATCTTCGTTTTAAATCAAGTTGGCCTTTAAACAATCTTTATTAGAGGGTTTATTAACGTCTAACTTGTTCTGATAAAGTATGATGGGTTCGAAAACAATAACAAGTGTAAATGAGACCAATATGGAGAGTGCAAAAGTGAATTAAAATTCACTTTTAAATTTTTAAATGCTAAAAGGAATTTTAAGTTTTTTTTGTCTAGGATAGTAGCTGTTTAGATGAAGTGTCAGCCTAGCACAAATTTCCCTAAATGAAGCCTGTACACACTCTTTCAGGAACTGCAATACACCGATTCCAATATTTCCATTAGTCACCTCAGGGTCTGTTGCTTATGTTAAATTAGTCCTGGACTCTGGTGCTCTGTCCGCAGCGTCCACTGGTGAAAGGACCACTGGAACGTCCTCCTGGCTGTTGCCATGTTCATCTCTTGGTGGCAGCCTAATCAGGATACTCTCTCCCAGTGTTTCCGGAGGTTGAAATGATCCCAGAGCTAAAATTCTTTCAAAGGTTCCGAAATGTGTCTATTTTACCCACAGAATCCATGGGGAATAAATCCCTCAGTCTGTACCTCAAATTCTTCACTTTGTTGGGACTTGGAAAACATTTCCTACATCGGGGTGGAGGCAGGGTCTGAAATCTTCTGTGCTTTTCTCCCTGTTCAGTGATTTTTGCACGAAATTCCTCCATTTTTTTCCCATGCAAAATGGAAACTTAAATAAAATTTTAAAACAAAGTATTAATGACTCAGCTTATAATAGTTGATGGGATGCTGTAAGAGGACGGGAAAGGGATGAAGTTGAAGGATTGTGGGAGTCAATATCCAACGGCAAAGAAGGGGCCTTACAGGTGTCGCCTTTTAAAAATACATGGTGCTGACGTACATAGAACAGTCTGTACGGATTCCCACCACTACCGAGCTATAGCAGAGGGCGGTGGGACCACTCCTTTGCTTTGGGAACAAGTGCACACACCCCCTCAGATTTCACAGGAACACCTTATGATTTCTTAAGCTCTTCAAGACTTCCTGAGATATTGATTTTGGTATCACTTAGACTACGTAAGAATGTCATGGTTGTCAAATGAGCAGCAGCGAGAGAGAGTCCTGCAAGATTGAGTTGGAAAACTGTAGCATTGGAACCAAGCAGGACCCTGAGGGGCCTTCTCGGGGACAGACACCCCAGGTCCCCTGCCTCTTCTTTGCAGGAAAGCTTTAGCCTCCTAGGTCTTCCCTGAGTTCCGAAGAGCAAATTTAATCAGAGAAGTGAGAAAATTCAGAAACATAGGGAAAAAAGTAAGACAAAATAATAACAGTTTAGCCATAAAACAAGGTCAAAGAACTTTAGTTTCTCCTGAAGGGCTGTAGATAATATCCTGAGCCATATCCTTGGGCTGTTTTGTGGATAGTGAAACCCCTACCAGGTGGAGGAAGTTAACTGCATGCTGACCACCGGCAGGTAGACCCCAGATAGGTTGGAACCAGAAGGTTAATGACTGAGATCCCTGAAACACCACCTGTTATCTCGCCACCAACCAGAGAATTGAGCACAAGCCGATCACACACCGCATGACCCTCTCTCTAACACTGACTGTAAAACCCCTTCCCTGAAAACCATCAGGGAGTTGGGGGGCTTTTGAGTATGAGCTGTCTGCTCTCCTTGCTGGGCCCTGCAATAAACGCTGTACTTTCCTTCAACACAGCCCAGTGTCAGTAGATTGGCTTTGCTACGCGTCGGGTGAGCAGACCCAAAGTTGGTTTGACAGCAGCACTTGTGGTCAGAACTGATGAAGTCATGTCTCGGGACAAAGATAATTTGACATCTGACCTTTTATACATCTGCTATTGAATGTTGGTGGCTAAGGTCTCAGAGCTGTGCACATACAAGGATATTTTAGTTATGTGGAGGGAGGGAGCAAAGTGATTGTAGGTCTACTTCAGGCATGAGTGAGCCAGATGGGAAAGAGGAAATGTGGCACTTCAGTACTTCGAGGACTAACTGTGCTCAGTGCATCATGGTTTCCAGGACTAAAATGCTCAGAAGGATTCTGAGGCTCTGCTCCTTGACCACAAGATCAGTCCTAAAATATTGTCTCCTTTCTTCTCGTGAAAGAAACCTTAAAATATGATTTTCTGAATGGCTTTCTTCAAGAGATTTGTGTGTGTGTAACTCTATTTAGACCTGTCTCAGTCATATCTTTTAAGATTTCCTTTTCAGTTACTATTGCCTCTAAATCCTCATTCTAGTTTTCTCATTTTTGTGAGGTCCTTTTCCCACAGCCCTCCGCCCGCATTGTCACTGTTTCTGCAATTGTTTGTTACTTGCCCAAGCTGGCCGTGAAGTTAAACCTGCTGGAGAGTGGGCACTGTGGACCTAAAAAGTTGGAGCTGTCAGCTGGTGTGGATTCCGGGACGATTCCAGCAGCCTGTCTGCTCATTTTCAAAAGAAAACACATTATCAGCAGAGTTGAAGCTGGTCTCCTTAGAAAAATAAGCAGATCTCTGAAGTCTCTCATAAAACTCACAGATCTGGTCAGAGTAAGTTTGGTGTTGCTGACAGATCGTCAGTTAGAGGGTGCACGTGTGAAAACAAATGTGGGAAGTGATTGGGGTGTGGCTTTTCGTAGGGGTGACAACGGCTCTCACCGGTTTGGGAGACAAACTCAGCTTTGGCTGAAACGCAGTAGAGCTAGATTTTATTAATTTACTAAACCTCACCACCTCCTCCCTTTAACCTATGTCTATGGATTCCAGAGAAGTGCCATCATAAAATCAGTTAATACCGCATCTTGTCCTTACTTAAGACTGCTATTGTTTATCCTTACGGCTTGTATTAGTTCTGTTATAGCAACAGGGCATGATTTAGACTTTGCTACCGAGAAATTAATCAGATTCATGTCTACTGTAGAGTAGATGGCTTTGATTCACTAAGGCATGGCTCTAAGGGCTTATTGGTGATTATTTCAAATTTTTTCTTCTTTTATATTTCATCAGAATGACAAACTCTTTTTGTCCCATCTACACTGGAGTGGTGCTTATGCGTGAACTCAGTAAGATGCATTGGGAAGAGCATCCTGTGGAGGCAGGCTGACCTGTGCTATGCTGCCTAGAAACTGTGTGACTTGGGCAACTTAGTTACTTTCTTTGAGTTTCACCATCAGTAAAGTGGGGATAATAGTATCTAATTGCAATGTACTGTTATTAGAGAGGTCAAACAAAACAACACAGAAAAACGTCTTTAGTCCTTGGCACGTAATTAGTACTTAATGGTTGTTACTCTGTGTAAGGACCACCAACACGACCACAACAACAAAAACACACACTACTAACAATTTATTGAGAATCTGGGCACCAGAATTCAGAGATGAAAGGCACTGCATTTAAGAGTTCAGGAATTTACAGCTTCGTAGCACAGGTTTATCTTGAACCATTTTCACAGGTTAAATTACTAGAAGTACCAACTGGGATTTCCTCGTAATTCCTGTGTAACACAATCCAGAGGCACGGGCCTCTGAATTTAATCTTAAGGCCATATATAGAGGCATCAATAAAAATAATCTGCCAAAAAGTTTTCACCTCTAGCAAATGAGACTATCTTTAGAAAGAAATCACTTTATAGATGTTTTGCCCAAGTTTTCACAAAATATTAGTTTCAAAATGACTGTATTCTTACTTTCTAAAACAGTAATTGAGGAACAGAGTTTTAAAATTGTGTCAGGAAGACAGATTTCAGGCTTTGAAATCTCCAAATCTTCTGCTATCCATTTTTACTCACTGCTTACCTTCTTTTTGTTTCTTTCCACTGAAGAGATGAATGTTTCAAACAATATACAAGACGATGTATAGTTACTCATCAGTGATTTAAAATATAAAAGCTGACTTTTGGTATCCATCAAAGGCTTACGGTTTCAACAGGCTTGTATCTTTACAGGTTTTTAAAGAATATAAGAGAAAACTGAATATTTGGAGGTACACTTTTCTACTATAGTGATAACATTTGTTAGAAGAAAATAAATGCAATGCGTAGGTTAAAAGTTGAGAAATGTAGTTGAATTATATTCTTGCTTTGATCATATTTCATGAATGAATTTAACTTAGTAAAACATTTTTCTTTGAGACAGGCAAAATTAAATTTATCCAGGACAGAAAAGTATTAAGGAGGCCTACATAATTACTTAACTTTATATTGGTGGTTATGAAAGCAATTTTAGGACACGTGTGTATATAGTCAATAAGTTGCATTATTGGGACGACCTTAACTTGAATATATGTGAAGTGTTTATGCAATATTTCTGGGGTATGATATATTTTTATAACTTCCATCAATATCACCAAAAAGGCAAAAGAAGACAAGATATTCTAGTTGTTCTGCAAGGTTTAATTAAACCCATCACACAGGTAATTGAATATATAAATATTTCATTGAGTGATAAACTTCACACAAGGAACTCTTCTAAGACTTGGTCGTATTGCACTTGGTGACACTGCAGGTTCATCAGAGAGCTAATCTATGTGAATGACTGTGTCTTTAAGAAAGAACAATGAGTTTAAAATAGAAATAAAAGCGACGTGAAAGATGCCTTGGAGCTTGAATTTGACTCATTCTTGAACTGCTTCTGATTTATACCTATTTCTTTTTCAGAGAGTAATTGTAATTTTTAGCATCTCTGCATTTAAAAGTGCCAGAAAAAAAATATCAGTATGCTATTGGAGATGCAAATGTCTTTATACGGAAAAAATCTTGGCATCATTGAATTACAACCTAATTTTCAGGACTTTCACCCACATATCTGGATATGTGATGTTTCCAGATAGATAACTGATAAACACAAAGACATCTTTATTTTTTCTGAACCTAGATCTACATCCTACAACTATCATTCACATGCCTAATGAACTTGATAAAGAATCTTCTTTATATCACAGAACAAAAACCATTAGACTTACCCTACTTTAATAATTCCTTTCTGTACTACCTTTTACTGCATCTTAACACCCAAATCTTGACTCAGTGATGGTCATAATCTGGAAGCCCCTCATACCGTATAATCTTCAGAAACTGGTTTAGCTCCTTTCGATGCCGCAACACATATACCTGCCAAATGGCTTTGTAGGGGAAACAGAGCCAAGGAAAGTGAGTGCTGAAAAGAAGAGACACCTGTTCCCAGCTGCACAAGGTACTGGAAACTGCAGACTTCCATTCAGCCTGCTCTGGTTTTATTAAATGTGGATGGGGTCACTTTGTGTCTGCCGTTCATCCTCTTCCAAGTGCCTACGCTTGCACTTTAATGTCATATAAGGCTTTGCGTTAAAGTTTCCACATGTAATTCAACAGGTAGTATGGAAGCACTAATCTTATTTCCAAACTGATAACATTTGGAATTCCTTCCAATAGTAGCTAAAGCTATAGTCTGCAACCGTTATTGTTTGGTAGATTTGCCTTGTAGGCTGCCTGATGTCTGTTGAAAACTCATCTGCTTTCAGACAATATATTAATATTTTGTAGCCTTTTGCATCTTAGTTCAAAGCCAAGGATAGGAAGGCAAAAGATATAAAAAGCAGGAATCATACAGATTCTAACCTGGTTTCCACAAGGTCTCGGGGGCCTCGGCTCTGAGCATCAATAGGGGGATATAAATATAGAGCATCCTTGGGAAAACTCACTCTACAATCAAGCCTTGGTTGCTAGTCTAAAAATAGTACCCACATCTTAGAATTAATGAGTGTTAAAAAGACAATGAATTTAAAGAACATAACTAGTTTCAGGTATATACGAATGAGTAAATGTTAGTTATTGTTATAAATATAGTTCGATCATTCAGGAAATTAAGTTCCAAGCTTCTCGGCTCTAGTAGAACATGAGTTAAAAGACCTCCCCTCCTCCCACTGACCCCCATCCCAGAGCCCCATCTCCAGCAGTCAGTCTGTCTTGTATTTCTTTTAGATTTGCAAGCTGGAATTCGTTTTGCACTTAGAATGCTTGATGAACTGGGAAATATTAATAAAGCAGCATCTTATTCACTTACTCAACACCAAAATGTAACAGACTGATTAAACAGAAAGAAGACATGAATAAAATGACAGAATACACATGAAATTTTAATCACTGCAGGTTCACCTAAGGCATGTAGCCGACATGCTGTAAAGGAATTATACTTAGGTCATGGAGGTGGCAGTGTTGTTTAAGAAGCTGGTTGAATTCATCCAAGGTAGTGGAAAGGTAGTGGCAGGATTAGGCATGAAGAATACAAACATCTTTCTGATTTTTAACACAACGACTTAGACTTTTTGAGTCCCAAACAAAGCCGGATGGTGCTTTGGGTGTCAGTGTATTTGGAATAAAATTGTGTATGAAATTCAAAGAAATCTTACTGGGGTCGAATCCTCTGTACCCCATACAATTTAACTGAAGAAAAGTCCCCAGAAAGTCTGGAAGGAAAGAGACACCAGAAACAGTCCCTATCTGTCAGAGACAAGCAGTAAGATGAATTTTAAGGGACAAAATGTTTATTACAGAATGCTAGGCTATCGATTAGTGCGAAACTATACATTTTTTTTTTACCATGTCATTTAATTGATTCCTTCAGAGAAACTGCCATGTTTGTCAGAATGAGGCATAAAGCTATTTTAACTGCCTACCTAAAAGTGTTCAAATTCCTTAGCATAAAATTGAATGGAATCCACAATCTGAACCCAACTTGCCTTACAGCCCACTGCTCTTTTACAATTTCAATACCTCATTTACCCAACAGAGTATCCACTCTCCTCAAACCGTGGGGGAGGGTGAGGGAGAGCAGGGTCATGCTAGAAAAATCCACCCGTTTTTTTTTTTTTTTTGCGGTACGCGGGCCTCTCACTGTTGTGGCCTCTCCCGTTGCGGAGCGCAGGCTCCGGACGCACAGGCTCAGCGGCCATGGCTCACGGGCCCAGCCGCTCCGCGGCATGTGGGATCTTCCCGGACCGGGGCACGAAACATCACATATCCAGATATGTAGGTGAAAGTCCTGAAAATTAGGTTGTAATTCAATGATCGTCAGGCGGACTCTCAACCACTGCGCCACCAGGGAAGCCCCACCCCTGTTTTTCTTAATGATCAAAGTGTATGTCGCATTCAAGGCTGAACACAAATATCTCATTCCAAAATCTTTTCTGCTCTCTTACCATTTTATCTTCCAGGAAAAGAGTAAATAGTCTCTCCTTTCAAGCTTCTGACAGTTTATCTATATCTATCATTTGGAGCTTATTACTTTTGCAAACTAAAGAATGTCAGTCGCCATCTGGCTCTACAAGGATTAGGTCATTAACCACTGCAGTTGCTGGCCTTTAACACCCCCTGAAAGGAGTTCAGGGCAGAGATCAGGAATGAGGCCCTCTGTGCTCCAGGAAAACGGGCAGAACAGGCCTTCAGACAGTTAGATATTTTGGGGAGAAGAGTTTATGAACCCAATTTCTTGCATCTTCTCATACCTAGAAAAGCACTAAAATCATTAGAGAGACATCTGTTCCTCGTGACTAGCAGCAAACTTCTACTGAGATGTGTGCTTGATTGCATGTATCCCCTTCACCAGGATCATATATATAATATGTACTGACTTCCCCTCCTACCTCTTGGGAGCAGTTTCTCAGAGCTCTCTGAAATGCTGTCTCTCAGGCTCTAGTCCTTTTGCCCCAAATAGAACTGAACTCACAGCTCTCACATTGTGCATTTCTTTTCAGTAGACAGTTTTCATCTTTTATAATAAAGATTAATGTATGTCCTTACTAATCTCTAAAATAATACGTTGAAGAGCAAAGAACCTTGTCTTTTTATTACTGTATAACACCATAGGCTACTAAAAGTCATCTATTCATATATTCATTTAATAATTCACTTATTTGCTCTAAAAATGCTTTATGTATCATGAATGTTTGGAGACACACAGAGACAGAGACAGAGAGGTCTTGTTCTAAAGAGCTAATGCTCTAGGAAGAGACTGTACACGTTACCAAGTAATGATGCTTTAAGTGCAGTGACATTTGAGAAAGGAAATGATTCAGCATGATAGGAGCAAAGGATATTCATGAGAGATGGTAACAGAAAGCAGAAGGGTTATGATGTAGTTGTGAAGCCTTTGTACACTGTGCAACATTTTGATTTTATCCTAAAGTCAGTGGGCATTTGCTAAAGAGTTTTAAGGTCCAAAGTTATGCTCTCTAATTATGTGAAAGGTGGTTCTTAGGAATTTGACCATTGAAGTAGTGAGTCCAGTTTAAATGTAGCTGAGGTTAAAAACAAACAAAAGCAAATAATAAATAATAAAGCTCAACCTCAGACAGTAGCAAAGGTGATAAAAAGGAGAGAATAGATTTGGGAGCTAATTTTTATAAATGTCTGATAATGTTCGGTCATTCATTTGTTACGCTAAGGATGGTGGTGAAAGGATTAAGGATGGCTCCAAAGTTCCAGGCTCAGGCAACTACGTGGTGATATTAATGGAGAAGAAACACGTGGCAGGAGGGGTAGGTTTGGGAAGAAAAAGAATGAGTTAGTTTTAAACCAGATGAGGTGTGTGTGTTTGTGTGTGTGTGTAATGGAGTTTGAAAGTCACTGGAATTAAACAGGTCAGACAACGGTAGGATTAGAACCTGTGGCGGCACAGAATCTGACACCCCCAAATATGTCTCTGTGGCATATTAATTATTTTAAGCTAGTTATGTTCTAAGAAACAGAAGACTTGGGGAAAACTCTGAAAACCAAGTAGGAGTTACACTTTTGTAAGAAACATTTACATTTACAAGGGAAATCTCCATTTGTAAAGGTATCTCCCTTGACGGACCAGGAAGAGGCAGGTGACCAAACCTGTAGAAACTCCTTTCAGTGGGGAAGGCAATGATGGAAAGCTGTGTAACAACCATACCCTTGTTTACTGTGCTTTTCCTGGTCGCCTCCCGTAACTGGCTCTCCCCTCCCCCCATCAACATCCTCTTTTGTCTTCAGCTGAGGATGAGGGCTTTGGCCATGTTGGTGAGTTACTCAGTTCTCCTGGGTCTCTCCCATGTACACATGGTGTTAAACTTTGATTTCCTCCCGTTAATCTGTCTCATGTCAACTGAATTCTTAGATCATCCAGAAGAACTTAGAAGGGTAGAGGGAAATTTCTCCCTCCTTGACAGATCCTACGTGACGGATTCACAGGAATGTTTAAGTTGACTGGTAAGGTAGGAGGTGTTGGGTAAGTGGAAAGGACTATTAGCCAATGGCAAAAATTCTTCGGAGAAAGTGTGTAAATTACCAAAGGCAAATCCATGGAAACAACATGGAAGAATTTCTGAAAGGACTGATCCCTCAAATATATGAGTCATGAAATCTACCATAGTAGCATAAATTACTAGCATAACCATTGCTTGGTTAAGAATTGGGTCCCAATATTTCTATTGTGAAAAAATGCAATTGCATTACCTCGGAGGGAAAATGCACCACCAAGTACCACATTAGCATCAGTGATGGACCTTGATAAAAAGAAGAAAGAGCCGAAGGAGAAAAATAAGGAAACTAACATTCACTGAGCACCTGTTACATTATGTCACTTAAATTGCACCTCAACTTTGTGGTTTTACTACTTTTTAGAGATGGAAAGGTATATTCCAAGTGGCTAAAGGACTTGCCCTGTGTCATACAAAAATGACTCAGCTCCTAAAAGAATTCTCTTTCTATCACAACAGCAAGATAGTAGTAAGAATGATCAGTGTTGAAAAACACCATTTTCCAGGTACTATGTACCAAGTGTGGTGCTATGTGCCTTATACACCATGTCTTATCTAGTCCTCATAACATTCCTAAGTAGTAGGTACCATCCTGGTTTAAATGCAAGAAAACCGAAGCCCAGAGGGTTTGAATAAGCTGACCATTATCATACAGCTAATGAAAGTGGTGAAAAGATTCAAACCTGGATGGGACTGGCTTCCTAGCCCAAGTCTTTAACCATTATCCACACTGTTTCAGGGCCCCGTGATTCCTAGATAAAGACCAAGAATGGAACAAGCTGACTTTTTTAAACCTCGTGATTCAATGTTTTGGCAGCATCTTTTATTGTTTAAACATACAGTTAAGAAATCCGGTATTTTAACAATTGAATCCTTGCCAATGTCAGCTCTCATTACATCCTACTGCCCTTCACTCAAGAAAATTCACATCATATCCAAATAGGATATAATATCTTCCAATAGGACCTTGTGCTTCACCTGGCAGCTCATCTGAAGCTCGTTAGGAATGTCTATTTTCATCAGTGTCTATCTTGTTGCACCAAGGAAGAACCATCTTAACTATTTTTTGACTACTCAGAGAAGGTATAGTTGATTTGCAGTTGCATTTAGCACTGTCATTATGCTCTCCCATTGGAATGACTCATATTTATTCAAAACCAAACAGTTAAGTGTGCTGCAAAAGCAACACTGGGCCGTGACTTTCCCAGTCAGCAAAAAAATGTAGCTGAGGCAAGTTGTTATATTGGAATGAAACACAAGAATATGAGAGAATGTGGAATGCTGACATTTATAGATGAAATCACGTTAATTATTTGCCAATCAGCCCAAAGTGAACTATATTTAAAGATAGAATGGCTCATTAGGCAGTCAATTAATTCCAAATAGATGGAGTCAGACATCATTTGTTCTTTTCTTTCAAGATGGTTAAGAAATAACATAGGCGTTTTCACCTCCTAGTGGCCACTAGGGTATTAATGGAATATGTTTAAGAGATTAGCATACCTAGTAGCATCCTGGATTTAGAATCAAGAATCAGAAGATTAACAAACACTAAAGGTAGATAGGAAACCCTGGAATGAACTGAACAGTCGTGGAACAGTCTCCTTGCATTCAGAATGTAAGTATTATACACATCATTTTCAAGCTGTAATGCTTCTCTTTCAACGTGTTCATGCAAAATGTTTCACCTCTGTTGCCAAGGAGTGAGAAAACCACTTAGTGTTTTAAAACCTTAAAAATTAAAGTTTTGCTTAAATGATAAAAGCTGTACTCTCATTGTAAGTTCTGCTCTTTTTACAAATTATACTTTAGTTCCGTTTAAGTTGGGTTATTTTAGTGGATTCCAAGGAATTTTAAGTGATGCCAGAGGTACTTGATAAACTCATAATTAATCCTATGCAGAGTATGGTGGGCTGCATCTAACTGGTATTCATATTTACCACTTAATAATGTTTTCCATTCATAGGTCATTGTTCTTCCAATGGTATCAGTGATAGAACTTCATTATTTTGCACAGACAGTGATTTTCTTATGTTATGAAGGGAGAGACAACACCTGTCAATTTAAATGCATTATGCATGGTGCATAATAAAGTTTAGACAAATTGAGATTGAAATCAAGAACTGTTGAATGAAGACTCCATCTACAGGGCAGGAAAGACTTAATTGGGAGTAAAAATTGCAAAGCTATTTAACTGGTCATTAGCTGCACTCATTTCCTATTGCTGCTGTAACAAACGACCACCAGCTGAGCAGCTAAAACAACACCCATTTATTATCTCAGTCTCCACAGGTCAGCATTTGGGCACAGCCTCACTCAGCTGTTTCTTGGCTTGGTCTCGCAAGGCCAGAATCAAGATTTCAGCCAGGCAGCATTCTTTTCTGGAGGCTCTAAAGAAGAATCCTGTCCCAGGTTCATTCAGGTTATCAACAGAATTCAGTTCCTTGTGATTGTAGGACTGAGGTTCCCTTGCAGCCGTCAGTGGTGTTTGTTCTCAGTTTGTAGCGGTTTCCTGCGCTCCTTACCTCATGGTCCCCTTCATCTTCAAAGCCAGCGATGACGAACCAAGTCCTTCTCACACTTTATCTCTCTGACTCCCTCTGCCTCATCCCTCTGTCCGCTTCCTCTCCTGCGGCATTTGTCTGGCTTGACCCTTCTGCCTTCCCGTTATGCTCCTAAAG
This sequence comes from Phocoena phocoena, assembly GCF_963924675.1. NCBI lineage: Eukaryota > Metazoa > Chordata > Mammalia > Artiodactyla > Phocoenidae > Phocoena > Phocoena phocoena. Next base: position 3,547,421 of record NC_089223.1, read on the forward strand.
GCACAAGTGATTATACTGAGCCCACCCAGGTTAATTTCTCTATTTTTATACTTAGCTGATTAGTTACCTCAATTCCATCTGCAAATTTTCTTCACAGCAGCATCTAAATTAGTTTTGACTGAGTAGCCAGGTGACTGGAGTCTTGGAGGGGACACCTTTTGAATGCTACCTAAGAAAACAGCTCATTTGGGGTATTAGGCAACAGAGGGAAGAATACAAGGAACTCTTTGAAAAGAATCCAATTTTCAGAGAAAAAGAGTTTTATATTTTCTATAACTGTGGGGACTGAAGAAAAAACAAAGCACCCGAAGAATTAAAAATATGTCTCTTCCCCTCTTCCCACCATCCGTCCCACACTAAAATTGATCACACATTTGGTAATATACAAAATTTTTACTGTGCTTGGCTAACATTTCCATACCTCGTTAAAGAAACAGGTCATTTTGAAGCATTACACATTTAATTATGTGATTCGATCAGCTTAAGATGGTAAGTTAAATTGTTCTCCAAACTTTAAACTGTGTACTGCTCTCTATAAAATGTAACTAAATATATACTTAAAAAATTCTGTCGACAGAAAATAAAAAGAAGAAAAAGGGAAAGAAAAAATCAAGGAGCAGATGCCTATCGTGACATTTAGAGGTGATACACAGATGCATCTCCAGTGCACTTTGACCTCTCCACAAAATATCACCTTTCTGTTAGACGTAGTGTCTGCACCAGTAGACCAGCAGCCGGTTAGTGTTTCCACGGCTTGATGATGCCCTATTTGTATAGCTCCTTGGGTTTTTTTTTTCCATTTAGGAAAACAAGTCTGTTTTAGGTATATTCCATAGGATGGAACAGTGCTTGTTTCCTAAAGGGGTTCTTTCTATAAGTTGTTACTCATTTTGTCTACTTTACAGAAGAGGTTTTTTTTTCCCCCTTGAATTCTCGCGGCTGACATTCTGCTCTTCTCTTACGTGTCACTTTTGGCAGAGACTGTCGCTTTCTTTCCTGTGGCTGTTTTTAATCTCGGCTGCTATCTCTGTTCCCTGATGCATCTGCTTTTCACTGTTACGTTTCTTCTCTGCCCAACAACACTCTCGTCACCTATTTGTTCCCGTTGTAGCAGCCATCTCTTCTTTCCTCCAAAGTTCTTGAGAATAAAGGTTACCCTTAACTGTCCATTTTACTTGTTCACTCAGTTCACAGTGCGGTGCCTAAAATATGGCCCCTCTTCAGGAATACCAAAGCCATTTAAGTGCCAAGTATGGTGTATATTTTTCCATCCTATCTTCCTGGGTCAGTGTGCTACATTGTGGATTTGCCTTCCATCTTAAATGTTGGTATTTCCTTAGATTCTCTCTTGCTATTTCTTACTTCTATTCTCACTTCCCACCCTTCTTCTCCCCCAGAGGACAGCATGGATTCTTAGGGTTTTGGTGTCCATGTATGGCAATCCCTCCCAAAAAGGTATCTCCATGCCGAGACGTCTCTCCTCAAGGTCCACACTGACATGTCTATTTCTCTGCAGAACGACCCTGCTGTCGCAGGTTGTATTCTCCAGAAGCAGATGCAGAGAACTGAATTAGGTATGTAAAGTTATCATTAAGCCTCAACACCTGTGAGAGGAGGGGATGGGAGGAAGGCTTGGGCAGAGAGAAATGTTGGACCGCGGTGCAGGCTGACAGAATCTCAGCCGACCCGATGGGATGCTCCAGAGCAGTTACTGCCCATCAGAGGAGATCTGCAATGTCTCAGAATAAGCAGGTTCTTAGACTCCCAATTTGCTCAGTTGCTAGATGTGAGCCACATGGGGAAAACTGTGATTCTGGCTGTCCGAGGCCGACCGTGAGGCAGCTAATGACTGCAGGCTGTCTGCTGAAAGCATTCCCTGCGGCTGGGGAGCTAGTTTCTCCTTGAGGGAGGATCTGGGTAGCACATCACCATGTCTCAATGTGCATGTTTCCTAATTAAGTCAGCTTCACATTTTCCTGATGTCATCTGAGGTCTTCACTGCCCCTTGGTTGGAATTAATTAGACTCTCTCCAGTGAATTGATTAATTCAACTAAAATGTATCCAATACCTAACAAATGCCAAACCCTGTTCTAGACACTGGGGATTCATTAGTTCACAAAACAAAGTCTTTCCTCATGGAGCTTACATTTTAAACAAGTCATGAATATGCAGTGTTTTGGGAGCTGCAACCCCCTTCCCATTTCCGTATTTCCATGGGTGAGCTTAAGCCCGTGTCACTTTCCTGGCCTCTCTCCACAGTGGAGATTCGCTCTTGTCCTTGCCCTGCAGCAGAGCACGTGCAGCAGCCATTGGGACAGGTAAGCTCCACAAAACATCCAAGCCAGCTGCCTGCTGGGGTGGTGAGCAGAGGACCCACTACTGGCTTCATCAGCACTAAAGTTGATGTCTTGAAATTGATCCTCTTTTTCCTAGCTTTAATTTTCCATCTGATCTAAACGTGGGAGGATAAGGATCGGGTATTACATTTCGAACTCCCTATACGTCGAGTGGAGAAGAGTGCCGGGAAGAATAATAAGAACAGGTTAAAAGGACAGAAGTGGAGGGGAATACGTGGTGGCTATTTTGTATCCGGTTATAAGGAGATAGATCGCTGAAAGATGACATTTTGAGCAAAAGCCTTCTTGGAGTGACACAAATTCACTGGCCTGTGGAGGCTGACACTCCAGTCCTCAGGTGTGAGTCTATCTTCCCCAGGTTCCTCTGTCTTTGATCTTGACTTCCACAGGGCTGGCTGGCTTTCACACTCAGCCACTTCTCCAGATTCACAAGAACAAAGGTCTCACCACGCGTTGATCAGTGGAGTTTTTACTGGGGATGGGGAGGTGTTCACAGCGGGGCCCCATCCTTCAGCTTTGTAACCTTCAGCTGGCTGTCTGCTCCCCTCACCACCTACCCTCTACTCCAAATTCTCATCCCTTTATAAAGGAGAAGAATCTAAACACTGAAACTTCTAAAGCCCCTGAAGTAGGGGTATAGCATAGCAAGGCTCACCTTCTATCACTCCCTGATACAAAATTATGGCATTTTTTTCTCATAATAAGACAGCTCTTTCCTTATGGATCGTTTTAGTAATAGTTAGTTGAGCAATACTGCTTTCTCCACATTATTTCATAGCAAAAAAAAAGTGTTGCATCCTTATTCAAAACTGTTTCACAAACCACCGCTTAAATCATCGGTGGAGGGAGATCCAGGCACAAAGTGGAACTCGGTAACTTACACGCCCCTACCCAACCTTCCCGGTTTGCCCAGGGCTGAAGAATTTCCTGGGACCTAGGAATTTCAGGACTAAACCTGGGGAATCTCAGGAAAGCCAGAGTTTTCAGGTCTCCTTTGACTTAATTCCCAAATCTCCTGCTTTGAAAGTGTGGAGAAACTCCATGAGGGCCCTAGTTAGAGTATAATTTCTTAGCTCAGTTCTAAGGCTCATTCCTGGAAAGAGTTGCTTGCCCACCTGCTCCGGGGGTGAACTTTTCCCATTGGGCCTCAGACAGAGGTCCTGCTGAATGCCCAGAAGTCTCTCATATGCCTTGTGTGATAGAGACGCAGCTTTGAGAGGATTTAAATAAGACTGAAAACAAAAGCAGGGACCAGTCCACGTCTTCTGCCGTACATTCTCTGCTCTAGGAAACAGTGCTTACTACTGTTCATAATCTTCCAGCACTAGGATAAACTATAAATGGGAAATGCCTGTCCTATTCATCTCTTCCATATATATATTTCAGATTCTTTTCCCTTATAGGCTAGTAGAAGATTGAATATAGTTCCGTGCTCTACAGTACGTCCTTGTTCTCTATTTTATATCTAGTAGTGTGTCTATATTAATCCCAAACTCCTATTCTATCCCTCACCCACCTTTCCCCTTTGGTAACCATAGGTTTTTTTTCTATTGGACTTATTTCTCTTTTTAAAAGAGGGTTCCACCCCACCCCCTGCCCTAACTTTCTTCCCCAACTTCACTTTCTGGGTAACTAGATAGAGATTTATGATGGCTGAATTTCCCAAACTAAAATAGAAAGATATTTGCTTCACAGAGGTCTTTGCACTTTGCTCCCCCAAACAGAAAGGAGCATTTTTGCTAATAGGGTTTAATTTTCATGTGGTCACAGACATTCTGGCTATAACCATCCCACAGTAAAGGAAAAAAAAAAAAAGTGGTGCATGCAGTAACTGACTTGAACCAACTTTAATAGGGGCAGGAATTTCTTAGGGGATTTGGAAACCCCACCTGTTTACGCTACTCCCTGAGGTCTTGCTTAGCGGGAATAAGTCCTAGTCTCCCCCAATGTCAGGTGTTCACATCTGCACTAGGGCTTCTAGCTCCAGCTCTGTTTTCGTTTCCTGCCATTAAATGTTAGCTCCTTCTCTTCTGCTTCCTTCCAGAAGAACTTTGTTTAACATCAACAAACTAGGAGACCCTTCCATGACTCTTGGGAAATTTTAGCTTTCTAGGAAAGTTTTCAGATGTTTTGTTCCCAGATCACTGCCTTGAATGAAGCCGGATTGTCTACCTACATTCTGTAGCCCACTGTTACACTGATCCTCTCAAAATACCCATATGCTTAACATTTGTGCGGAAGTCTTTCCACCTTCCGCTTGGAAAAGAGCAACAATTTAGTAGGAGTTCCACCAATTCTCAACATGAGTGGACCAAAATAATATAATAATGATGATGATAATACTAATTATATCTGAACTGTTTTTCGAATGGCTTTTTTATCTTCATCCTAAGAGGTCACTGAAATTGTGATGCTGTTCTAGAATCTACGATGTAAATTTACTGTGTAATTTCACACTATTTTAACAAAGAAACCATTAACTGAATATCTGCCATTGTTTAAAATTAAATCCCATTGTTGGATGATTATAACTGGAGTTTCAGAATGATTAAAAGTTTACACACACAGACACACACACTTACAAAGAACCACTGGCTAAATTAGTGAATAGCCCATCCCTTTGGCTATAATCAACTCAGTTCCAAGAACCTCTTTTGGTGTTTCAGTTTCTCAATTAATTATCAAATCCTAATTGAAATAATGGCCTTGAGTTTTGGAACTGCATCTGTGTCATGCTGAAAAAGTTTTCTTAGAAGCAGTCTCTTGAGGGGTTGTATGTACGTACCTATGTTATAAATCCCATTTGAGTTACTTTCTTTTTAAGCTCTAGAAACAGGATTTATAAGGCCCGACAGGCGTTTTCTCTTTGTGGACTGAATTTTCTTTTCAACATTTTGAATGAGTGTCATCTGTCTTCAGCCAATTTGGATCCATTCTGGCTTATGTCAGAGCAGATGATGTTTGTCTTTAGTCTCAGCCGTCTTGTTAATGTGCCTTGTTTCCAGGTAGCAGAGCAGACTCTTACCACCTTCATTTTGCCTAGGACTTACTCTAAAGGTGCCTCAGTGTTTGTTGACTAAAACTGCTTTTTATTCAAAATTTCTAAACGTAAACTTATAAAGAAAATATTTAACTTCTAAAACCACAACCTGTCAACATGTAATTAAACAAATGTAAGTCTTTTTGGTTTCAAAGTGCTTCAGTTTTAAGATATTAGAAATAATAGCAGTAAGTCGATGTGAAACCACCGGGCAGTCTCTAAAACAAACATGCTATGGTGCTGCATAAAGGGAAGCCAGGAAAATGGAAAGGAGATGGAATTGTAGGGAATCCTCCTGTTCTGGGAATCGCCTGTCTCGTAGTTTTACTGTTATTCTTCTCACATTCGCTTAACTCTCATTTGTGTATCATATAGTTTAGCACTTACCTTGCTTTTTATTTTATGCTTCTCCTCGGTTAGGTTATAAGCTTCTGGAGGGCAGGGACTGTATCTAAAACTTGTGTTTTTCTCTCTCAGCATCGCCTTACACCAAGATCAGCACTCAAAAGATGCTTAAAATTCTTGGTTGACTGATTTTTTTTTGCCCCCAAACTGACTGATAGTTATTTTCCCCTGCTCACTAGATTAATTGAAATCCATTTGAGAGCAACTATGCTTGTGACTCTGATCCAAGAGAGGAAAGCTTGGGAAGTCTAGGGTGAGTCATTCATCATGATGGAGTACAGAATGGGTTTCCTGTAGTAGGCTAAGGGTGTCTGATTATAGTATATTCTAAGTGGGTGACAAACAGACCGAATGATAAATGGGGTCATTTTACTATTCCGTGGGAAACTTGGTTTAGGAACATAGACCCAGAGTCTTTTATTGCCCTTTCGACCCCAGGAAATTGTTCAAAACCATATCAGGTAAGGGCCTCTGGTGAGGAATTGATAGTTACATATTTGGTGCAATAATGAGGCCCTTGTGGTTTGTTGCTTTCTGAGTCGTCTTATTAAGCTTTGATTTTCTATGTTCTAAGTGTCTGCCAACCCAGGCTGACATTCCAAAACAGAGTTTAAACCAATTGAAAGCTCAGAAATATTGCTATCGAGAGACATAACTGGGGGCTGAATACCGTAACCTATATTTGTATGGGATTTTTACAGTGTTGGCAACCTGTCAATTTTATTTGATGGTTGACCACCATGAAATGCTGTAGGAAGAAAGTTTCTGAAACTCCATTGTAAGGTTAATGCTGTATTACCACACATCCAAATCCCACAAGCCCTCTCTTTCTCTTACTGTTTGAATATTTATACATAAGCTTCCAAGGTAAGTTAAACACCAATACACTCAAAGGTTGAGAATCTATTTTATGGGAACATTAATAAATGTGAAGGTGAAAGAAAAATTTAAATATTTTTTGGTAGGGGAACTATTTATACCTTTTGTTTTGCTTAGGCAGAATCAGTTTCAGTTTGTTAGTTTTTTTTGCGGTACGCGGGCCTCTCACTGTTGTGGCCTCTCCCGCTGCGGAGCACAGGCTCCGGACGCGCAGGCTTAGCGGCTATGGCTCACGGGCCCAGCCACTCCGCGGCATGTGCGATCTTCCCGGACTGGGTCACGAACCTGCGTCCCCTGCATCGGCAGGCGGACTCCCAACCACTGCGCCACCAGGGAAGCCCAGTTTGTTACATTTTTTAATGCCTGGATTATAAGAATAAAATTTATTTCAGAAATCGGAAGCAATAGTCTACAGCACATATTGCCTTCCTCTTCTTAGTTTATCTCAGTCCTATTCACTCTTAAAAATATAATGGCCATATCTTTCATTTCCCCTTTTTTTTTAAAGAAAAACATACAAAGCATCTCTTTAATTATTTTTATTTGATAACACTTTTCAGATATAGGTTAATCTAAATTTGGTATCTGTATATTAATTTCAGAATTAAGGAATAATTTTTGGATTCCATCCTCCAAAAGTATGACCAAGTTACCAAATGCAAGACAGCATATGGATTTTATTTTAATAAAAATAATTCAGCTTTTAAATAAAGAAGCAGTATTTCGAGCTAAGAATCTAAAACTCCTGGTTTAGTTTTAATTTGTTGCTCCTGCATTCATTTATTCACACTTATTTGACCCAGCTTTTGGAAATACAAAGTAAATAAGGCAAGATCTCTGCCCTCGGGTAGCACGTGACACTAAGTAAAAGCGCTGATAGATATAAGTTCAAAGGTTGACAAGACTAAAGATGCCACAAGAGGAAAGCATGGTTTATAGAAAAACTGATGACTGAGAAAGAAGAAAACTGAGCAAATTAAGATGGGGATTATTAAGTTATAGTTATAATTGTTAGAAAAGAACATTCTGATGAACGTAAGCCAAGTGAGAAGCAAAGACAACTTTGGCATTAGGAGGAAGGGTATATAAGCCTAGAACCGGGCCACCCAAGTAAGTCATTGCTGGTTGTTCAGAGTAATTGGCTAATTCTAGAAAGTACAGTTCCATGTTAAAGCAATGTAAAATGTAAGTAAATCATGGAAACAATTCTTCTCTCACTTAATTTTTTTCTTGAATCAGTTTTATGTCTTTGGTAAGTGGTTAGGCTGATGCCATGGTATGCAATGCATACGGAATGTAGTATTTAATGTGTGTATATATACACACATTGTATGCATCTATCTATACATCTATCTATCTATCATCTATTTATCACCACTGGACAGTAAATCTGTTCCACTACTTTATAGATATGTTATAATAATGATTCACAGTTCTTGTCGAGAGCCATTTTCATAGTTAGATGGTCATTCTCTTTAAAGTTGTTGTGGACATAGTATGGGAAGGGGGAAATTCCCCTCTCTACGCTTCTTGAGTTCTTATGGCTGGAATAATAATAAAATTGACACAAGCCAGATGAATGGGAGAAAAAGAAATAAATTTTAATTCATGCTCATGGAGGTGTTATAAAAATGGAACCTAAGAAGTGGTCAAAGCAGGCAGCTTTTATACTTTTTAAGCAAAGAAACAATACATTTGTGAGGAACTGACAGGACAAAGAAACTTAGGCTTTGGGCGCTCAATTAGTGAAGAATCTAAACAGTGTTTGGGCTTGGGGTAGTAAATTTAAAAAGAAATATGGTTTGTTTATACAGGCTTCTCACCCAATTTCCCTGTCGCTGACAGTAAGGATGTCCTTCCACCTCTAGATGCAGGGAGATCACCTTTCACAGGGGAGGTTTATTTCCTGCTTTCAGGGAGAAAGAAAGGAGGGTCAGAGTGTCCCTCTTGTGTTGGCCATTTCTTAATTGACTTTAATTCAAAGTCATCAATATGATTTTGTGGCATATTTGGAGGAGGCCCACCCTGAACCCCAATAGCTAAAATGAAGAATTATGCGACTATTTGTAAAATTCAAGCTGAAAATTAGATTTTTCTAAATATTCAGATAAGAGTGGCATACGCTTGTCTCTCACTCGGTTATGTGGATAATTGGCATATAACCAGTGAACATCTTTCTGTAAATTCCCAGATCAATTTATAGGTTCCGACTCTCATATGAACTCCAGGCCTTAGTCGGAATATTTAGTTGGCTGTCAAAACGATTAGAAATCATTGCACTAGCTTTCACCCGATCATATATTTCTCTCCCAACCTGCTGGTCTGATACTCTCCATCTTTACTAAAGATCCCCGGCACCCCATCGCCTAAGCTGAAATGCTTGGTATCGGCAACTATTTATTCACTCCTTTTTTATCTCCCACATCCAATTGTTGGATTCATTCTCATTGAATTCATTCTATTTATTTATTTATTTTTGGCTGCATCGGGTCTTCGTTGTTGCACGTGCTTTCTCTAGTTGCAGCGAGCGGGGGCTACTCTTCGTTGCAGTGAGTGGGCTTTTCTCATTGCGGTGGCTTCTCTTGTAGCGGAGCACGGGCTCTAGGCACACGGGCTTCAGTAGTTGTGGCGCACGGGCTCAGTAGTTGTGGCGCACGGGCCTAGTTGCTCCGCGGCATGTGGGATCTTCCCAGACCAGGGCTCGAACCCGTGTCCCCTGCATTAGCAGGAGGATTCTTAACCACTGCGCCACCAGGGAGGTCCTTGAAATCATTCTTGAATTGTTTACCTAAATACTTCTATATATCGTCTTATCACAATCATGGTTCAGAATTGAATTTGGATTATTGCAAATGTCTCTCTTTGCTTAACTGTTTTTCTCCACTTCATCTTATGCTCCATAATTCCAGTTAAGACAAGCAAAATCAAAGCAGCCCATGGCATTTCTCACCTTGAAAACCCTTGGTTTGCTGTTACCTATATGATAAAAATTTAATTTATTAGCAAACCATATTGAAGAGTCTGGTTCCTGACCACAAAACCTATGTGTGTGATTTTTCAGTCCTCAGAGAGGAAGCTTGGTTTATAATCAATGCATTGCAGTTGAGGACACAGGCCTCCCCTGGCGGGTCACATCCTTATGCTCTCTGCATTCCTATCCCAGGTGCCTACATTTGGACCTCTCCTTATTGGGGAAACTAGAAGATATTTTCCCCACTCTCACTCAATACTCAGTACTTTTCCACTCCTGCCTTTCCCCCTCCCGCTTCCCTTCTGGGTCCAGAAATACACAGGAGTCTTTTGTTTAAGGCTCCCTCAACAGGGAGACAATCTGTACTTCTGTGCTGAGCCATCTGACCCTTGATAGACGCTATTTCATGGGAGGAAATGGAGCAGGGGGACAGTTGGCACTTCCTCTGGTTTCAGCCTCTTACACTATCACAACGATGAAAGGCTTTACTGATACTTCCGTTTTCGCTCGTTGTTTTTGATTGGCTACTCTGACACGGCAAAGCTCAGCTCTTTCCAGATCACCTCGCCCTTCGGATGAATTGACTTTGTGAAGGGATTAAGCATAAGGCTTTTCAGAAAGACCAAAAAGGCTGACAATCCCAACGGGCACCTTTGTGGGCTGCTAGAGGAGTCCACGGGGCATTCTAGAGACATGCTTGTGGTTTGCCTGCAAGACTTCGAGGGTTCTGTGGACATTTTGCCAGAGGGTCCTGGGAAGTGCTAGCAGAAGCTGTGTGCCATTCTTGGAGGATGCTAGGGCACTTATGCATGTTTTTTTGGTGCTGGGGGGAACGTTTGGTCTTCTCTTTAGTCTTGATCCTGGCTGAACGTGCCCAGTGAGTCAGATCAGGCATACAACAGAAGGGCTCAGAAAAAGCTAAGGAAGCAGTTCCTCATCTACTGCCTGAAGCCTCCTCAAGCGGGGCTGGAGATGGTCAGTGGGTTCCCATGAGCTGGGTAACCCTAAGCACATCCCTGGCACTGGTACACTCTCTGTAGTTCAGAAAGTTGTTGGAACTTCATAAGGGAAAAAAAGTGCAGAACTCTTTGTGATTGCTTTGCACGGTGGTCCCTAAGAGACCTTAAAGACTTAATTAGATCCCCTCTGGAGGTAATTTTGCCAGTTAGTGAAGGAGAGGGTCACAGCATGGGACACAGTACTACAGACCTTCTCTCTTCAGAACACCCTGACAGCAGCCACTGCCAAGACAACAGCATGCAAGCAGAAGCCACTGCCTCCTGGGCACCACCCCCACTGGGGAAGCAGGGGCTCCTCTAAACCAACTTGCCCTGCGACATCAGACCGAAAAAAGCTGTCTACCTCTGTGGGCCAGTGGCTGGGCCACTGGATCCCTTGCCCACGGAACTGGTGAACACATCCTGACAGGTGGCCCCTATAACTGAAATGGGTGTTCTCTCCACCCTTCTCTGGGGGCCTGGGGATAAGTCTGAGGACTTCACTCACTTCTGTCCAGACCTCTTGGCTTTTGAAAATAAACAATAATAAACATTAAGCTGATGGCTCTCAGTCCCCAGGAGTGACCAGAGGCCCTATGCCAAGGTTAGAGTTCAGAGGGCAGGTGCGGGAGAATGCATTTCTTGGGCTTACTAGATAATGGCAGACAAGTGACTGTGTGTGGTCCCTGCAACCCCTGCACCAGGATGAGGGGAAAACGGATAATTTTGTCTGGTTTGGGGTCTGAGGCCATCACCACTGGGACCCTTGCCCAAGTCTGACTGTGGGTGGGTCCCTGTGGGCCCCTCTGAGCCTCCACTGTTATGGCGCCCATGACTGCTGCGGTGTTACTGGTATCGATGCATTATCTATACACACTCCTGCTTGTCTTTGTCCTCGTGCCGGGACAGGGGTTGCTGCAGTCGGGGACCTTTTGGTATGGGCATATGGAAGGCTGTGAGCCTGCTAGACTCACAGGCTATAGGTTGTGGCCTGGCCATGTGATTGGACCATTGGGCAGCCTCAGAGTGACATGTAGAACAGCCCCTGTGTAAGGACAAGACATTTGAATGAGAACCAGTTCTGCTCTTAAAGTTGTTTTGTTCCCCATGTGTCTGCTCCCTAGACAGGCCAAGAGGACATGACTATTTTTTTTTTTTTGCGGTACGCGGGCCTCTCACTGTTGTGGCCTCTCCCGCTGCGGAGCACAGGCTCCGGACGCGCAGGCTCAGCGGCCATGGCTCACGGGCCCAGCCGCTCCGCGGCACGTGGGATCTTTCCGGACCGGGGCACGAACCCGTGTCCCCTGCATCGGCAGGTGGACTCTCAACCACTGCGCCACCAGGGAAGCCCCATTTTTTTATTTAGTGTCATTGTACAGACTCTTTCCTCTCTCATTAGTTCTCTTTCTCCCTTAGTAAACTCATGTTTAGCCTGAAAAAACCTAGTTCGAATCTTGTCTTCATTGTCAAGGCGTCCTTATATTCCTCACTTAGGACTTCAACTCTGAAGGAGCTGTTGTTTCTATAGCAAGAGCACTACGATAGCCTTTAGGTGGAGAAACAGGCATTTTCCAATCCAATGTGTGCCATCCCCGTAAGTCTGTGTGTTTCTTTAGGAGAGGCACCGTGTCTCCCTCATCATTGTGTCCCTGGACCTTTGAACACAGGCAGGTAAATAATAGTAGGTTTGCAACAATATTTGTCGGCTAAATAACAAATTCCTGAGTAGACTGAGGTTCTTTATCTATGTAACTCATAAACTAGAACCATGGCATAAATAATATAGTTCACATGGTTGGACCCTCTTAATATTCACTATTGATTAACATTGCTGCAGCTACATCAACCAGCTTTCTGTAGAGGCTAGACTATTAGAAGCAGGAAGAAATCTGAGATATCCTCTTGTACAACTCTTTAATCTGAATGATGAGGAAACCATGACCCCCAAATTAAGTAACCTGACCCATATCTCACAGCTGATTGTTGACGGTGTTTGTAATGCTTGTTAAACACCATACTCGTTTTAATTACGCTACAGTTGATGCTTTGCTGTAAACAGGGAAGAGCCAACTTTTATGTATTATATTTATCACATCTCTCATTTGAGCCCCGTCAGGGAAATTAGATTTATGCTTTTTAATAAACCCTGCATAATATTCAACCCACTAATAGTTTATTATTGCTAGTTTTTCTTTTACCTAATAACATGTTGTGGTAAAATTGCTTTATCAATTTTGTATCTATGAAACAGAATTTAATCAACCAATAATAATCCATAGTTGATTATTTTATCAGCTTGTTCTAGGCTTGAAAATATCTATTTCATGGCATAGTTTAAAGTTACAATAGCCATATTTCTGTAAGACTAGAGCAAATTAGACTACTTTATTTTTCTTGAAGAGATGCCCTTGTAAGTGGTTATTTCAAAATGTATATTCCTGTTTTTTATCTTGATATTCCTTTTCGAAATTCAATGAAGTCGTTTAAATATTACTTAAGCAACTATAATATCTATATTTGTTTTTTAAATTTGTGCCTTTTGGTGGGGTTTTAGCTCTAGCCTTTCAAAAGTCTTCATTTATAGAAGTAAACACATATGCTCATTTCAGGTAAAATGTAGTTACCAAAGCAGTTCACAGACTCATTACCATTCCATCTTGCAACTGTTAGGCTCTGGTTCAGAAGAACAAAACGAGCATTCATAGAAAGGAAACCTGGGTTGTCATCCCGCCCTCATCTCTAAAGAGCTCTGAGATTTTAGGTAGCTCATTTGACTTATCTGTTTTCAGTGATCTCATCTATTAAATGGATTTACAGGCAAAATTAAAAAAAAAATCAATGTTACACTAAATTAGTTGTCATCTTTATCCTTCTCACTGAGACAGCGCAGTGTCCTGTTTGAACGCCCCGGAGCCATGCTGCCTGAGTCTGTCATTTATGAGCCATTACCTTGGGCGAGTTACCTAAGTTCCCTGTGCCTGCGTTCCCTCCTCTGTAAAACAGAGGTAACAATAGTATCTATCTCATAGGGTTGTCATGAGGATTATGGAGTCGTTACATGAAAAGCACTTAGAGCAGTCCTATCATGGGGTAGTTCCTCTTCCTCTCTTGTACCTACCTGCCTATTATCTATCGCTGTAATGACATAGATTTACTAAGAAACAGCCAGTTCACAAGTCTCTTATCATAGCTGGAAATGACTTCGACAGAGAGAGGAAAAAAGAACTCCAAGGGGAGAGGACTCTATCCATGCACACTATTCCCCTCTGCCAGGAGGAGCAGCTGCTGAGGCTTAAGTACATGATGGGTCCTTAAGGAGACAGTTGGGTGCTGTAATGAACAGTCACAGAATCAATATACCTGGAGAAGGTAATGCCGACCTCTGCTTTACCCAGCCCTGATACTCTGAGCTCTTAACCCAGTTCTCACATATTGTCTCTTTTTTTCCCTTTAAATCAATAAAGAACTTCAAAGATCTTTTAGAGCTATAGATTGAGGCTGTAAATGTTTCAGAATTTTAAAAGATAGTCATAGCATTGAGGCCGTTATGCATTCAGGTTTCAACCGTATCCTTGAAGACTTTTAAAGTACAAATATATAGGTTCTTTCTCTAAATGAAGTGGGTAACTATAACAATAGCAACAAAAGTAATTCACTGTTCCTGAGGACTAACCACGTATCAGGCCTGATACTAAAGGTTTTATAAGTGTCATCTAAATAAATGAACAGAACCGTCCTTTTTGGTATTGTTATCTGCACTTTTCAAATGGTGAAATTGAAGTTCAGAGATTTAAGTAAAATGTCCAAGAATACAAAGATACAAAGTCAGGAAGTGGTGGAAGCAGGATTCAAAGCCCCATTAGTCTGGCTTAAAAGACCGTGTTCTCAAACAATCCCCTAGAGAGACTCATCCCCTAAGAAAGGACAACCAACGTGCCTCATCCGTTTACTGATCCCGTCTTCACAGACAAGCCTAAATGGGAAATGGTCGCAGCATCTGCTGCTCTTTGTACAACGAATATAACGATTCTCATTCACGAAACAGGTGCACTAAGAAATGGCTTCCCAGTAGTTGTGACGTTTAGAGTTTTTTGTATATTGTGCATGACTGGTACCATGGTATTGAGCCATCTCAGGGACGATTGGCCTGATTTTCTAAATAAACTGTCCTGGGAGAATAGGTTACTCGGAGCTAGGTGACCCATTCAGAAGAAAGTAGCATTGTTCTTGTCAAAGTGATCATTGATTTTTCTCTCGGGTTTCTGTAGGGAGTTGCAGGATAAATTTCTATTTGCTACAAAATGAAAAAAGAGAAGTGTTCTCGGATGGACTTCTGTGTTCCAGAAATACAATCTTGGAAAGGAAAAGAAGTCTAACAGAATAATCAAAGTTTTCTTAGAATTTTTTTTGAGGTTTCTCAAGACAAAATGGCTTGGAAGAAAGGAACTATAACCAATTCCAAATTTCTTTTCAGTTGTAGGAGGAAAAAGGATTTGTAACAGCAGTTGAATTAGAAGAAAGTCATCTTTTCAGTTAAACTTATGGCTATATCATAATGTAATTTGTTATATACTTGCATTTATTCCTATATTGACATAAAGCTTTTCAAATTTGATGGGCCAAATAAATCATCAGATCTTTGAAATCAAAGAGGAACACAATTTGTTTTATTCAATATGAATGTGCTACCCAGGACTTCCCTGGCGGTCCAGTGGTTAAGACTCTGCGCTTCTACCGCAAGGGGCACGGGTTCGATTCCTGGTTGGGGAACTAAGATCCCACATGCCTTGTGACCTGGCCAAAAAAAAAAAACAAAAAAAAAAACAAAAGAGGAAAAATAAAAAGAGAGGAAAAAAAAAAAAAAAAACCAATGTGCTACCCATAGCCAAAGGGGCATAATACCATGATGTGAAGCATTAAACAGAAAAGTAGTTTGCAATTAAATCTTTTTTCTTTCATTCTTGTCGCTTTTAGTGACCTAAAGGACTATTTTAAGTACTAAGCATTTTCCTATAAACATACAAAGTGGTATCCAGAGGGATTCTCATCAAGCCTATAAGGGTTTTGTTTGGAATATGTTACGAATATAGTTCATGAAAATCTTAAACCCATTGTGCACTCACGTTTGGAAGCCATAGACAGGGGTAATTTTTAGCAAACCTGCCTATTTCACTTCCCCACTGCGGAGGATCTATCCTGCCTATTGCCACAACTGCTTGAACAGCCTCATCATCTGTAGGTCAAAGATGCATTTTTAAAAAAGAACCAAGGGGCTTCCCTGGTGGCGCAGTGGTTGGGAGTCCGCCTGCCGATGCGGGGGGCGCGGGTTCGTGCCCCGGTCCGGGAGGATCCCACGTGCCGCGGAGCGGCTGGGCCCGTGAGCCATGGCCGCTGGGCCTGCGCATCCGGAGCCTGTGCTCCGCGACGGGAGGGGCCGCAGCGGTGAGAGGCCCGCGTACCGCAAAAAAAAAAAAAAAAAAAAAAAAGAACCAAAAGCCTCACTTACAGGACATAATAGAAAGTAAGAGCTGGGAAGACACTCTTCATGTCTACTGGGTAATTAAAATGAGTTCTCAAGATATGCACAGCAACTGAAATACATATTCATTTGAGAAATCCCAGTGGCTCCCAAAGAGCTCTCAGGGGCTGTCAGGTACATAGCATCGTAAGTAGGAAAGACGCTGTAGTGCAGCGTGTGACAGGTACCGAAGGTGTTGGTTTCTTGTTCCATGTCTGATATGCTCCCTTGTGCCACTCATGGTGTTAGCTGTACTTTGCTCCCTCTGCCTGTGCATTAACAGGTCCTCCCGTCTTTTCACATTATTGTGACATTGAGCGTTTTGGGCAAGTTACACTTTAACCCACTGAGGAGAAGGAAGGAAGAGTGGAGTTAGTTAAGTGGGCATAGAGTGATTGGGTCAATAGCAGAATAGAGCATCCATAAGCTGCAGACGGACACTGGCAGAAATGCAAACTGTTACCAATGCAGGAGAGAAAAAAAATTTGACCGTGAACTATTGAATATTTCTACCTTTCACTGAACTCATACTTGAAAGGGTCTTTAAGAAAGATTCGTTCATTTGATGTTTTGAGGAACTTTACTGAAGAATTGAGGCCCTTCTTGCTGTTTATACTGACTATAAAGCCCTCTACTCTATCCCATTCAAAGAGATATTGGCTTAATAAAAATATGATAATTTTTTTTTTTTGCGGTACGCGGGCCTCTCACTGTTGCGGCCTCTCCCGTTGCGGAGCACAGGCTCCGGACGCGCAGGCTCAGCGGCCATGGCTCACGGGCCCAGCTGCTCCGCGGCTTGTGGGATCTTCCCGGACCGGGGCACGAACACGTGTCCCCTGCATCGGCAGGCGGACTCTCAACCACTGCGCCACCAGGGAAGCCCTGATAATTTTTTTATAACAGTGTATTAATATCTTCCGTCTCTCCATCCATGGTCGCAACCTTTGCTTTAATGAAGAAGATATTCATTTGATATTTTGGGTTTGATTTGCCAAGAAAGCTCGGGTCCCATTTCTCTCCTCATAGATCTCTGTAACATGATGAATCACTGTTTGAGCTTAGTGAATCTAAAACTACACTTATTCTTCCCCAAAGATTCTGATTTGCATCATTCCTGTTTATATTAATGATATTAATATTTGCCTCCAAAATTTTTTAAGTTAACTTTGAAGTCCTTTTCCTTCACATTTCATATTCAACCTATTACTAAGTTTCCCACGACTACTTAGATTTCCAATTTAAATTTATATTTCAAATTTCTACTCTTGCTTTTGCCATTTGCCTCTGAAATTTCATTTCTGATTCAAGAAAAACAAGAGCCTTCCTAAATTGTGTCACTTTTCTACTGATAAGTTAATAATAAATGAAAACAAAATACAAAAGACTCATTCGAAAATTCAAGAACTTACGTTTATTTAAATTTGGCTGATATATAGAGCCTGAAATATTCACCATGCTTTGCAAAGTACCGCACTCTGAAAGCTCCACAAAGTGAAGTATAAGGCACAGTGTGTCTGCCACTAACAAAATAAGGTGTACATGTTAACTTAGTGTTTCATGGTTGGATATCTTCATTTACGCAAGAGAATTACCTTGCAACCTTTTTTTTTCAAATGTAAGAAACTCATAATTGTAACAGACTATGGAGTAGGAGAAAAATTAGAGAGAATTTTTTCTTTCAGATCAGTAAGAAAGTGTATGTTGAGAGAAAATACCCTATATCAGAGTAGGACATTTGGACCACATTAGGCTCTAACACGGATATGCAAATATAAGATGTCCTCCTTATTTTCAACCCAATTCCTGAGAAAACACATGCATACCCAAAGCAGCCAATTAAAATGTAAGATAGTAAGTAATTAAGGACCAATAAGTGGAAGTCCTAGTTCTTGCAGAAATGTTATGCTGGGTGAATCATTAAGCATCCTATACAATGTCCAACAGAGAGATGTACGTCACATGAATCCAGTGTAATTCTAGAGCAGTGGAAGGATGAAGTTGTAAAACTAGAGTTATTTTTAAAAATATTCTTTTGAGGGCTTCCCTGGTGGCGCAGCGGTTGAGAATCTGCCTGCTAATGCAGGGGACGTGGGTTCGAGCCCTGGTCTCGGAGAATCCCACATGCCGCGGAGCAACTAGGCCCGTGAGCCACAACTACTGGGCCTGCGCGTCTGGAGCCTGTGCTCCGCAACAAGAGAGGCCGCGGTAGTGAGAGGCCCGCGCACCGCGATGAAGAATGGCCCCTGCTCGCCGCAACTAGAGAAAGCCCTCTCACAGAAACGAAGACGCAACATAGCAAAAATAAATTAATTAATAAACTCCTACCCCCAACATCTTAAAAAATATATATATATATTCTTTTGAAACATATATCAAATCATTACACTGTAGGCTTTAAATTTCTTACAATTTCATTTGTTAAGATAGGCATCACCTTTGGGTGATAGAGGGTTGGATCCCGTGAACCTGGGTGCAGGTTCACCAGAACTTGCCAGTTTCTCTTCATGATCACGGACTGAGAATGACTGAGAATGTGTTGGATTAGGGAGTTTGAAGAGAATAGCCGAGATCTGAGAGAGTTTTGTAGAAAATGGCAGATAACATCAAGGAAGAATGAATAATGGAGAAACTGTGCGTGTGTGAAGGTATGAAGTAAAGTTTGTTTCTTTTCTCCCCTCCTGTTTCTTATCTTCTTCCTCCCCCCCCTCCTCCTCTTTCTTCTTATTTTAGCAATTTTAAGCAGCTCTGATACAGAAGCAAAAAAGGCAGGGAGTTACTTGCTGAGTGTCACACTAGGACAAGGGGATTGAGGGTATTGACAAAAGGTTAGCTTAGGTGGGAAGAAAGTGAGAACTCAAGGAGTTTTCAGATTAGGAGAAAATGACAAGTTAAAGGACCCTTGAAGGACAGGACGTTATAGGCTGTGAGGACTAAAAAAAAAAAAAAAACTGGAATAATAGGGATTATAATTCGAGAGAAAGATATTATAAGGTAAGATCTCAGAGGTGGAGTGGTTCTGGGCGATGCCAGTCTTGGGCTGACAGCTATGGGTGTGAAGGGAAGTGAAGTGGCATCCGAGAGCTGTGAGAAACAGGCGTCACATGTGTTACTTACACAGAATGCAAACTGTGTGCCAACATTCTCTGAGAGACTGGGGAGATGACCAAACTGGCAGAGGATGAGGGAGAAGAAGGACTTTTAAGTAAAAGGGGTCGGGTTTGAGGGATCTGCAGGAAGCAGTTAGGAGCACCCTGTAGACCAGGGTGGGAGAGGGTGTCCTGTCCCTGGGGGAGGGCCAGGTTTCAGTCACAGCAAGGAGACAGAAAGAGAGCTCTGAAGAAAGGGTAGATGACATAACTGGAGAAGCTGTAAACCCCAGAGATGGGTCTTCAGAGACTGGTTAGACCAGAATGTGAGAGAGAGAAGGAAAAGAGATTTTCATTTTGGCTTTCTGGCCTCGAGGCTCCCAGCGCAACTCTGAAGAGAGATGTGTCGGTCCTGGAGCAGATCCTGGTCAGAAGCCTGCAAGGATTCCAGATCAGGAACTCTGCTCAGGGTTCCATAGAGAACGCTTGTGTTACTTATCACGCTTAGAGGTCTCCATAGGCACCACTTACAGCGTGAAAGGGACAAAATGGAGTTTGACAGTCTTCCTGGAAGAGCCTGATGTCTGTTTTAGCGTCATCATTTGTCAGTTTAACTGTATGTTAAAGCAAGGCTGGTTGTCTTAGGTCACTGGGCCCTGTAGCAGCCGCTGATTGGGCCATATGTCTTCAGCTCTCCTATTGTTTCTGGACCACACGGTCCGAATTCCACATGACGGCACTGGTATCTCTTTGAGCAGTTTTTCTGTGCTCAGAGCCTGCTCTGCCCTCACGTATGACATCCTCTTGCCAAGCGTGAGCGTCCTGGTTTCCTCGATGCTTGGTGGGGGTGGATCTTAGCCCCCTTTCTGCATTAACTCCTGGAGTTGCCCTGCAGGGTAGACTCCAGGTACCCACAGCAGAAACTTGCTTACTGGCTCCCTTTTTTTCTCAGCCTCACTTCTCCACTCCTCACTGGGTTCACCTCCTAAGTTAAACAGGCTCTGTGTGCCCTCAGTTCCCTGTCACGGGTAAAGCCAACTAAGAGAGGCCCCAAGGTAAGAGGTGCCACCATCCACGTCCCAAATGGAAGTTTGCTAGAACACTTAAGAACAGCTTGCAAAGGAAGTGGCTAGGAACAGTTTGCAATCCTTAGTTACCAGACTATAAAAAGCACTAGGGGACCAAGAGTGGACTTGAGTGGAAAGAATTTCTTTGGACAGAGTTGTGAGTCTGACCCCATCACGGCGAAGGGACCGTTTGTATTGCCTCCTGGCTCAAATCTAGAGATTAGGGTTCCAAAGAGATATCTAAGGAGCTGTCTGTGTTTCCCATGGAGTCTGTGGGCACAGAGGATAAACTGTGGCTTGTTAGCTGCTCTGATGGATTAGGAGATGGGTCTGCCTTGAGAATGGACTGTACACACTCCCAGAATTTCTGGAGGCAAAGGCTGTTCATTTTCCATGGCTCAGAGGTCACTTGGAAGAGTGAGCTGGCCTGGAGCTATGGTAAGAAACTCTGCCTGAAAGGATACTGGTGCATACAGCAAATTTAAGGAGGCTTCAGGTCACACGGCAGAAGAGGGCAAGGGAGGAATCATAAATTGATGACGAGACAAAAGATTTCCCTGCTTTAAGGGAACTACATGTTACAGAGGCCCGAAGATGCAGAGGGGTGGGGAGGGAGAGGACAGAAAGTGGGGGGCAGGAGTGGTCTTCAAAGTTCCCAAGTTGACTGGAAAGGAAGAAGCAGATCTAAGTATGGCAGGGCCAGTAGAAAGTACTGCAAGATTAGATCCATGCCACTGAGGAAGAGAGGACGTTTCTGAACTTTATTCCCTACCTAACCCCCGCTAAAACCCCGGAGGGGCCCCAAACACAGGCCAGCTCTGCTCCCCTCTTAACACAACGCCCCCTCCTCCAGTGGATTCACGGGCTGAGTAAAGAGAAGCATTTCGGTTCTGATGATGATTGACAAATACTGGATATTTCTATTAGACAATGATGACTGTTCTGTGACTAAGAGTGGTCAAAGGAATTTTATTGTCACAGACAGACAGGAGATCACGGGATGAGCCCCAGTTTCACCCAGGGATAGTCTTCTACACAGGGACAGAATGCAGGAATAATTGGTTTGGCTGTTTTCCTGCTTTTAAGCTTTAGAGTTACACTTTTCAGCGTACCTGCTACAGCCTTTTTTGTTCCTCATAAATTCACATTCGTGCCTTGGTAACTAGAGAGTCGAGGGTTTCAATCCGTGTTTGACTAAAACTCATGGAAATATTCCGGGAGTGTGCGTAAGGCCAAAATTACGAATGATTATCAATATTGAAAAGTTAGGGAATGCTTTACGTCTTCAAATCCTAAATAGACTAATCTACGACTACTTTAGCTATCATTTCTAGCTGGATGCTTAAATCCTGCAAACGATTATGTTTCTCAGTTTGTGAATCATAAGACTTTTTTACATATTGATATATACCTGCTTTGCATGAATTAGAAACAACTACTTACTGAACTGCCTAAACCCCCAGTCTGGCTGGCTCCTCCAGCCCTGGTTAAGGGGTTCAGCTCACCGCCAGGGCAGATTTCCTTCATTTCCTGCTGGCCTCTCTCCAGCGTTTTTTTTTTTTTTTTGCGGTACGCGGGTCTCTCACCGCTGTGGCCTCTCCCGTTGCGGCGCACAGGCTCCGGACGCGCAGGCTCAGCGGCCATGGCTCACGGGCCCGGCCGCTCCACGGCATGTGGGATCTTCCCGGACCGGGGCACGAACCCGTGTCCCTGGCATCGGCAGGCGGACTCTCAACCACGGCGCCACCAGGGAAGCCCCGGACGGTGGCTCTTTGTACTCCTGTTGTCATCCATTTTTCTAAACAGGTTTAGCTCAGTGGGCTGTCAGTGCTGATGGACTGCCTGGCTTCCAGGCCCTTCTGGTTGGTGATCTTGTCGGACCATTACATGCTGATTACCTTGTGCGGCGATTCTGCTTTCTATACTCCATGGTGCTGTATCAGTGACACGGTGCCCAATAACTTCCTGAAGGACGTGTAGCTCTTGACGGATTTACTTTCTGGTCTCGAGATGTTTCAGCCCACATTGCTACCTAAGCAGAAACTCACAGAAACTCTGTGTACTCACCGGTATTTCTTCTTTCTGTAATACAATGTGGGTTTTTTTTTTCAGTCTTCCCTGACCACAAACAAGTTTTTGAACACTATTTTCATAGTTGAAAGATGGTATATGAGTAAATTAAAAATTGGAATCCTTGAATATTCAGGCTGGGGTGAGGATGGATATGTGTGAACTAAGCTTGGACTTATGTCGTCTATTTTATTTGTATCGCAAAACTCTGGAAGGATTATAACCATACATATTCCAATATGACCAAGATACACAATTAGTTATAAAGATTCTCTGAAATTTTATTTCACTTATAAGACTGAGGCATTGCTAATATTATGTGAAATATCAAGAGCTATTTATATGATCCTATTATCAAACTTTTTACAAGTGCCACTTAAGGTTTATGTAAATACTAGAAATAATTGCAAAACAAGAGGTCCACTCTAAAATAGACAAAGTAACTCCAAAAAAGAGTTTAGTTCTGCATATGAATGTTTCTGTTATTTTAAGAATTACTAAATGTGCAAGCACTCGCTTAATATTCCACTTCTACTTAACATACCACGCTTATCTTGTATCCTACTAGCTAGGAACACAGTGACATGTGTCTTCATCCTACGTGTCTTAAAACAAGGGCTTCCGATCTCGGCGATCTACGCAGTAAATTAGCTCCTGACCACTAGATGGGGCTATGAAACCTCTTGCGTTATTAACAGAGCTCTTGCAAACATTCGCTTTTCTTGAATGGAAAAAAATTTTCCTTGAAAATTTCTTAGTCTTTTTCCTCTCATGTTTAACCCCACCTCTTACTGATGATTGAAAAATGCTCCAGATTCTTTGTAATAATGACAAAGCAACATTACGATAATGACATGCAAGGGTAGTCGTCATATTATGTTCCAGGAGGGAAATGGATATATTGCCAAGGTCACCTTACAGTCAATTCAGACTCTCCACTAATAGTAATAGGTTCATCATGGTGACATACTAACAGTTCTTCCTTCCTTTCTTTCCCTATTTATTGGTCCAACACACAACTCATTAACTTCATCTGTTTGGATTGTAGACCACAGAATGCTTCTAGGACTCAGGAGGCTATGAAAAGTGTGATTATATTTGGCGTGGGTATATAGACCTCTGTCAGTATAACAACCATACACAATAAGTTTTCTTTCCACCTTATCAGTTCCCCATCAAGAGTAACTTTGTGATAATATGCAGGTCCTCAAGATTCTGGAGGAGTGAGGATCAACCCTGAAAAATGATTAGCGTTGCCTCTGAAAAACACGATTCCACTATTGTGCGACTTAAATGTTTATCTTTACTTCAAAAGAACGATTTATTTCACTTTAATTTAGAAGCAGTCATTTCACTGTTTTGGCTTTCACCTATTATAACCAGCAAAAGAGAAGAAATTCAACTTTCCCAAATATTTTGTACTCCCTGGCGGAGAATATAATGCATAAAGTAGCCATTCAATAAGAGCTTATTATATAAATGAAAGATTCAAGATACTATGATTACATTTTATATTATGGAATCAGGGCAATTTCATTTGTCTTATTAGTATCCAAATTTTAATTTATTGAATTATCATATAACTTCAAGGAACAACTATGTTTTGAATAATATTAGATGTGGTATTCCATATTTAAGACGGATTTAGGGCTACTGAAATAATAATTTAAAATCCAAGGGACCACGATGTTCCCCGTTGATTCAGGTACTTGAAAAAGAGATTCATAGACTTAAGTCATTTTAATCAAAGGTCTTTCTTTTGACTCTAAGGTCAGGTAGAAACTGGTAAATGGACAGAAGAGCTAAATGTCAGTCAAATATATATATATATATTTGTGGTACGCGGGCCTCTCACTGTTGTGGCCTCTCCCGTTGCGGAGCACAGGCTCCGGACGCGCAGGCTCAGCGGCCATGGCTCACGGGCCCAGCTGCTCCCCGGCATGTGGGATCCTCCCGGACCGGGGCACGAACCCGTGTCCCCTGCATCGGCAGGCGGACTCTCAACCACTGCGCCACCAGGGAAGCCCTGTCAAATATTTCTGATGGAAAATATTTGTGAAGAAAGACATAATCAGAGGGTTTTTTTTTAAGAAGTTAAACGATTTTGGTAGAGCAGGGACATACAATGGAAGGATGCTTCACACAGATTCTTGCTTCTAAAATGAGGCAGTCTTAGAAGACCATAGATAAAAAATCAACCATTAATCTCTACTGGCATTCGAGCCAATCTGATACAAATATAGGAGCTAAAATGAGTCGATTTTACTTCTGAGAGTAAATACAAACTCAATTTCCTTTCAGCCTATAAAAGGCTTCTAAGAAATGTGATGACACCTGGGCTCACACAAAAGAAACACATTAAAATCTATGTTTCATTTTCAAAATGAAACTAGCATACTCCCCTGACTTTGGCAGCAAGACAAATTCATAACAGAACATTCAGAAAATGCAAAAATCTCAAATGAGAAAATAAGAATTACCCATAATTCCACCACTCAAAGAAAGCAACTTTTAGAGTTTTATTTATGTGTTTGTGTATTTGTGGGACCATACTGACTATATTTGTCTAATTTGCCTTTGCTCTTTTTTCATGTAATATATAGAGAGCTTTTTAAAAATCACTAATCTACCTTTTAAAACAGGATTTTCAAAGCTGCAAAGAACTCTATTATATAGATATACAATGATAATTTGACCAGGTATGCATTTTAGATGATTTCTTAATTTTGACTATTGTAATCAGCGCTACAATAATTATTGTATGATATATGACAAAAGTCTGTCTCAGAATACCATTTTATAAATTAATTGTTGTATAATGTTTACATGGTAAAAGACTGGTGCATATTACACACTCAACTGTATTTCATTACTGTTTTTTTTTTTTGTCGGTACGTGGGCCTCTCACTGTTGTGGCCTCTCCCGTTGTGGAGCACAGGCTCCGGACGCGCAGGCTCAGCGGCCGTGGCTCACGGGCCCAGCCGCTCCACGGCATGTGGGATCTTCCCGGACCGGGGCACGAACCCGTGTCCCTGGCATCGGCAGGCGGACTCTCAACCACTGCGCCACCAGGGGAGCCCTCATTACTGTGTTTTAATATGTAAAAAGGGAAACCTCGTACAGCGCTCTTATTCTTCCATTGACACAGCATGATGGAAACAACAGGGGCAGGTAAAGGGTTTGTTCAGTTGTGCTTTTCAAACAGTTGGCAGAAATATATAACGATTATGTCTATCTATACTTCCTAAGGTATTTGAACTCCTGATTTCCGTGGAGAACCTAAACACAAAATAATCCACCCAACACAGCTACATTTGTAAGCCGTATCAAGGCAGGGTTTATCATAGCAGTGAGTAAAGAGAATTAATGTAAAGATGCCACTCTCAGTAGGCCTACCGACAGTAAGCATTTTAATAATTTTCTGTATTTGTCCATAACTTCAGCCAAAATCCCATTTGTAGCAAAGCTCCCATAAACTTACTTTCTCTAGAAATGCAATGAAATAATGACAAAAGTTGTACTGTGTTCACCAACGCAACATTACCAAGCAACTGTCATTAGCTGATCTCCTTATGAAACTATTTTGTTATTTTCTAAAGGAGAATTTTTAGCTCTGCTTTTTTCTCTTTTTATTTGAAAATAAGTTAAAACTTAGAGGAAAGTTGAAGGATAGGTGAAGGGTGGATACCCATAACCCAGATTCCACAGTTGATGACATTTAACCACACTTGTTTGATTGAATTCTCTAGGTACCTATTTATACCTATATCTGGCAGGATATCACCTAAGTGATGCTGTTTTCTCACTATACTTTATTCAATAGGTGGTTATAATATCAATACTCCCATTCTTATTCCTGGTGACTTTAGCTCTGGTCACTTGATTAAAGCGATGTCTCCTAGGTAAAGTTACTATTCTCCCTTCGTAATGAATAATTACTTTTCATTCTGTGGGAAGACACTATGAGAGTCTGTAAATTTAGTTTTCCTTATCACACTTTTGCCCACTAGTTTTAGCAACCATTGAGGAGTCCTGCTTGAAACAGTTGTTACTATGATTTTTGCCAAATGGTGGTTTTCTAATTCCATCATTCTTTACATAAAGTGCCAACTAACACTACCATTCTTTATTCTCATGCTCAAATCTGGCCAGTGGAGTAGCTTTAAGCTGGTTTCAGTGTCATTTTTAACATTTTCCTCTCATTCTTTGAGGACTCCCTTGTTTTCTAGCACATCAATATTTTCTAGGTTTATTTGTATTTTTCTTGCTCTGGTCCCTGAATAAGCCATTCCTCTATTGAGGCTAATTTCTGTTAGTGCAGAATGATATTTAGAAACCAAGACATAATAAGCTAGGTGTGTTTACTGACACTGAGTTCACTATTTCCAGTCCCACTCTGTTGGCTAATTAAATGAACTAGGAAAATAATGTGTACGTGTATGTATATGTACATGCATACATTCAGACACATGTATAAACACATTTATATCCATGTTTCTCTCCCTCTCTTTAAATTCACACCAATGCCTAAGTTCACCAATTCCAACCCACATCCACAGTATACATTCCAGCTTTTCTCGTGTTTGTATTTCCCTTTTCTGACAGTAAAAAACCTGACTTCCATTTGTTGATTTTTCAATACCTGTGAAATTAATCCATTTAAATGACCCCTTAGAGCTACTGCCCCTAACCTCCCCCAGCTGTCATTTTGCAAGGGAGCCTAACTCCTGTGGCCACCTCCAACAAGTACTGGAGAAGGGGTATGACAAAAAGAAGAACAGAAACGAAAGCTCTCTAACGGCTTCTGGACTAAATTACCCAAAGAATGAAGGAAGAAAGAAAGCAAGAGAGGAAAGAAGGAAAGGTTATCTTTATTTAATGGATAAATAATTTTTTGGAAAAAAACCCCCTTACTTTCAGCTTTTCTTTGAGTGGTTTTATTTCAATCAAACTAGATACATGACATTTGAAGAAAAAAAAAAAAACAGCCTCCCAAAGAGCAAGATTCAGGTCTTTGATTAATAACGAAGGCCAAGGTCATGTGAAATGATCTGAGAATTCATGCAATTTATCTCCAAGTCATGATTTTTCCCTTTACAATTTGATCAGAGCTGCATAAAACTCCAGGGATACCTAGCTGGCATACCTAGGATTATCCTTAATTCATCCTGATGTGGTCAATTTTGTTGAAATGATATTCAAGCATTAATGTTAACCATCAAGAATACAGATTTTTGGAGCTGTATTCACTCAGGAATATGAGTTTCTTTTACAGAACATCAAAGATATCCAGAGCATTATTTGATGATTGATAGAACATAATGAAATAAAAGTTGTCTTCCCTGTTGCTTAATAAGTGACATGAAATGGAATTAAAACTTAATAGCTCAAGTGCTCAACTTTTGACCATTCAGCAGGGCTGCTTACCAAATTCTTCTATGACACAGAGGAGTTGAAAGCAAAGAAAGAGAAACTGAAACAAAAAACCAGGGTGTAAATTGAACACAGTTTTGTAAGAATATTGCACACAGGACTGAGTCACGTCAAGGGAAGAAAACTATTTTGCAAATCAAATTCAGTTATTAACATTATGTTAGAAGGTACAATGAATGGGATGTAAGCATGCATACGTTGCCTTTTCTAGTCTGTTTACTTACAAAGATCTGGTTACAAAGGATCTTATATCTTCTTGCATTGTTATCAGTGTTTCAAGGAAAGAAGATTGAATGCTATGCAGTGGTACTGTCACACAGTTTTGAAATTGTTGACGTGTATTTATTCAAAAAAATTTATTGAATGCCTACTATGTGTTAGGCATTATTCTAGTTCCTTGCAATACAGCGCAGTGATAGATAAGATATACAGTACAGTGATAAATAAGTGATACCCTGTGCCCTTATCGATCTTCATTGGGAAAGAGGCAGACAGTAAACATACTAAATATACATACACACACATACACATAAAATACTTCAGATAATGCTAAGTTTTATCAGGAAAAACAAAGGTGGATAAGGAGGTAGAACGTCAAGTTAAGTGCTACGTCTACTACAAGCGCCAACCACTGCAGAGTAATTTTAAAACTTTTACATACTAGAACAGAAAAAAATCAAGACATTGTTTAGTTCAACTCCTTTTTTGAAAATGTTGATTCTGAATTCCACAGAGGTTGTGACTTGCTTAAGGTTCTGTAGCTTTTTGGTGTCTTTGCTAGGATTTGAGTTCCCTTGTCGAGTAGAATGTCAGTCACAGATTCTACCTAATAATTTGCTACTTCACTATAAATTTACATGGAGCCCTAGAGCTTCATCTAGTTTCTTGGGATCAAAACTCTTCCCACGCTTTTTAAAAATGTATTTTCTAAATTTCTCTCATTTTTATCAAATTATCGTACATAGTTTGAAAAGACAAATAATGCTATATATTAATATAGTATCATATATTGTATTTCAATAATATTTATACTAAAAAAAATAATGAAAATCAACAGTATCTATTCCCATGTCTCCCAGTGCCTGCCTCTCATTCCTAAAGGTAATCCCTTTCCAATTTTCCGTAAGTCTCCTATGGAATGTGCCTCCATATATCTAAAGAATATGCTCGCACTTCTATTTCTTGGGTTTCCGGCTTTTGCACTTAACTAGTCTCATTGAACTGGCACAGTTCCTGGCACGTTACAACAACAGGAATAAAAAATCTCTCCTCTGGCTTCTTTAAGTTTATTTAGTAGAACTAGTATTTTCCTTGATTTTTGTCTTAGTCTGCTTTGGCTTCTGTAACAAAATACCAGAGACTAGGTGGCTTATAAACACTAAACATTTATTTCTGGAGTTCTGGAGGCTGGGCAGTCAAGACCAAGGCACTGCAGATTTAGTGTCTGGTGAGAAGCAGCCTCCTGGTACATGGATGGCTGTCTTTTCTTTGTGTCTTCATGAGGGAGAAGGCACAAGGGATCTCTCTGGGGCCTCTCTTATAAGGACACTCATCTTATTCATGAGGGCTTCACCTTCAAAAGCTAGTCACCTCCCAGAGGCCCCACCTCCTACTGCTATCACATTGGGCATTAGGATTTAGCATGTGAATTTAGGGGACCACGAACGTTCAGTTTATGGCATCCAACCCCTTGACCACCCAAAATCCATGTCCTTCTCACATGCAAAATATATCCATTTCCTCCCAATAGCCCCAAAGTCAACTCATTCCAGCCATCAATTTAAAGTGTAAAGTCCAATGTCTTATTGAAGTGTCATCTACATCAGATATTGGTGA
The DNA here is from genome assembly GCF_963924675.1 of Phocoena phocoena. NCBI lineage: Eukaryota > Metazoa > Chordata > Mammalia > Artiodactyla > Phocoenidae > Phocoena > Phocoena phocoena. The sequence goes on from NC_089223.1 coordinate 3,577,082, forward strand.
GACTTTAGGTGTGATTTGTCCTGAGGCAAATTTCCCTCCAGCTGTGAACCAATGAAGTCAAATACATTATGTGCTTCCAAAATACAATGCTAGGATAGGCATAGGATGGATATTCACGTTCCCAATGGGAAAAAGAGGAAAGAAGAAAGGAGCAACAGGTCCTAAGCAAGTGCAAAACCCAAGAGTACAAATTCTGTTAGACGTTGAGGTTCCATAATAATCCTCTTTGATTTGATGGTCTGCTCTCCAGGCCCACTGGGGTAAAGGTCCCACCTGCAGGGCACACTGAGGTGTGGGTCCCACCTTCGGGAATGACTGCTCAGTAGCCCTGTTCCCATAACATTGCTGAGCAGAGATCGGGCCCCTTAAGGCTCCAGGCTGCCCTGCCCCTATGGCTAGACTGGACCAGCCAGCAGCACCCTTCAGCCTGGGCCCTACTCATGCCAGCTGGAGCCCACAGAAACATCCCATACCTGTGGCTCTGCCGGGCATCCTTTGAGATTCAGGTGAAAGTGGCACACGGCCACAGCTCATGCACTCTGTGCACAGGCAGAAAAGGTGTTTCCTTGATGCCACCAAGACTTGCCACCTGTGCCCTCCAGACGGGATGCTGCTATGGCCCTTGCCACACTCAGGCCAGCTGCACCTGGGTCGGCTGAGGAGCACAGGAAGTGGAGCCCTTGATGGCCGGCAGAGCGCCACAGGTGCTGGTGGTCCCTCCTTTGAAACCCCTCTGATGAACTCTGCATTTTCTTCAGAGTTATTCTCCCATCGTCTTGGGGAACAGCTCCTTGCTTCTTCTGTAGAAATGGCTGATCCATCGTAGCTGCACCCTTAGCATTCTGCTCTGATCACACTTTTTCATTTTTTATAATATGGACGTCCTGAGAATTTTCTGAATCTTTAAGTTCTGCTTCCTTTTTTCTTAACCATCTGACTTGAAGCCACGTCTCTCTTCTCACGTTTTACCACAAGCAGATAAGAGGAGCCGGGCTGCTCCTTCAACACTTTGCTTGTATACAGCTTCAGCTAAATATCTGCTTTCATCACTTTCAAGTTCTGTCTTCCACAAAACACTAGGACACAAGCACAGCTTAGCTAAGCTCTTTACCACTTTGTAACAAGGATGGCCTTTCCTCCAGGCACCAATAGCATGTGCCTATTTCCATCTGAGCCTCACTGGGATGGACTTTGTCGACATTCGGTTCGGGATTACTTGCATGTTCTCTAAGAAGACTGAGGCATTCTCTATAGCTCTCCTCTTTTCCTTCTGAGTCCTCACCTTAAAGGTCTGTTCTTGGCAATCTAGGCTTTCTCTAGCCTTTGGCAGTTCAGTGTCTGGTGAGAGGCCACTTCCTTGTTCATAAATGACCATCCTTTCTCTGTGTCTTTGCACGGTGGAAGGTGAAAGGGATCTCTTTGGGGGTCTCCTGTATAAGGGCACTAATTTCTGCAGTTTTTCTAGGGACGTGCTATTACTTTTGATTTACTCTTTTCCCAGGTGGGCAGTTCTAAGTTCTTCCACTTGGCCTCTTCCACTATCATAGCCCTCACTCCACAGGTCAGGGAATGAATGTGAGAATTCATACAAGGGCTTCTGAATCTATAAACTCTCTCAAGTCTGGTGACTGACTGATTGGCCCTCTGTTTTTTTTTTAAATTCAAGTTAGACGTTTTTGTTTTCCTTGACCTAGAGCTCTTCTACTTATACGGATCAAGTAAGAATTTAGGAGGCTTCCTACCCACTTCGCCTCTAGCAGCATCAGGATTAACTAGTCAGTGCTGTAGGTCTGTGCAAGTCAGAGTACTCTGACTGCTGCCTTGGCCCTGCTGCCCACTACAGTATCCAAGCCACCTTGCCTTTGGCAGCTGTTTCTTCACTCGGCCCCTGTCACCTCCAGTTACTCCCATCACATTTAGGCTTTCCAGCTGAGTGGCTGTAGCTCCCACTGTAAGATCTGAACTGCAGGGAAGAACAGTCACAGAGCTCTTCAAGGATGCTGGGGTTTCTCACAAACTTACTTGTCAAAGTAGTGGTGAGGGCTTCCCTGGTGGTGCAGTGGTTAAGAATCTGCCTGCCAGTGCAGGGGACATGGGTTTGAGCCCTGGTCCAGGAAGATCCCACATGGTGCGGAGTAACTAAGCCCGTGTGCCACAACTACTGAGCCTGCACTCTAGAGCCCGCGAGCCACAACTACTGAAGCCCGCATGCCACAACTACGGAAGCCCACACACTTAGAGCCCGTGCTCCACAACAAGAGAGGCCACCGCAATGAGAAGCCCGTGCACCGCAACAGAGTAGCCCCCGCTCGCCGCAACTAGGGAAAGCCCGTGCACAGCAGTGAAGACCCAATGCAGCCAAAGATAGAGAGATAAATAAATAAATAAATAAAATTAAAACAAACAAAAAAGTAGCGGTGAAAATTATGTCCTCTGAACCTTCCCAGTATGGGTAAGTAGGTCTTAAGTGAGAAATCCAGTCTAATCTTCCAGTCTCCCTAAGCCTCTGAACCCCTTCCACTATGTTAACCAAGGGGGACTGGGCATATCCAGTCTGCATCTTTTAGTCCATGTTTTATTTTAGCCAACCAACAAAACAACCTGTTAGAGCCCTTTCTAATTCTGCAAGCTGCAACACAAAATCCAAAATCTCTGCTTAAGGAGCCCATATCAATAAATTTGTCCTGATCCAACTTTATGTTTTTAGAGAAAATTTAGGGCAATTACTAGTTAATCAACTTCAGGTTAAAAAAATCTCTCTTCAGAATGGAGAAATGGGTAAAGAAGATGTGGTATATACAGATATACAATAGAACATTATTCAGCCATATAAAAGATGAAATCTTGCCATTTGTGACAACATGGATGGACCTTGAGGCATTATGTTAAGTGAAATAAGTCAGACAGAGAAAGACGAATACCATATGATTTCACTCATATGTGGAATCTAAAAAACAAAGCAAAAAACCCCAAAATAAATGAACAAACCCAACCAAACTAAACAAGAACAAACCATAGATACAGAGAACAGAGTAGTGGTTACCAGAGGGGGCAGGGACGGTGGGGAGGGAGGGCAAAATGGGTAAAGGGGATCCACTCTGCGGTGATGGGTGGAAACTGAATTTTTGGTGGTGAGCACACTATAGTGTACACAGAAGTAGAAATATAATGTAGGACGTATGGAACATAGAATGTTATAAATGAATGTTACTTCAATAAAAAATAAATCTAAAATAAAAGTCTACATTCAAGAGTTAATAGGCCTATTCTAAATAATAGTGAAACTCCTAAATTTCATTTAATGTTGAGGCATGCAAGCTGTCCTCCTCCTGCTTGGGTTTGTTGTAGGCTGGCAGCTTGTGGAGTTTCAGGCCTCCACGGGGAGGTTTCTTTGATCTCTTCTCTTCCCCCTTGGACTTCTAAGCTTTTTCTGTCTTAATTGCTGGTAACCCTTGATCTTAGAGTGGGAATGATAGTAGAAGAGTGAATTAATAATAAATAAAATTTAAAGCTAATATAATAATTAATAATAAATAAACATGAACGATAATATATTATAGCAAGGTAATAGTTGCACTGTGAGTTTGGCATAGACTGACCTGTTCTCTTGTGAGGTCACTGAAAGGACTCTTCTGACATCTATCCTGATCAAAGTTCTCCCACCTGCAGATCAGTTCCTGGGAAACCAACAAGTCACCTCCTTCTAGGGGAACCTCAGCTTTCCAGTGATCCAGTCCACAGGACATAGGATATCTATCCCTGTGCGTGGCCCATGGCTGGTCTGCAATAAACGGCCATGCATCACATGTCCTGACAAACTCCAGGAGTGCAGTCCCCCAGCTCAGCAACTTCTCTTGCACAAAGGTTGAAGCTGTTTTCTCTAAGCTGGAGAAGGGGCAAGCCCACTACTTTCTCAAGGTGAGGAGATGGGATTCACAACCTATCACTAGACCTCTCAAGAATCCTCGCCTCTGTTTTCTCTTTGTCACATTTCTTTGCCTCTCCAACTTCGCTTACAGGCTGCAGTGAGATGTTCAACTGAGTGTTGAAAACATACTTTTGACAACATTTTGGAATATGTCGCATATTATTTGGGGGTCCAAGCCTAAATTAAGAATTAAAAAATTCATTTTAAACACTTGATTACAAATATTTTCTACTAACTCCTACTAAAGATAAGAATATAGCGCTTTTCCTCATCTCTTTTCTTCACATAGTTCCTTTGCCTCCATCCTCCCGAAAAAGTCATATCGTGTTTTGGGTTGAATCAATATTTTGTATATACATTATTGTGATTATAAATATTTAAAGCCAAGTCATAACTTTTACAGCTTTTTTTCATTCTATGGAGTTTTTCTCTGATTGACTTTTTTTTTTCTTTTTAAAATTGTTTATGTACATATCACTAATTAATTCCAAAAAAGTCCAACTAAGCCACAAATATTGCTTTAATAAGTTAAAAAATCAGGAAAATATCCATTTTCTTTTGTGGAGAAAACTCCTTATCTTCGTGCACCAATCTGGATTGCACTCTCTTTAGCCTGCTCCAGAGTTGTGGCCTGGGATTTCCCTTGATCACCTTCCTTCGGATTCTTACCTTTCTTCAGCATATCTTGGAGCTTGACTTTACTTTTTCTTGGTTTACTCACTGATTTTGTGAGAGTAAAGGGGAAGTTTATAGGTGAGAGCTGAAAATGCCTTTAGTCAACCTTCATGTGTGATTGACAGTAGAACTGTAAAGGCTTTGACCCACTGTTTTCTGGTTACAGTGTGCTAGGATGCATTTGATGACTTTCTAATTGTTGATCCTTTGCGTGTTCCTCCCTCTTTTCTCACTGAACGTGATGATTACTGAGTGGCCCTGCCTTTCTGTTCTGGCAGCTCATGTCTTCAGTTCCGGGAAGTTATAACTTCTTGGATAATCGCCCCTCCCATTTCCTCTTCCCTGTTCCCAATTTCTCTTTCCTTTTTTGGAACACCTAATTTATTACTTGAATATCCTTAACAGGTCCTCTATTTTTTTTTAACAATCTTTTCTCTCCAATTTCCCACCTCTCTGTCTTTTTCGTTTCTAATGTCTGGGAAATTTCCTCAACTTTTAAATTCCATAACTTTGATTGAATTTGTATTTATTTTATGAGTCCAATATATTCCAAGAACTCACTTTTCGGTCTTGAATATTCTTATTGAAAGCAAACAAACAAAAAAGCAACCAATGTCTTCATCTTATGTATAACTTATCTCCTCTTATTTGAAAATCTTACTTAGTTACTTTTCTATCACTTCCTAGATTATTTCTATTTCCTCTGAGTTCCTTTATTTTATTTTGCTCTCTTTCCAGAATGACAAACCTTTTTTTCCAAATATGTGTTATCCTCTTTTCTGTTCATCTTAAATTTGAAGCACTAAAATGCTTTTTGGAAATTCTGTTTATGAGGTTATTTGTGATTTGTAGTCCTACAGACTTTATTACAGCAATAGCTGTAGAGAGTCTGCCAGTTTGATGGAGTAATCCCAGATGGCAGCCTCTGCGGATCTTTTCTTTGAGGCAAGTCAGTTTTCCTCGAGAGGATTCACCCAATTTCCTGCCTGTGCATTTGTAAATGAGGCTCCCAGCATCCTTGGAGCCATCTTATTAAGGTAGCCTATGGTTTTCAATGTTCAGGAGGTCAATTTCCACTTAATCCCACACCTCTGAGTATAGCATTCCATCTAACTAACTCCATCTTTCAACTTGTTAAGTCTGTCTACTTCAAGGTCTCTAGAGAGTAAAGCTCTAGTCTTCTGTCACGGTGGTGAAGGATGAGAACTGCCTGGCTGCACTGGAGGGGTGAAGGTTTCTCAGGCATCTAACCACTACCTAGGGAGACTTTCAAACAGTCCTCCAACTCTTTCTTATTAGCATCTAGAAGACTAAGTTCAGAGACATATAGGGGTCCGCTTTCCTTAGTCAACTATGTCCTTCTCCACTCTTACACCCACTTTTGAGCCTTCAAGTTTTGTTGATATGTCTTTTCCACTGTCCTATTTTGGACTCTCATCTTTGGTTTTGCTGCTTTATATTTCTTTTATTCCTTTACGGTATTATCAGTGCAGTTTTGAGATACAACAGAAATAAACACATTATTTAATCTATCACGTCATATGGAAGCCTCAAGTCTCCTCATTTATATTCATTGCACTTTTGAAAGGGTCAATGTCAAATAAATTAGTGTAATTTAATTTTTTAAACATAAAACATGTTAGATATAAATAAAGAATAAAAATAATGTTTATTTAGAATTATTATACATGATTGGGAGAGGCATATTATATGAAATTAAAATGATAAGACTCATTTGGCTGTATCCTTGTTCTAGTAAACAGTTAAATCAGTATCTTCAGAAGAACACACGCTGTGTTGGAATACATACAGTATGTGACACAAAGTCCATGTTACTACTATTTTTGAATTGTTAATAACTGCCATTTGCGTTGATATGTGTATTTCAGAAATGAATTCATAAAAGATCTACTGAGGATAAGATAGGTACAGAAATTCATGTAAAATGATTTTAAGTGAATATTCAATCATGAATTTGTCATGTATCAGCAAAACAAACCCTATTATCTCGTATTCCTTATTGTTACGATGTACAGAAATTTTTACTCAATAACAATAGTATTAAATTCTAAAAGTATTTCCATGGAAAGATGAAAAAAAGGTAGCTTTATATGGCTTCTGATCTACACTCCAGCTCTGACCTGCTAACCCTTCTTGATTTAGTTCTCTTTTTTAATTTGATTCTTGTAAGGATTGACGATCTATTAGTGAAATGTCAGTCTTTTATCAAAAATTCCACTTCCTATCCCCTCTGCTTCCCCAAGTTCCCACATCTTCAAGAGCTTGACCTTGTCATGCAGACCTTGGCTATAAGTGGTCTTGGAATAGCTGAGTTCAAGCAGTACAGCCCTGAATATGCCATCTGCTCTCTTGGAGATACACTATATAGTTCATGACTCAGACTATATTTTGTTTTGCTTTGATGGAGTATTGCTTAGTAAGAGTGGGTCCAGATGTTTTGTAAATTAATAAAGGTTTATAACTTCTTGCTGTAAGACTATTATTGTGAACTGATCAGGCCTTTTCCTGCAATACAGAGTAAAGAGTTCTTTATAAATCAAGCTCTTGGCATCCTAAGTTAGGTAGTTAATTACAGATGAGTTAAATTGATGAGTTTTTCATTCTCTAATATGAAGTATGATTTTAATAAAACATAATTCTGGGAAACAGGAAAAAATTAGAAAAGTGAGTGATGAATATGATGATATAGGACGATAGAAATCTAAGCACCAAAGTGGAAAGTGAAAATAAGAAAAAGAAAAGAAAATTCACAATGTAAGAAAGGGAGAAAGCTAACATTTTTTGAAAGTGCTTAATCATCATTACTGATAACAGATATTTATGAAGCGCCCAGCTAAGATGGAATAAAAGTGAAGGGAGATTTAAAGATAGCTATGATGACACACTCCATTATGGTTATTTCTCCATCAATAATTTAAGAAATTTAGACTGTACTGGGAATCATCGATTTAGTATCCAACAAAGTTCCATTGTTACTAAATATTCTGTAGCTTTGGGTAAATCTAGTCTTCTAAATAGCCCGAAACCTTTCTGATGTCTGATGTCATATAGTAACTGTTTTCAAGACTAAGAGTAAAAAGAATACAATTGGTCAAAATGAAAAAGGTTATAAGAAATCTAATATTTTTAGAGGAAAACAGCTACCACAGCGTGATCAAGGAGTTCATTTATAACAGCTGTTTGTCAGAGACAAACAGGGAACCACTATGAGGTACTCAGCTTCTGTAAGATATATACTCCAATTGCTTCTAGACTGTATTTGACATTGTTGATGTTCTTTGCTCTTTGGAAGTGAAGGGCTCTATTACATAACAAAAGGCCCTTCTGGTATGGACTACTGCCTCCAGTTTAGGTTATAAATTTCTGCACATGGCAGTTCAAAGTCAAGACAGTTAACACCATAAACGTTATTACCGTCAAGGTGTGATAATTTTAAATGTTGCAGCTGATTTGTATGATTTAACTTAAAAACACTGTATAGCTGCTGTGTTTAGTAGAAATTTAAAATATTTTTATTATTGATTGGGAATTCAATAGGAGTTTTGGTGTTCTTAAATAGTTTGATAACCATAGAGGTAATTATTTTATTATTTTCACAAAGAGGAGAGAAGAGCTGGTGGCAAAATCATACTGAAATTTCCCATAAGCATCACAGACCTTCTAGACACCGTAGAATACATACTATCCAAAACTCTCCAGACCTATGTAAATCTGATAAATGGATAATATTTTTAAAATGATAAAAAATTGAAACTGACTTATGCAGAGCCAACAGATAAGAGCTGATTAAAGTGTTGTGTGTTTGAATAGGATATAACTTGAACTTTCTTCTCTCATTTCCCTTTTTTGTAAATGTCAGAGGCTTCATACTACTAGCATTATAATACTCAGTTTATGATATAATTTTATCATTTTCATTGCAAGTACTAGTTTATTTTTATTTTCCCTTAGTCATCTGCTCTCACTTCTTTTCTCCATTCCCCACAGGTTCTCACATTTATGATTTGATTTATTACCCGTGCGTATGTGTACATGTGTGTGAACTTATCAAACATACTGTAATGTTTGCGTTGTTTCACTGTACTTTAATTTGCACAAGTGATACTGTGACCTTGTACTTTAATCTACACATGGTTCTCATTCTGGTTTGGGTTTTTTGCTTGTTTGTTTTTACTGCCAGATAACTTTCAAAGTGGCTGCAACAGTTTCCACCATTAGTCTATGAAAGTCCTCCATCCTTTACAGTCAAGTGTGGTATTATATGCAATCCTAATTTCTGCAAAATTCACTCATGTAGAGATAAGCCTTTCTTGTATTAATCTGCATTTTGATGGGAGCAATGCAACTTTACTTTTTCAGTATTAGTAAGATTTTGCAACTTCGTTTACTACATAGCTCATCTTTCCCTACTGAGGTGTGTATCATTGTAAAAATCTATCAACTTTGCTTATAAACAGGGCTGTTTCTGAGAGTTGAGCTTGAGTTTTTCTTAGTATCATATTGTATTTATTATACTGATCTTCAGCATAGTTTTAGTATTTGATAGTGTTAATTTATATCTGCATCAATTTTTTAAAGATAACTATTTGTTGAGATTTATTCTAATGTATAAATTTCAATGAATTTGTTTTCAGTTTATTTTTAGTTAGCAGCAGATTTTGTTTAGTTATTTTTAGTTACCTAACAGATTTTTGTTTGTTGTAAGTATTTTAGAATTTTATTTGATACCATTTTAAATTCATGGGTCACTTACGTTAGGGTTGGTACATATACTTTTATTTTGGTTTTTGATTTTACTTCCTATTTATTTGTTATTTACATTACTATTGCATTATGATTAAAGAATATAGAATGTTCCTTTTCTGGAACTTACTAAGGCATCCTTTGTAAGCCACTTTTAGTTTCTTTTTAAATAAATGTTATTTATATCAAAATAATCATCATATTTTTGCTTCCAAGCTGCCAAGTTTATATCAACTGTCGCTTTCAAATATTGTGTATCTTTGCTTATTCTTTGTATGTCTCAGATGTCATATTCTGAGCATAGTGCTAAAATCATCTATTAAATTTGTTGACTCAGTTTTTTACATAATCCTAAAAAATCTTTATAAAATATATTTTAAATCTATATTGTTAGCTGTATGCATGTTCATAATCGCAATATCTTCTGGATCTAGTGTAGCTTTTTATCGTGATATAATGCCTTTATTTGTCTCTCAGGGTATTATTCATTAAGATGGAATTTTCTTGTTTATAAAATTGCTACAGGTTTATTTTTGCTTAATTTTTGCCCGTATATCCTTATTCATCCCTTTACTTTCAGTCCTCTTGCTCTATTTCTTTCAAGAACATCTACTATACACGGTACATTGCTGAGTTTATTTTTATAAATTCAATTTTAGAGTCTTTGTGCTTTGGACTGGAGAATTTAATTTATAATTTCCATAATTTCAATTAAGTTAGAACTATTCTTTGCCACCTTATTTCATATGTTATCTTCACTATTATTTATTTATTAAAAAATTTTTTTTTATCCCAGCTTCCTCCTACTTCAAAAGTTGTACTTTTTTTTTTTCCTTTTTTTTTTTTGGCTCACGTGCCCAGCCGCTCCACGGCATGTGGGATCCTCCCAGACCAGGGCACGAACCCGCGTCCCCTGCATCGGCAGGCGGACTCCCAACCACTGCGCCACCAGGGAAGCCCCCTGTACTTTTTTTTTTTTCTGGTGGCAAATTCTAATGATTAAGATCATATTTATGGTAATATTTTGCTTCTCAATCTTGTGTAATCTCTCATGATTTACTTTTCTTTCTTGCTGTCATAAATATTTCAAGAGTGTACTCACATAGAAAAATTTAGATTTGTCTTTGCAATCACATGTTAGTTTGTTGAGATAAATTATAGATTGAAAATAATGATTTTCAACTATGTAAGTATGTCTTTGTTATTTTTATATATCCAGAGATAGTGTTGAAAGTTTTATAAAAATCTTAATATTTTTCCTTTGCTTGTTCTTCTGGAAGCTTGTAGGAATTTCTCAATGTCTTTAATTTTCTTAAAAGAAGAATTTTATTTAAGTGTAAGTACAAAAATAGCTGTTTAGCCTTCTCTAACTTAATGACATTTCATCTTTCTTTAATTTTCACCGCTTATTTTCATCTATTTATTTTTCTTTCTTGATTATATAGTTATATATAAATGTTGTCATGTTTAATTCTATATTTATATCAGTTTGGTATTTAAAAATATATAATTGGCATATTTTTTCAAGGGGAGTTTTTAACCTGATGTTCTAATTAACTAATTATTTGTCTATATTCATCCTATTATTTAAATTATCAATTTATACCTTTAGGTCAATTATATTTTTCTTACAGAATACAATTGGACTTATTTAAAATTATTTGTATTTTTGGATACTAGTAGCTAATGGTTACAAATAAAAATTTACAATATCACCATAAAACATAAAATACTTGGCAGTGAATTTAACAAAGGTTGTATAAGCCCTCTACACTGAAAACTACAAAACATTGCTGAGAGAAAAATGAAGAAGACTTAAATAAATGGGTAAATATACCATATTCATGGATTAGAAAGCCCAATATTTTTAAGATGTCAGTTTTCCCCACACTGATCTGTAGATTCAAAAGAAGCCCAATCAGAATCTCATTAGGCTTTAAAAATAACTTTGAAATTGACAAGCTGATTCTAAAATGTATATAGAAATGCTGGGGACAAAAACAGCCAAGGTAGTCTTAAAAATGTAAGACAAAGTTGAAGACTTACACCCTGTAGTTTCACAGTTTATTATAAGGCTATTGTAGTCAACGAAGGGTGATATTGACATAAGGAAAGACAAATAGAGCAAGGAATCCAGAAATAAACATATACATACACAGTGAGTTGATTTTTGACAAATCTGTCAAAGTATTCATTGCTGAAAAGAACATCTTTTTACTTATTCTGTCTGGAGTTTGCTGAACTTTTAGAATCTAAGAGACAATGGTTTTCATAAAATTTGCAAAAATTCTCAACCATTATTTCTTTAAAAATTGTTTTTCTGCTATAGTAACTTTCTCCAGTCATTCTGGGAACTAGTTATACATATATTAGACGCTCGATATTTCTCACATGACATCAAGTCTACGTTCATTCTTATCCATTCTCTTTTCTTTCTGATTTTCAGGTTGGAAAATTTCTAGTAATCCTGTCTTCAAGTTTATCAGCCCTTCCTTCTCTATCTCCAATCTGTTAAGACTACAAAATCAATGTATTACTTCAGCTAAGGTACTTTTCAGCTCTATAATTTCTATCTGATTCTTTTTGATGGATTACATTTCTCTTCTGAGATTCTTCTTTTATTCAATCATTACAACTATCTTTTACTTTAAATCCTTGAACATATTTATACGAGCTCTTTTATAGTCCTTGTCTGTTAATTGTGCTGCGTCATGTTTCTACCATTTGCTGCTCATTTCCTTGATTACACGTCACACTGCCCTGCTTGTTTATATACCTAGTGATCTTAAATTATATGATGGATATTATGAATGACTTTTTGGAATGAGTCTGGATTAAATAGTGGTCCTCTAAGTGATGGTTTTTAAAAAAAATTTTTTTTCCTGGAAGGCAGTTAAATTACTGGTGGATCTATTTAATCTTGTCCGTCTTGGGCACTTCTTTTTCTTCTGCTTCTTCCTCTTCTTCTTTATTTGTGTGCCCGCACTTTATTTTATTTTTATTTTTTTTTCAGTTTTGTCTCTAGTAACAGGGTATGGCTATTACTTTAGGTTACTCCCAAGGCATGGTCATTTTTGGGGTCTCAACCAAGTGCTTGAGATTCACTGCAAAGTTTCTAAATACCCTGCATTGTATAGTCTCTCTTTTGCTACCTCTTATTAGCTATCAGTTCTATAATCTTGTCAAGTCTTGCCATTCAAATAGTCTTTATTTTTTAATGTTTTCCTCAGTTTTACTGAGGTATAACTGGAATATAAAATTGTGTAAGTTTAAGGTGTACAACATAATGATTTATATATATATAGTGAAGTGATCACCACAATAAATTTAGTTAATATACATCACCTCACACAGTTACATATTAGTCTTGACAAAGAACTTGCACAGCCCAGCCTTTGGTCAAAAACTCTCTGTGAGGAAGACCTCCCAGTGTCCTGGCCTCTTCCTATTCTAGCCTTTTATTGGCATGCTTCTTTGTGAATTTCAGCCTCCTTAGTTGTCTGAGTACTAATATCTGTCTTTTCAGCTCAGTGAGTTGACTTGTTTTATTTGAGTTCCACTTCTTTGGGCTATAGAAAGTACCTGTGGCAGAAAACTCCAGAAAACAGGCCTAACAACCCTAATCTCCTGAATTTCCTTTCTCTCAAGAATAACATTTATGCATTGCTTGGTTTCTAGTGCCAGAAACACCTGTCACATGTATTTTGTCCAGTTTTATTCTTATTGAGGGCGGGAGGGAAAGTTTAATCATGGCTCTCCCAATTTCATTTGTGAGGACTTTCAGTATATTTGGAGCTTAAGCTCTGATTGGAGCTTAAGAATTAATGGCATTTTTGTTAATATTTTATTTAATATTCTATTGCTATATAAATTGTTATTAGAATGTAACATCACAACAGGTAAACATAGAATTTAGTGCTAAAAGATTTTCTTCCCTTAGAAATACCTGTAGGTTTATAAATAAATTAATTAATTAATATTTTAGTTAGGATTCAGTCAGGGAAACAAAAGTCACTCTGTATTTAAGCATGAAGGGTTTGAATACAGACTGACTTCTTCTACTCTTATTTTTTTCCAAATCTCATGTCTCTTTTTGATAGGCTCCAACCTGGAACGACATAGAGAAAAAAATTCTGGGGAATGTAACTCCTGGTGTCTCCTCTGGGCTGTGTAGAGGGGAACCATGTAAAAAAGTAGTTGTGATGTTGAGTTGATAACAAACAGTGAAGCACAGTGTGGTTTGCCTCAACATCTCACATATATGTATTTTTCTAAAAAGAAAAAAGTTTTGAAAATTATTTTTGTTGTCAGAGAATTCTGAAGGTATTTTGTTTCTTTCAATTTAATTTAATTTTTATTTTATATTGGAGTATGGTTGTTTTACAATGTCATGTTAGTTTCAGGTGTACAGCAAAGTGATTCAGTTACACATATACATATATCCATTCTTTTTCAGATTCTTTTCCCATATAGGTTATTACAGAATATTGAGTAAAGTTCCCTATACTATACAGCAGGTCCTTGTTGGTTATCTATTTTATATATAGTAGTGTGTATATGCTAATCCCAAACTCCTAATATATTTTGGTTCTTTAAACATATTAAATGCTTAATAAATCTTTCCTGAGTGAACACTGCTGCACAAATGTTATTCAGATATGTTTGAGAATGTTTAAGTTATTTTACATATGGAAAAATAATAATATTTTCAATCAAGTTTTAGAATAACTATGATAGTCTTAAGATACTAAATATTTAAAATTCAACTCTCCATATATCTATAACTTTAAATGTTAATCTAAAATGTTTCTAGTCTTACTTATGTATGTGAAAATGTCCTGGTTGTATAGCACTTTAAATAAATTTTAAGGAACCAATGAAATAAAAAGCAAGTACTTACAGGGCACAGAAATATAAATTTTGGTCCCTGATTTGACACATGTCTTCATTTCAAGACATATGAAAACTCAATGTCCATTAAAAAGTAACTCGATATCTCTGTCACCTTTCGTGGAACACTACCTCTGCAATATAAACTAGGAGGACCTCGGGAAAGACCACGCATACTGTTCTACATGCATTCTAATTGTTATGGCTGTGTGTTAATTATGCCTATTGCAGGTGTGTCAAAGGTAAGAGATGCAAATAGCTCTTTAGTATTTTAAATCACTGCAGTGTTTGTTTACTATGGATATTCCCGGAATACAATGGGGAAAAAGAACTTCAGAGCATGGTGGGTAAAAAGAGAGGGAGAGAGGGCAGTTCATGCACAGTGAGCCATGGATCCCTTCTCTGATGGTCTGGGTTTGGCTTTCCATGGGCTGAACTATACCCAGGATACTCTGCTCTTAGCTTCACTTTTTCCATTGTGTCAACTTTCCGTATTACAGTATGTCCCCTACATAAGAACCTTCAAGTTGTGAACTTTCAAAGGTGTGATCGTGCATTCGCATGTCCAATCACGTAAGTTAGTTCATATGTCTGGCGGACTTTGTCACATGTGTGCATCCTTGACAAGTGGTTGTGCTTTTGTGTACTTTACTGTACAGGACTGTATACAGTACAGTAGCACCGTATCTTTATTTCAAGCCCAGGATGTCTGGAAGCAAGCATTAAAGCAGTGGTGATGTAGCTGGCACTGCTGTACTTTTCAAGGTACTATACTGTAAGATTAAAAATGTTTTCTTTATTTTTTGCGCTTGTTTGTTTTCTTGTGTATTATTTGTGTGAAAAGTATTATAAACCTATTTCAGTACAGTACTATATAGCTGATTGGTTAGCTGGGGACCTAGGCTAACTTTGTTGGACTTATGAACTCATTCTCGGAATGGACCTCGTTCCTGTGTAGGGGACTTACTGTTATTGTTTTCACTTCCTGCCCTCAACTCTGTTGGCCTAGGTGGTCTGATGCCGTCATTCCACTTTTCAATTATTATCATAGTGTTTCTTTACTGTGGTCATTCAGCTATACAGCAAGTATTTATTGAGTGCTTACTGTGCTAGGCATGGTTCTAGACTGTGGGTATACACAGGTGAACAAATAGTAAAAAAATCCCTTAATACAGAGGTTCTATTCCAGTATCTAGAGTCAGAAAATGAACAAAATAAATAACGAAAATATACACTATGTTAGATAGTAAGAGCGGCGATAGCAAAAAATAATTCAGGGAACAGGTATTAAAAGTTTTTGTCAGGGAGGCACTTTTGCAATATTAAATAATGTAGTTGGAGAAGGTTTTACTGAAATTCTAACATTTAAGTCACTTGTAGAAGTTGATCACTCTGCCTCACATTTCTCCATGTTCTTCTCATCCCCTGTATTTTCTGCTCTCCATTCCTTCTTTATGTTTTCTCCTTAGTGTTTACATTTCTCTAAATATAAATATATATTTATCTTTTTTACTGACCCCATTAAATATAAGCTCCATAAAGACAGTGATTTTTTAATGTTTTGTTCACTGTTATATTCCCAGCTCCTAGAAAGTTCTTATCTCATAAAAAAGTGATAAACATAATTAAATGAGAAACTGAATGAGTGAATGAAGAAAAGCATTTCAGATAGAGAGACCAGCAAGTGCAAAGGCAGTGAAGAGAGAGTGTGTCTGGTGAATTAAATGAAAAACTAAGAGGCCAGTGTAGCTAGAGTGCGGCGAGTCTGCGAAACAATAGTAGGAGATGAAAATAGAAAAGTAATGGTGCAGGAGGTGGGTGGCAGCTAATGTCGGGCCTTAGGCCACTGTGATGACTTTGGCTTCTACTCTGAGTCAGATGGAAAGCTATTTGGATGGGTCATATCAGTGGCAAGACCTCACTTTTGTTTTTACAAGTTCACACTGACTGTCGTGTGGAGAATTGACTGAAGAGCCAAGAAGGAAAGCAGAGAGACAAGTTAGGAGATTATTGCAATAACGGCCTTCTCAATATTTGCTATTGCCCAATACCTGTAAGTGTACCTACCTCACTGTCCAGAGTACTGTTTCTTCCACTCGGTTCAGAGCAGGAAAAAATAAAAGCAAATATAAAGTGTCATTATATATAAATTAAGGTGGACAGAGAAAGGCACTGAAAACTATATGACTTGGCTTAAATCATGTACATGGAAGTAAGCCATTTATACCTAATATTAATTATTCTTAATAATTCAAAAAAGTAAAATTTCAGTGACTGTAAATGTGAATGGAAGGCACACTTTAATACAAAACGCATCTGGCATAAGAATTTTTTAAATACATATTTTTGTATTTCGGAAAAAGTCCCTTCAATTATGTTTGAATGACAGTAAAATATTTCCTAGTACTGATACAAAATAAATGTTTTCTGGACAGTTAAATTTAAAAATGAGGCTCTTACATTCAGTCAATACATTTCTTACACTAAATACTTTAGTCATAAAGGAATTACTCTAGGAAATTTGTTTACCCCTAATTTAAGATCAACTCAAATAATTTGATCTTAAATCTCCATTTCAATGAAATAAATGGCAAGTAGTCATAAACTTGACTGTGACTGCAACGTGAATGCCAACAGTTCTTTCCTGTGTCAATAATGTTGGAGAGCCTTAACACTCTATGACACAACGCACTCTATGTTCGTTATCAGACACTCTACATTTGATAAAAGGGCTTTGGTAAAACCTTGTGCATCAGAGACACAATCTTCCTTTCACACACACACACTCAGTAACTTACAATAATTTACCAGCTCCCAGAAATCACTGACAAATATTCTAACAGCTAGACAATAGTGAACCCTGTTCTTATACCTCGTATTTATATATTGGAAGATATTTTAATTACGTTTTTGAAATTTCCTTCGTTATTAATATGTTAGAGATGAACAATAACTAACATTTAATCAATACTTATCATGTGCTGAGTAACGTGCTACATGCTTTACATATATGCTCTTATTTAAGATTCACTAAAATGCTGTGAGTAACGGGCCATCATAATACTCATTTCAGAGATGAGAAAACAAGGCTAAACGTTAATTCTCTAGTTCATGCAGACTGTAAGTGACCTGGCAGAGATTCCAGCTCTGATTCCATAAAGCAGCTATTACCCAAGGCCATAATTTAAAACTATATAATTGGCTATAGATGTTAAAAATAAAGCATCTATTAACTTAAATAATAAGTAATTGCTTACTTTAAAAACATGATTTCTCTAAAAATTAACTAGCTTCCAAATTCTACCCTTGGGGCCAGTTAAGAAGATAGGTCCTTTCTCCCATCATGAAGGGTCAGAATTCCACAAAGAAAACGTGAAAAAAATAAGACATACCTATTAAAATGGTAGATTTGTCTAAAGAAATTACTAGGCAGAATGTTGAAAATGTCAAATGGTTTCTTTAGCCATGTATGATAAGATATGGAAATACAGAAATGATCAAAAAGGAAAATATTCAAGATTCAAGCAGAATTTAGAAAAATGTAATAGAGTTAGGAAATGTTTGGTTCAAAAATCAAAATATTTATTATCTCCAAAGAATCCCAACAAAAAGTTGCTTAAACTAAGAAATGACCCCATTCTATACTTCCCTTATCCTGTTCAAATTGTATTTCATGTTCCATTTCTTCAATCATTAATTTGCCAGTACTTTAAACTACTATGCACTTCTGCCAAGCAAAGATGGAGAAATTTTTATAATCTCTGACATGTGGTATTTATAATTAGAATCGAAGCTAGATCTTGAAAAAATACTTGGAATTGTAATGAGTGCTAATTTAGAGTAGGAGTTACTTAGGCAGGTCTGGGTTATCCAAACCCTGAACATTCCAAACAATGTTTTGACCCTTGACCATCTCCTGGGAGATAACCTCATGGAATTTCCTGCCTGATAAGAGTGTTTCTGTTTACCTGGGTCTTTGGGCCATGCCAGATGGCTTACGCTAACAATGTGATTTATGCTGCAGGCCTTGGGCCATATAGTACTAATTTGTCCACTGGAGGAGCTTAAGACTGAGACATAAAGGTCAGTTATGGGGACTCTCTGGGCCAACATGACCAATACCCAAAAAAGTCCCTGGACACTAAGGCTCTAGAGAGCTTCCGTGGATGATAACATTTCATGAGTGTTGTCACACATTGTTGCTGGGAGAATTAAGTGTTGTCCATAAGACTCCACTGGGAGAACACAACTGAAGCTGTGACTGGGCTTTTTTAGGCTCTGCCCTACGTGCTTTCTGTCTTTGCTGCTTTGTCCTTTCACAGTAGTAAACCATAACCATGGGTATAACATCTTTTCTGAATTCTGTGAATTCTTCTAGAGAAACACTGACCTAAAGGTGGTCTTGGGGGTCCCTGACTACAGTTAGAGAGACCACAGACATGAAATGACTGAGATATGAGTAATGAGTCAGAGTTACCTAAATGAAGATGGGAGAATGCTTATTTATTGAATCTCAGGTAATATGTGCTTTACTTACAGGCTTGAATGAATGAATGAATGAGCATACAGAGCAGCTAATCTAAACATGGTGAATCTTAGGAATAGGAAATAAAGTTTAAAAAATGTAAACGGAGGGCTTCACTGGTGGCGCAGTGGTTGAGAGTCTGCCTGCCGAAGCAGGGGACGCGGGTTCGTGCCCCGGTCCGGGAAGATCCCACATGCCGCGGAGCGGCTGGGCCCGTGAGCCATGGCCGCTGAGCCTGCGCGTCCGGAGCCTGTGCTCCGCAACGGGAGAGGCCACAGCAGTGAGAGGCCCGCGTACCGCAAAAAAAAAAAAAAAAAAATGTAAACGGAGAAATTGAAAACAGCGTAACCAGCTTATTAATATTGGTATGAAAATGCTCTTGATAAAATCAGAGTATCATTAGGAATGGTTAATTAATACTTCTGACCAGTGAAAATTCATAACTCTAGTGTGCGTATGACTAGACTTGGAGTCCGATGACCTAGACTTGAATGACTTAATAGTCAAATATTGTTTAAAAAAGTCACCAAAATGTTCCGGGCCTTACGTTTCCTTATCCATGAAATGAAAATAATGATAATTCTTCTATCTTTGTCATAAAGTCATGAAAGTAAAAATATGATATTAGTAAAAGTGCACTGAAAGTTACAGTGTATGACTCTATCATGGCTTCCAAATACATTCTCCTTCTTCTAATTATTTACCCACCATTACAACCACTATTCTACTATTATTAACCCCTATTATTACTATTAACTATAAAACTTAAAAGGCCTAAGACATTGAGATAGTTGCTTTGGCAAAACCACTTTGAAAAAATAATCTCCAGCTTTTGCCCTCAAAATGATGTTAAGGGAACGATATTCATTGGAGAAGCTAATTGTGTTAACCATATTTCTTGAACAAAATGTATATATAGCCACCATTTTTTTTTTGAGAAGGAGAAATATCTTCTACTAGGTGGTGTTAAATAGATTTTTTTATATTAGATACAATACTGAAAATATCATGAATATTTGTTTTTGGTCAAATCTGTCTTTCTTCAGGAGGACAGTAAATTTAAAGACAAGCTAATAAGGTATATTATTGTATGTCTTAGAGAACTGTGGAAAAAGAGAAAATTGTCATAAAGAATAGGAATTATTCAAGAAATCATGGACAATAGGGACTGTCTATGAGAAGAAAACAATTCACCTCATTGCTCCTTACACTTTACTTGAGGATTTTATGCACTGTTAATTTATTCATTGAGCTCTGGTTCTAAATGCTCTGACAGAATCAAGACTACTTCTATCAAGGGGCAGGAAAAATGCCACAGGGTTTTCAAATCAGAATTCATGTCAATCAGTCTAAGAGCAAAGGCTTGTCTGCTGAAACAGGAAGATTAACTCTGCATGTATTTCTGTCCCTCACCTTTATCTTTCTTTCTTTTTTTTTTTGGCATTAACACAAAATGTGCTTTGTTGACTCATGGTGTGTCATATTAGTTAAATTAAACATCAAACATCTGTCTGATTTTAAGATCCCAACATGAGTATGTTGGCAGTCTCGGTAAAACTTGAGCTGTTAAAGGCCCTCAATCAGTCAAAAGGATAGAGCTGCTGTAACGGCAAACTCAGCAAGCAATTACATCAAAGGATTTAAAATCTATTTCAGTAATGCCTTCTGGATAATGACATTGATCTCAGCACTCCCCTTGCAGATTTCCCGGTATTGAAAAGCAGGGTTCTGCATGGTTTCACATTTAGAAAAACACCATTCACCATTTCTTTTTATGTGAACATAGTTCAGTTCTCTTGAATACACCTAGACAGCTATTTCTGACATAACCCCTATAAGCTAATAGACTTTTATTTCATAAAGCCAAAATTCATGCTATGCACACAATTTTTTCTTTGTTCTTTTCTGTCATACCAATTTTGCCAAAGTAGGAGAAATAACGAGAGGATTTTACTATCTTTTACATTCATGTTTTTCTCCTACGCTAAATCAGGTATTATAAATAAATAGATCCATCAATCAATCCATATTTCTCTTTATATTTTAATCTTCGCTTAGTTTGCTTATCTTTTGGAGTTGATATGAATAAATGAAATGATTGCAGAAGAGAATGTTTCAAATTAAAGAATTTTCATAAACTTTCTTCCTCTCTTCTCTTTCTTCCCTTCCTTCCCCCTCCCTCTCTTCTGTCCTTCCCCTTCTCTCTCTCTCTTTTGTTTTTGGTTAGGGGAAACATTTATTTCGGGACTTTCATGAGCTATCTGTAGATTGTTTAAGTGGGTTCTAATGCTGGCAAGGTCTTTAATTTTATTTTTTAAGTAGTTGCTCTAGTAAAGAAATATCTAGGTGTAAATTAATGCTTAAATTTGCGTGCTTTAAAGCAGCTGTGTAGTTAGTCAAAAACATGTAGTAACTTTCTACTTTAAAATAAGTAAAAGTAAAAATTGAATTCTACTAGAGAACTACTTATTTTTCATGTCATATAGGTGATGCATGTGAGATAATTTAATTATCTGTTATTTATTTACTTGTTCTTTGACTCTAGAATCTACTCTCTGCCAGAATCCCCAGTGTACCATTATACAGTAGTGGAATAAACCTTGTATTGCTAAATCTCTTCGTATTATCTTCTAGTGGAAAGATGTCTAACTCTACTTCCTTCTTAATAAAGCTATTTGGTCACTCAGTGTGACTATCCTCAAAAAGAAATTCCCTCCTCTCAGCTACTTCCTGGCAATGATCAGAATAAAAGGCGTAGGGTCATACAGACCTACTCTGAGAGTCTGCGAATTCTCTGTGACCATTCCTGGATATGCTACTTCTCTTTTACCCCTAACGGCAACCCCAGGATGGCCTGGTTGGTACATCTTCTGAGTGGAAGCCTGGCCATAAGAGGGTCTAGTGAATTCAAACTTGATTCTGATTCAGCCACAAAGATTCTCTTGTTAGACTGGCATGTCACATGTCATATGGGTAATGACCATTTGGTTGAATATATTACTTGTCAATTCCTTCTATAGTGGAACGTATGAGCCAAAGTGAAGGAGCTTGTGAAATAAAAGGAACAAAAAGAATACATGATTTAAGAAATAGAAGAAATAACAGGATTAATAAATAAATGAAAGATCTGGTCGTTAAAAAGCAACAATCTAAATAATATCTGTGAAGCTAATATCTGTAAGGATGGGGTCACAGGGGTAAGAATAAGGGGACATAGTAACTAGAAATTGAGTCCTGGTATAATCACAGGTAACACAGATCAGATGCGGAATGATGAAATTATTAGTTTATGTATCCTAAAATATGTCCTGAGCAGAGGTAGGGTTTGTAGATCATTTGAAAAAGGGTTGACATCTTGATTACGGAATAGGTTGGATTCTCCCATACCTTGTGAAGATTGGACGATAACATGTGCTATTATTTTGAATAGGACATTGTTTTGGTGGTTTTTTGTTTGTCTTTTTTTTTTTTTTTTTAACTTTGTAGTGTGACACAAAAGGGTTCAACGTGTTGGGGAAACTTTATCAATATTGTGATTTACATTTTTTTATATATAAGCTATTTTGAGGTACAAATAAAAAGAGACTCTGGCAAAGTATGTTTTCCTAAGAAAACATATGTGTTTTGAGTGATCTTAGAAATACCTTTGTCTTTGACTTGTGTAACGTTACTTAGGTGACTAGGTATCTCATTGAATAGCATTAAGTTGATCTGTGTTTAATTTTTATTCTTAAAGCTATGACAGAAGAGAAAGCAAGAAAAGCAAAGATTTATGGAAAGCAAGTCTCACTGAGAATTAAATACTCTGTTATCAAAAAAGTAAAAGAAATTAATTTTTAAATTATGTTAAAATGACTTCTTATCCTTAGCTTCAACACACTGCAGACTAGTGTAATGATGTCAAATACTGGTAACAGAAAACAAACAAATATCAAAAAGCACAATCTTCCTCTTTTGTCTGCCCTATGACCCCCCCCAAAATAAGAGTAATAGAACTCATAAACCACACTGAGCACACAATTGGGAGCTCATAGGAAGAGTACTGATACAAAAGGATGGTGGTAGCTAAAATGAAACCTCTGAAAGTTAAACTAGTTAATAGAATGCTCACTGCTGACACAGTTTCCATTAGTGTATATTGTAGATTGCATAATGCTATTTCAAGCATGGAATATAAAAAATTAGTGAACTGAAAATAATGAAAGATAATTTGAATTATGGTAACGTCATTATTTCCCATCTAATATTTATACCATATTTGCAATTTTGTATTCATCCTCATTACTGCCAAATGGCAACAGCAAGAACAGAAACAGGCTTCACTGTTTTCCTGTAATGTATCTTCGCAGCCAGTTGGAAAAAGAAAGTTCCATTTCAGTACTGACATTAGAACTCCAATCCTTTATCGGAGAGAGAAATACTCATGCTGTAAGTTAGTTTTGTGACTCCCCAAAGAACAGTAGTTGAGTTTCATTCTATTATTCATTTGAATTTTTCTTATAAGCACAAGGGAGTAAGGGATGATGTTCCCAAACACAGATAAAAGAAATCGTGCTACAAAGAGTCCATCAACCTTGCATCTCCTTTTGTTCATGGATATGTGGCCAAAGATAATACTTATTCATATACGAATTATTGACTAAAACGTGATGCCAGAGAAAAATATTTTGGTTCTGGATATCTGCCTATTTTACACTATTGTTTTTGAAAAAAGGCATAAAAGAATAACACGTCATTGAAAATATACACTTAGAAAGCTGCAGAATATGTGTGGAATGTACATGCCCTGATCAATGTATATGCTCTTATCAGTAATGCTACTTATTCTTCTCTCGCTTTTGCAAATAATTTGCCCTGATAGCTTTTTATTATTATTTTGCAATTATTGTACGTGTGCCTTATTCATTGTCATCACTGTCGGATTGTGTATTACTATATGTAATACATAGCCTGCACTCAAAAAATATAGAAATTATAAAAAGATAAATAAAGTTATTACAAGAACAAGGCACCAAAAAAGGGACACCGATACACATATTAAATCATTGCTTAACATAATGCCCTCAGGATGTATCCATGTTGTTACAAATAGCAGGAGTTCCTCTTTTTCTCATGGCTGAATAATATTCCATTATATATATATATATATATATATATATGCTTTATATGAAAAAGTGGCAGCTAATCCTTTAGTGGAAACTTGATCCGCCACTTTGCTTTCTGAAGCAAATCTGCTGTCTCAGATTCACAGAGGTTCTGCTGACTGTCTGGACCTGATTCACTGATGGTTTAGCTAAGCTGGAAGTTGATGGTGTCCTTGGATTGGGCAGTATTCAACAACAGCACCAATTGCAAAATTAAAAATGGTCATGGCCACTCCACTTAGTGGGCAGTACTGACAGTAGTTCTCATAGTTCTGGCTAATGCTCCCCTTAATAAATATTGTTACATTTCTACTGACCCTAGCTGGTTTGTCTGCCGCTTGCAGAACTACAGAGTAGTGGATAAAAGGCCTTCTGGAGTAATGGAAATAAAAACAAAAATAAATAAATGGGACCTAGTGAAACTTAAAAGCTCTTGCAAAGCAAAGGAAACTACAAACAACACGAAAAGACAACCCTCAGAATGGGAGAAAATATTTGCGAACAAATCAATGGACAAAGGATTAATCTCTAAAATATATAAACAGCTCATGCAGCTCAATATTAAAAAAACAAACGGCCCAATCAAAAAATGGGCAGAACCTAAATAGACATTTCTCCAAAGAATACATACAGATGGCCAAGAAGCACATGAAAAGCTACTCAACGTCACTAATTATTAGAGAAATGCAAATCAAAACTACAATGAGGTATCACCTCACACCAGTCAGAATGGGCATCATCAGAAAATCTACAAACAACAAACGCTGGAGAGGGTGTGGAGAAAAGGGAACCCTCTTGCACTGTTGGTAGGAATGTAAATTGATACAGCCACTATGGAGAACAGTATGGAGGTTCCGTAAAAAACTAAAAATAGAATTATCATATGACCCCGCAATCCCACTACTGGGGATATACCCAGAGAAAACCATAATTCAAAAAGACACATGTGGAGACCTTCAAGATGGTGGAAGAGTAAGACATGGAGATGCTCTGTGGTCTAGACCAACTTAGTTGAGATCACTGGGCAGGCTTTATGCTATGCATTCAATTCCTAAGCTAATCCTGACCTCAGCACAAAAACTTACCCACGGCCTTGGTTGGCCATCATGTGGGGCCTTCAATTAAAGTTGCTGCCATTAACTCAGTATTTTGGAAATGAATTCTCAATAAATCTATGGCTTTAGAATAATAATCTTTTTACATCTCTAGCTATGTGCCAGAGTGTTTTCTTTAGTTCTTAAGCCAATATGAAGGTCTTAATGACAATGACATCTTCTCAGTGTGCTTGGTCAGACATTATTTTTAGCTCTTCTAGGTCTTTCTTTTGTTTTCAGAGACTAGACAATATCATACCCCTGATTACTGTTAAGGATCCTGATTCACAGTGATATTTGCTTGAATTGGGATGTTACTGCATCCCTGCCTATGGCTCCCATCACTCATCCTCTGAATTGGACTCCTTTTGCCCTGATTTTTGCCAAAACTATGTCAGAGTAATGAAACTTCTGGTTCCAAAAAACATGTCAGGATTTAGACGTCCAAATGAATGTTGCCCAGGCCAAAATAGTCAGGTTGGAAGCTTTGCATTTGTTCCAATAATGCTGCCATGACTTTAAACATTCTGGAATTAGTCTATGAGAATTGCTTTCACAGCTTGAACAACGCAGGATTTAGGAAGTATTTATTTAGCATTTGCCACGTGCACTGCACTAAGATACTGCATAGGATGTTCGGACGTAAGAGCAGTTTCTATCCTTAGTGAGCTTGCAGAACAGGGCTAATACGCACATATTAGCAAAACTGTCTGCAGTGGAGAAATGCATTTCGGCGATAGTAAAAAAGTAACTCATTCTGTTGAGTAGGAAGATGATAAGCTCTAACATATACTTTGGTGTGTGTTAAAATGCGAATTGTGACTACTGTATGGGTGTTTTAGTGTCTCTAAAAATAGTTCCCAAATATTCAATGGTGTGATAGATGCACCACTGACATACAGCATAGGCATTCCAAATAACCACCTTGGAAGACATGCCTAATTTACAGTATAACTTTTATGTATTTGTTTTAAGATGTTTTGTTGTTTTGTAATTTTGAATACATGAATACTGGCTCTAAGACATAGAACAGTAAAATTTATCACTTTGTTACTGTCTGAATATTTAGGAATCAGTCAACTGGCAGTATTGTTTTTAAAAATTATCTTCAGTAAGTAACAAGCTAAGTGATTTTTCAAAATATTAAACTGTTACTGAAAGGATTGAACAGTATGAGGAAAGACAGTACATACACACACACACACACACGCACATTGAGAGGGAGACAGGGAGATGTAGACAGAGACCAAGAGAATGAATGGCTTCACAGGATTCCCAGAATATTCATTTATTTTCTGTGTCTCAGGTGGATTAAAATTAATCATTTAAAAAATAGCTACATCTGGCTTGGCCTCCATGCATGGTGTTATACAGAATTAGTTTCCATGCATGGTGTTATAATTTGTTTATGTCCTCTAGAAGAACCTGTTTTATAAAATGGTATTTCTAAAAAATAATTTAATCTCCACTACAAAACAAAAACAAGGAACAAGAAAGGCACATGTTGAGGTATGAAGAACAATGCCATGGTTTAGAAAGAAAAAAGCAGGTTATGATGGCATGCTATGTCCCACTTGTTTACCCATATTTCATATGTTTAAGGTTTGTTTTGTTTTTGACTATATAACTATGCTAATATTATTCTTTACAAAAGAAAAAACTTGCAGCATAAATGGTTATTAAAGGTCTAATATTTCTGAATATCCTTCTATATTTACAAGAAAAAGGTAAACATTGGAATAAAAAAAATGACCAAAGGTCATAAGCATGGCAGAAAGAGAAACTTCAAATGGTTAATACAAAAATAAAATACAGAGGCTTAAGCTGGTAATCGTCAAGGAAGGAAAGATGAAAACATGAGGCCGCCATTTTTGTTCATCAGATGTTTGATAACATTCAGTGCTAGCATGTATGTGGTAAAATCAGCACTCACAGACAGGTACTGCCCAACAAACTTGGACTTGCTTCAAACTGGGAAAGGGAAACACCAATAATCATCTTTATATTTAGACCACCCCTTCTGCCTTTTTCTCCTTCTAAGCATCCAGTCTTGTAATGGCAGTTATGTGAGTGGTAAAGGGCCCCAGATCAACCTTCTAGTTACACGATATTTTCAGGAAACTCACTGTTTGTCTGTTAAGGGGTTTGTCTACACAAGTCCCATTTACTGTATTACTTAAATTCTCATGATTTTAGCTCTCCTACCTGTGTGTACAGCATCTTAGATCTCTAGGCAATTCCCTCTACTTTCAAAAGAAAATAATTGGGTAATATTTATTTAAATTAAAAAAATGCATTTGTTTGGACCCACCTAAATATTAAATAGCTAGAAGTGAGAACCATGGGATTATTTGCTTTTCTCTCAGACACTTCTTTACTTAGATTATTATAATGTTCATGAATAAGTCATTAAAATAAAGCTGAATAAACAGTGACTCCCAAAAATGATTAATTTAGATTCTATTAATCATAATTTAAGTGAGACACCTTCCCTAATTAAGATGGGTCATGATGCAAACTACATAATGCTTCACTTTCTATTACTGTCACAACTACATAAAGCCACAGTGAGCATTTGTAATTTTGCTTTGAACTTCAACATTATGGTCAGTATAGGATGTATGTAATATATTGATATTAATGTATGATGACAATTCAATTATGGGATTTTGCTACCAGGATGTGTAATTAGTAGTAAAAATACCACATTTTCTTTCACCCTTTTGTTTTTTCCCTCAGAAAATAAGTTTTAGAGATTAAAAAAACAACCAGTTAGTAGATCTTTGGTTCTTGATATACAGTGCTTCAGATAATTGCCTATTCACTCTCCCAAAATTTTCCTTTTTCAATTTTCTTTCAATTCTTTTGATAAATTGAGAAGAAAACATCAATGGGTTTATTTATGGCTCGTAGCTTTGACTGTTAATAGCAGCTTGTTAGATCTGCTCAGTACTGCTTGCAGCTAAAACCCAAAACTCATGAATCCAAATTTCTGAATCAGAATTCCTATAAAGGGTCATGTAAAATTCAGATCAAGCATTGAAGCGTATGCAAATACAACAAGCTCTTCTTCTTTACTTTATTTGATTTGAAGTAGTTACTGTTAAGGGGTGTAAAAGGAAAAGGGCAAACTTGTACATAACAGGCACATAAATACTTATTTGAAATATAAGTTGACTTCTATCTAATTTTGCTTAGAGATATTGCCAATTTTAAGCAAAAATATTTTTAAGGAGACTTTTCAAACAACATACCATTTACTGCCCGAATCTTATCAAATACTGATAGATTTAGCTTAGCGTGATCCAGTCGGCACACTACTTAATTAAAACATATATATCAATTCTCACAATATTGAGCTTTATTCTTGGCAAACAAACAAGGCAGGAGACAATTCAAGACACATACCAAGCCTGGAGCAGTATTTACAGAGTTTCCTGGGGAAACATAGAGAAAGAAGCAGTAGCTGTTACATGGTTAGCTCATTATTCACAGAGATCTGAAAGGTTCATACATTAAGACTTCAGGAAGGGAACGCGAGTCTTTGTGCTAAGGGTCTATAGGCTACGTGACTGGGAAGCCCCAGTCCTTACCCTGGTGTGGCCAGGAATTGAGGTCCAAGCTTGTGGTTGTAGGAGGGACCAGAGGTTTCCAGGGCTGATCCCACACTTCACCATCTTACCAATATCGATTGTCCCAACACAGCTGTAGCTGGTCTCTGAGTTTTGCAAGAGGACTGACTTCTCTCTAGAAGACCACTTTGCTGAGACTGATTCCTGGAAAAGTGAATACTTCTGTCATGTGTTAACAAGAACTTATTAAGTACCAGCAACAGGTAGAAATAGTAAGAAACTAATTTAACAGTATGGAGGATCTGCTACTATCAGAGCTCTCAGAAAAATTACCAGTGAGTAAATAATACCCTTGATTCTTTGCTCTTTCCCTCACCACATCCTTTCACCAGCCTTCATAGGCATCCAATGTTTACATAGATATTCCTGTCTTTAACTTGTCCCCCAGTGCAGATGACCTCTACTCAAAGCCCACTTCCGGGCTTCCCTGGTGGCGCAGTGGTTGAGAGTCCGCCTGCCGATGCAGGGCACACGGGCTCGTGCCCCGGTCCGGGAAGATCCCACATGCCGCGGAGCGGCTGGGCCCGTGAGCCATGGCCGCTGAGCCTGCGCATCCGGAGCCTGTGCTCCGCAATGCGAGAGGCCACAATAGTGAGAGGCCCGCGTACCGCAAAAAAACCCCACCCACTTCCATTCCTAAATAACATTCCTATTTCTCTGTGTAATTCAAGAAATAAGGATGTGCCAGGAACTCTGCTAGACACCAGGGAAACAAAGGTAGATAAGACATGGACTCTTCCTTCAAATAACTTAAATTTGGGGGAAGGAACATGCATGGTTACAGAACACCAGTTTTAGACAACCTGATGAGGAGATTTGAATAATTCACATTAAGGTACAAATCAGTCTAGTACAACAGGCTTAAGTTATCTAGGGTATTTATAGGTTGAGAAAGTCTGCTAATTCAAATTAATTTTTGTTGAACAAAAAATAGATGTTAAAATTTTTAGAGTGAATTTTTAAACAGCGCAATGTAATTCAGTCACTTTTTCAAAAAGCCATTTCCTAATCACACTAATTGTAAGCTTTGAAGACGAATTTATCACGTACCCTAAAAGCAAATGGGCAAGAGGCAAAGTGTCTTGATTTAAAGGCCAGGAATTCAAACACAATAAAATATGCAGGCCGTGGGCAGCCTTATTGCACTGATTACTGATGCTATAATTCTCATTGTAATGTCTTCTTCAGTAGAGATTCTTAGGTAGATTCTCCTACAGACATTGCCTAAATAAGCCTGTCCTTTATTCGAGGCAGAAAAGGGTTCTATGAGTCATATCTGTCTTTAGGATTCCCATTCTATATTTTTCTATCCATCCAAGCATCCAACCCAATAACATGGGCTATATAAGCGGAAAAGGATCCCCACTCAACTTTCTGTTACGTGGTACCCTTAAGGAAACTTGATGCTTGTTTTGTGGGACTCTGAAACAACCCCATTTAAGATTCTTTTTTTTTTTTTTTCCTCCTTTCGGTAAGCGAGCCTCCCACTGCCGTGGCCCGCCCCTGTTGTGGAGCACAGGCTCCAGACGCGCAGGCCCAGCGGCCATGGTTCACGGGCCCAGCCGCTCCGTGGCATGTGGGATCCTCCGGGACCGGGGCACGAACCCGCGTCCCCTGCATCGGCAGGCAGACTCCCAACCGCTGCACCACCAGGGAAGCCCTGAAACAACCCCATTTATATTTCAGTGACTAGTGACTATAAACCCCATTTATATTTCAGTGACTATCAGCTTGGGCAGCTCAGACAGGATTAGAACCCCAGTAACTACCAATTTGGGGCAGGAAGTCTTTCCCAATATTTCTGAGAGTCTCTGGGGTCTCACAGAGTGGTCAGCGAGGTCCCTGCAGGATATTGTTTTGTCTGCTGGGCTTCCTTCCCATCCCTTCCACAAAACCATTTAGCTTACATTGGGGGTCTTCAAGTATACCGTTGAGGAAACACCAGTGACACACTAGGGGGGTTCCCACTATGTCAGCATGGTGCTGTTTTCTACATTAAAGTAAGGAAAATGTTCAGTAACCTCCAGCCTGACCACAGTTTATCATACAGAGACCAAAGATGAACATTTTTTGAAAGGGGAAGGGGTTATTTGTCACAGGGACCAATAAAGCAATACCATGTTTACAAAGGTAATTTAAAGTAGAAATCGTAATGCTGCTAGAATCGTGGCCTCTCTGATGACCTTGAGTGTATTGAACAGGCTAGTACAATAAACAGAATGCTTACCCATCAAGACAAGTTTCAGCCTTTCCAATTCAGAAAGTTTCCTTTGACTTTCACGTTGCATTTTCGAGATGCAAATTTTTTAAAGAAATAATGAAAAACTTTACTAAATCTCACAAGGTTAAATGATTTGTACAAAGATACTTAGCCAGTGTGTGCAAAAACTGACTTAGCCAGCGTGTGCAAAAATCCAAGTCCTTCATTGGAGTTCTGTGCTCATGACACATAGCGTAGTCAGAGCATTTATTAACTCTTGGAACTAAGTGTTCATTATTGTAATCACAGTTATTATTAAATTCCAGTAGGTATAATTTGTCTCTGGTTCAAAAAATGTACAATTTAAGTCATTACTCTTATTTTTATCTAAAATTATTAGATATTTAGTTTTATACTTTTAAAAAATATTAATTAATTAATTAATTAATTTTTGGCTGTGTTGGGTCTTCGTTGCTGTGTGAGGGCTTTCTCCAGTTGCGGCGAGCGGGGGCCACTCTTCATCGCGGTGCACGGGCCTCTCACTGTTGCGGCCTCCCCTGTTGCGGAGCACAGGCTCCAGACGCTCAAGCTCAGTAGTTGTGGCTCACGGGCCCAGTTGCTCTGTGGCATATGGTATCCTCCCAGACCAGGGCTCGAGCCCGTGTCCCCTGCGTTGGCAGGCAGATTCTCAACCACTGCACCACCAGGGAAGCCCCAGTTTTATACTTTTTAATAGTTAATTTGACATAAAAGCGTGTTTTACAACTCTGTGTTTCCCTTGAAAAGGGGTTTATTTTAGACAACTGAACACGGTGTTACCTATGTCTATGTATACAGTTTAATAAATGATTAGTTAATACGCTTAACAATGATTTGCAAAGTTTCTTTTTGTTACAACAGAAGTGGTGACTAATTTAGTTTCTGTCACTATAGATTAGCCCCTTCATTTATTCAGTTGTTAAAATTCACTTTTAATTGTTTTTGTTTCCTTAAAAAAAAGCCCAGTATGGTCTTATGAAGTTGATAATGGACTTACTAGGTGATATTGACTACTATTTCCTGACTCCATCTTCTGATGACCAGGTGTTGATTACTGTTCATTGAATAATTCACAGATTACCCCATCTACCTAAAATTACTTCTGTGATGATCTCATAAAACTTTCATTTTTAATCACCTATAATAATACTCAAGAGAAAATAAAGTATGGTTCTATTTTTTAAAAAATAGACAATGACAACATGCAAAGACATATTTAATATCTGTAAGAGATGCTATTCACTTCAGGGTTGTTCAATAATTTCCATTGTTAGAATATGCTCCCCGGGAATCACAGAATGAAGATTATGTGGATAGGAAATGTTAATAAAACCAAATGGAATAAAGTATTTCCTAAATTACAATGATCTGATCTAAATAGTGCCCTAACAGAAGTTTTTTTTTTGGTAAACTTGGGGCCATTTGACTTTATCAGGCTACACTGTCCCTCCATGTTCAGGGATATATTGATTCCCATGGCTACGGTACCTCTCAATACATCCTTATATGTCCAAATGCTCTTCCACAAATCCAGCCATCTTGTTGCTACCCAGGGGGAGCTGCTGATCAGCTTGCAGTTTTCAGTTTCATTTAACTACGTTGTTATGCATTCTCAGAAAAGAAACAAGGCTTATTCTCATTGACAGATTTTTCCCTCTTATTGCTTGTACAGTATTTTGATACAAGCATGGGTATAACATGTAATAACCACAGTCAAAGTCATATAATTATTAAATACTTTTAATTTTGTAAGTTAGTAAATTTAAGTATCCCATTTGAAATTGAGGGACGTATCTGCAGTCTAATTAAACTTTAGTGAAATGAAAAATTTTTTTCATTTATATTTTTATTAGAATATAGATTATACGCATTTTTCTATTTTATACTGTATTCTATTCTATATCCATACTGATTGCTGAAACTATGGTGTAAGTTTTTGTTTGTTTTTTTAACTTTGGAGGAAGGTTTTTAAAAAGTATTTTATCATAACATTTTTTACCCCCAATGAAACTTCCTAATTTCAAGCAATTTGAGATTTAGCCTGGAAATTAAGTTCTTCTTCCCAGATTTCACTATTCACTGAAGGAGATTATTGTGATCTTCCTTTGCGGGAATTACCTCCTCTGAAATTGCTCTTAGATGTGAAATGGAAATCCGGGGCTCTACTTATGCTGTTATTAATATTCAAAATATTAGAAGATGCTTCGGTTCTTAACATATAATAGATTTCAGTTATCCTTTTGGTTGATAGAACTGTGTCTAATTTGAGGAAAAAGGTATTTTAGGGATTTCACCATAGTAGACAACTCCTATGGAGAGACATTAGCAAATAATATTATAACATAATATTTTAATCTCTAATCCCTAGAAACACACCTCTGCACTAAGAAGAACTATAACATTTCTAGTACTTCTCTTGATGGAGATTATACAGTTTTATGGTGATACAATTTATCATCAAGAACTTCTTATTTATAGCTGAAATTCAACATGAGATCATTTTCTTTTTAGCAGAAACAGGAACCAGCCAACATGTAGATTTTTCAACATGTAGATTGCTTTATATTTTCACTATGGTTAAGAAACATCGTGTTTAATTTCCAAATACTTGTGAGTCTTCTAGCTATCATTCTGTTAGTGTTTCAGAATTTAATTATGTTATGATCTGAGAAAATACTTTGTATAATTACTGTTCTTTAAAAGTTGTTAATATGCATTTCATCACCCGGAGTGAGGTCTATTTTGGTGAATGTTCTATGAAATTGAGAAGAATGTGTGTTCTACTATTGTTGGAGTATCCAGTAAATGTCAATGAAATCAACTTGATTGCTGGTGCAGTACAGGTCAAGGGTATCTTTACTGATTTTATGCCTGCTTGATTTATTGCTGACCAAGAAATGTTGAAGTCTCCAACTATAACTGTGAGTTTTTCTATTTCTCCTTTCATTTCTATCAGTTTTTGCTTCATGTATTTTAGTGCTCTGTTCTTGGGTATATATGGTTTTAGGATAGTTATGTCTTCTTGGAGAATTAACTACTTTATCCCTATATAATGTTCCTCTTTATCCCTGATAATTTTCCTTGCTCTGATGTTGGTTTTGCCTGATATAACTATAACTACTCCAGGCTTTTTTAAAACTTGTGTTTGCATTGTGTATCTTTCTCCATCCCTTTATTTTTAACCTATGTAAGTCTTTACATTTAAAGTAGTTTTCTTATAGACAACGTATACATGGTTCTTTTTTTATCTACTCTTGCAAACTGAGTCTTTTAATTGGGATAGACCATTCACATTTAAAGTACATTTTTAATGTAATATGATTAATAATTACCATGTTTATAACTGTTTTCTGTTTTTTTCATTCATTCTTTGTTTCCTTCCCTCATTTTCTGCTTTCTTTGGTTTTAATTGAACATTTTACATAATTCAACTTTGTCTCCTCTCTTAGCATATCAACTATACTTCTTTAAAAAAAAAACTTAGTGATTGACCTAAGCTTTATAATATACACTTTTAACCTAAGTTCACCTTCAAATAATGCTATACCACTTCAAGAGTAGTACAGGTGTCTTAAAGCAGAATATTCTGAACTCTTCACTCCTTTTCCTTGTGATATTGTTGTCATTAATTTTACTTAAACATAGGCAATGATCACCCAATACATTGGTTACTATTATTACTTTTAAAAGAGTTATTTTAAAAAATTTATTTATTTTTGGCTATGTTGGGTCTTCATTGCTGCGTGCAGGCTTTCTCTAGTTGCGGCGAGTGGGGGCTACTCTTCGTTGCAGTGCGCGGGCTTCTCATTGCGGTGGCTTCTCTTGTTGCAAAGCATGGGCTCTAGACGCACAGGCTTCAGAGCACAGGCTGAGTAGTTGTGGCACATGGGCTTCGTTGCTCCGCGGCATGTGGGATCTTCCAGGACCAGGGCTTGAACCTGTGTCCCCTGCATTGGTGGGCAGATTCTTAACAGCTGTGCCACCAGGGTAGCCCTAAAAGTTATTTTTTAAATCAATTAAGAATAAAAATAAAATATTTTATTTGTTCTTAATTAATTTATTCTCTGATGCTCCTTTTCTTTTCCTTTACATAAATCTAACTTTCTGACCTATGTTATTTTTCTTTTGCCTGAACTAATTATTTTAACATTTTCTTTAGCATAAGTTCCTAGTGATGAATTTCCTTTGTTTTTGTTTGTCTGAGAAAGTGTTTATTCCTTCACTTTTGAAGAATAATTTTGCTGTGTATACGACTCTAGGTTAGTGTTATTTCTTCATTTCAAACTTTAAATGACACTTTGTCTTCTTGCTTGAATGGTTTCTGATGAGAAGCCTCCTGTAATTTTTATCTATGTTCCCTGTAGACATGGAGTTCTTTCTCTGATTTCTTTAAAGATTTTCTTTTTGTCTTCGATTATCTTGAGTTTGAATATGATATGTTGCTATGTCCAATGCTTTAAAATTTTTTTTCCGTATAGTTATCCTGTTCAGTGTTCTCTGAGATTCCTGGATCTGTGATTTGGCATCTGTCATTCATTTTGAAAATTTCTCAATCATTATTGCATCAAATATTACATCTCTTTTCTTCTCTGGTATTCCAATTAAGTGTATGTTATAGAATTTGAAATTCTCCACACTTCTGTTAAAAAATTCTTTTTCTTTGCATTATATTTTGAACGTTTCTATTGATCTATCTTCAATCTCACTGGTTCTCCTTTTGGCTAAGTCTAATCTTCCTATTGATGAGCCCCTAAATCATTCTTCATTTCTGTTAACAGTGCTTTTGATTTC
Organism: Phocoena phocoena; assembly: GCF_963924675.1. Classification (NCBI taxonomy): domain Eukaryota; kingdom Metazoa; phylum Chordata; class Mammalia; order Artiodactyla; family Phocoenidae; genus Phocoena; species Phocoena phocoena. The sequence goes on from NC_089223.1 coordinate 3,612,764, forward strand.
TAGCATTTCCTCTTGACTCTTTCCTAGAGTTTATCTTCTTATATTACCAATCTTTTATCGCATGTTGCCTACTTTCACCTTTAGAGCCATTAATATGTTAATCACAGTTAATTTAAATTCAATTCTCTGATAATTCCAACACAGTAAGTCCCCTACATATGAACCTTCTTGCCGTGAACTTTTAAAGATGTGAAAGTACATACGCATTTCCCATCATGTAAGTTAGTTCACGTGTCTGGCGTACACTGTCACGTGTGTGCATCCTCTATAAGTGTTTGTGCTTTTATGTACTTTACAGTACTGTACAGAGTACAGTAGAATAGTACTAATAAATAATAGAAGTGTTCATTTCTTTGGTACTAATGTAGAACTTCTTAGAATATGCAACCTTAGAGTAAAATATTTCTTTAAAAATTATATTTCAAGCCCATAAAATAATTTAACTCTGAAGAATTTTGAATAGGAATGTACATTAGTTATTATAGATATTGGATTGATAGATAAAAATCAGAAATTATCTTTCTAATCCAATAACTTCAATGTGACCACATTTGTTAAAACTGAGATCAGGGCTTCCCTGGTGGCGCAGCGGTTGAGAGTCCGCCTGCCGATGCGGGGGACATGGGTTCGTGCCCCGGTCTGGGAAGATCCCACATGCCGCAGAGTGTTGGGCCCGTGAGCCATGGCCCCTGAGCCTGCGCGTCCGGAGCCTGTGCCCCGCAATGGGAGAGGCCACAGCAGTGAGAGGCCCGCGTACCGCAAAAAAAACCCAAAAAACAAACAAAAAAAACTGAGATCAATATTATGTGTGGTCTTTATGATTTCTTTGGATCCCTAATACCTATATTTATTTCAGCAGACATAATAAACTTGTGTGAAAAGTATTATAAACTTATTACCGTACAGTACTATAGAGCCGATTGTGTACATTGGGTACCTAGGCTAACTTTGCTGGACTTTCATACAAATTGGACTTACAGATGTGCTCTGTAAGTAGAGGTCTTACTGCATTTGTGTCATATCTGAGTCAAATTGTGGCACTTGCTTTTCTCTTTAGACTGCGTTTTTTCTTGTGTTTTGGCACACCCTGTAACATTAAGTCGAAAGCTAGACATGTATGAGGCAGCAGGGACTGCAGTAAATAGGCCTTCAGCATGAAGATTTAGGTCACTCTAGCTATAGGTGCTGTGCTCTGTTTGATCTTTGCTGTAGAATGAGATTTTACATCCTGCTAGTATCTTTGTTTATGTGTCCCCTCTTGACTTTGTGTTTTCTTATGTACTTCCCCTCAGAGAGGGTCTCTCTCCTGCAACTCTTTCAGCTTTAATCCATGTATTATACTGGAGCCCTGTTGATGTGGTCACAGAATGTGACGGACAGAGGAAGTTCTATAATTTTCCAATTGAATCTCAGTGCGTAGTGCACCTGTGTCTTGGAATGAGTTGTGACATTTATAAGGCTTCTCCAGTAGCATAGCTTTCCCCCATTGTTCCCTACTCTCTTCCCTGCCTGCAGTATTCCCAATGTATTTCACTGAAGTCCTGATCATTCTGGACCAGGTTCCTCCTCCTTTTACCTGAGAAAGAAGTCTAGAGGGGACGTGGATGGAGAAGAATGCCCTTCACTCCACGGGGATAAAGCTCTGGCAGAGGCTTTCCCTTGGAATGTGGGCGTTTGTTATGGAGGAGTTTTTAGTTGTGTTTCATACTGATTGCTCTTCCCCTCGCTTTGTCAGAGCCATCAAGAGGTCTTTCTCAGATTGTCATTGTGAGGACCTGGTGGAACTTCTGGAGTAAAGTCCACAAATGCTGTAGTCCCCAGGAATTTCTCACACTCACGCTTTCAGCAATACTTCAAAATTATTATTTATAATTTTTATAATGTTCTTACCAGTTTATCACTCCAGTGGCTTTTACTCCAATTAAGGAGATCTTGGCTGTGTCTGGAGGAGTCTGTTTTTCCAGAGTTTGGGGTGTTTTTCCTTGTGACTTCGTTTCTCTAATGGGTCTAATAAAATAATCGATTTCCAGTTTGTTCAGCTTTTTCTTGTTGTAAAAATGGGTGTGAAGACTTCGGAGCTCTTTACCTGTCAGAGCTGAAATAGGAAGTCTCTTTTTCTAGGATACTTGAAATTTGCATTTTCCTCAGTTTGAATGAGGTTGAGCAACTTTTCCCATGTTTAAGAGCATTGTGTGTTTCTTTTTCATGCAATTCTGTTCATATGTTATTTCTCTTCTAGTTCTCTATTGCTCTGTAAAAATAACTCCTTAGATTAGTGGCTTAAAACAAGGATGTGTTATCTACCTCGTGTTTCTGTGGTTGATGGGGCTCAGCTCAATGGTTCTTGCTAGATATTTTATGCAGTTGTAGAGCGATGGCGGTTACGGAGCTAGAGGTGGAGTCATCTGAAGACTTAACTGGGCTGGATGTCCAAGACATTCAATGCCTGGTAGCTTGGTACTAGCTTGGTACTTACATTAGTTTTCTATTGCTTTCTTAGCAAATTACCACAAACCTAGTGGCTTAAACAACCCAATTTTGTTAACTTACAGTTCTGCGGGTCAAAATTTGGACACGGGTCTCCTTGGGCTAGAACCAAGTTGTTGGTAGAACTCGGCCCTAGTAGATTTGGAATTTTACTACTGTTGGAGGACTGAGGTCCTGTCTCCTTGTTGACTGTCAGTGAGGACAATTCCCAGCTTTAGAGGCTGCTTGCATGCCTTGGTTTAGGGTGACTTTCTTCCATCTTCAAAGCCGGCCACAGCAGGTTGGATATGTCTCTTGCTTTAAATATATCCTCTTTTTTACTCTGTTGTGTTTACCTGACTTACTTTTCTGCCTTCCTTTCCCACTATTAAGGGCCTATTGATTACATGGGGCCTGCCCAGATAATCCAGTATAATCTCCCTATTTAAGATTTGTAACCTGAGATACATCTGCAAAGTCTTTTTCCTCACATAAAGTAACATTTTCATAGGTTCTGAGGATTCGAAATGGACATTTTGGGGGGTCATTATTCTGTTCACCTAGAATTCTCCTCTTTCTCTAGATGGCATTGCATTTTCCAGGACATGGTTTGTCCTTCTCAGGGCATGACTGTCACACTTTTTACATAGTAGCTTCCTTCCAAGAGGGAATTCCTGAAGAACCAGTGTTCTAAAGAGGCAGAAAATAGCAGCTCTCAGATCACTGAAGGACTGTATCGGGAAAGGGCACAGCAACACATACCTTCTGCTGGGTTGTTCCAGGCAGCCACAGGGCTTATCCATATTTAATCAAAGGAAGACAAAAAAGTCAACAAGGACGTTTTTCTTGGTGGAGTCAAATTGCAGCATGTGAGATGAAAACATACCAAGCCACAATTCTCATTTTCTCTTGCTATATAAAAATTGAGCCTAAAACTTAGTAGCTCCAAAACCAGTCTCGTGATTTGAAGAGGGCAGGTTGTTCTTTCTTGGGGCCTCTTAGGCATCCATGGTTAGATGGTATATGAGACTTCAGTGTTCTGAGTTCTCCACTAGTCTAGACGCCCAAGTTCATACACTCACATGTCTGAGAGTTGATGCTGGTTGTTTGCTGGGAGCTCAGCTTGGACCACTCACACACCTACACTCGGCCAGCCCACGTGATTTGTGTTCTCATGACATGCCAGCTGGGTTCTGAGCAACACCCTGACAGCGAGTGTCCCAAGAAGCCCATTGAAAACCATAAGGCTGTTTATGACTTTGCCTCAGATGTTCCAGAGCATCGTTTCATTTGTATTCCATGTGTCAAGCAAGTCAATTAGGTCAGCTTAGATTGAAGAGGGAGAGAATTACCATACATATTTTTCTCATTTTTCTGTTTTGTTATTGGATTATTCTATGTGCTTCATAGGAGCTCTTTTCATATTTTTCTGGTTATCTATTGCTTCATAAACCTTCCTGGAAGCTCAGTGACAAAACAATAACTTATTATTACCTTTTATGGTTCTGAGGTCATCAAATGGGTGGTTTTTGTTTGGTGTCTCTTATATGCCGGCAGTCAGACAATAATGGGACCTGAGTCATGTGAATGCCTCTTTATGCACATAACAGCTGGGGACTGGTCAAGCATCTTTCTCTCCATCATCTCTCAATGTGGCCAGCTTGGTCTTCCTCATCACTTTCATGGCCTCAGGGCTCCAGATGATCAAGGCAGAAACTGCTGACGGCTTTAAAGGAAAGGCCTGGGACAGACATAGCATCACTTTTGCTTAACTCCAGGATCAAAGCAGTCACAGGTTAAGTTCAGAGCCAAGGAGAGGAGAAATAAACTATATCCCTGGAAGGAAAGCGGGTTAAATGTACAGCCATCTTTAATCTGCCATACACATAAAGGAAACAGTCCTTTCCCTGTTATACAAGCTGTAAGCGATGTTCCCAGCTTGTTTTTGTCATGATGCTTCTGTACTCAACAACAACAAAAAACAACCACCTTGTCTTCAAGTCGGATGTATCTTCATAGTTCTTTGTTTTGTATTTAGCGATACCTTTCTCATTTAAAATTAGTTTTTAAAATTCTCATGTTTTCTCCTAGTACTATTCTTTTTGTGTGTGGGTTGAAATCACTGCATGTAATTTATTATTTAAAGTTTATTTTATGAATCCATTTTTTTTCTTTCTGGCTGCCCTGTTTCTAATACCATGTATTGAAAAGTTTATCTTTACCCCTCTAGTTTTTTACCCTTATCATGTACTCTATTTTCTTACAACTATTCCATTTAGGACATTTTCTTCTGTTCTTTTGATCTGTTTATCAATGTTCAAGGGAAAATGGTTTTAATAATTGTGGTTTTATATCATCTTGCTTGTTTACTTCTTTCCATTAGAATATCAGAATTAGTTTGGTTCAAAAACAATTCTGTTGGGTTTTTCTAGAGGAAATATTTACATTTTTATGATATTGAGTGTACCTATCAAGAAGACAGTGTGAATTTAAACTATTTTCCTGGCCAGAGACTGTTTTGACCAAAAGAATGAGGTGGAAGGGATGCTACTTTCTTCTTTATTAGTCTTGTAAATTTTCTTTCACATAGGTATTATACATGCTTCTTTTAAAGATATTCCTAGGAATTCTTTTTATCCTACTTATTGGAAATGTATCTTTCTAATCATATCATCTAATTTATCATCATATGTATATTTTCCCAGCCATTTTTCTGATTTCTCTATTCATTTATCAATTTCTCAGTTTATTTTACTTTTTTGAGTAAAAAAACTACGTTAACCAAACTGATAATAATTTTATCTTTGAAAGTACACATTTTAAAAGACAATTTATGACTATTTTCTCAAGTACATTTGTCTATTGGAGTGGAAGCCCACATCATCCTTAAGTGGAAAGCTTCTACATGCACATATAATTAAATAGATACCACATACTATCCAGAACATGAATTTACAACTGGAGTTCCATAAATTTTGTGTTTGGAAGCTAATCGATCTAGTTCAACTTGCTTATGTTACAGATGAGCGAATAGAGATGCAGAGAAATGAAATGACTCAAGGGAAATCTAACGCTCAGGTAGGACCCAGAATTAGGATGACCAAGTCACCCAGGTGAGAATAGCGCTGACATAGTATATTTTCCCCTCCTATTTCCCCCCTTAGTGTACTTTGTGTCCCAATCAAACTAAGCTGTTTGCTTGCCCTGCCTCCACACCTTTGCCTGGTTACCGTCTCTGCATATAATGCTAACCTCACATGTCCACAAGTCCAGTTCCTACCCATCATTTTAAAAACTCATGTCATTTTAAACCATCCTCCCATGATTCTCATTCTCCATAAAATGCAACACTATCCTCATAAACCAAGTATCGATGTGTACCTTTCTCACAGCTCATACCATTTGTAACTTACGTTCACGTGTGCGCATGTATTGCAACCCTTCCTGGCCACGTGTTATTTGTGGTACTCAGCCTCGTCCTCCTTCAAGTTCTTAGCACAGGGCGTTGAACATAATAGAAGTGAAACTATTTCTTGGGTTAATGACTAATAGTCATATTTATTGAGCCATTATGTGCACATGTATAATCCATCTGCACGAGAATTGAAATGTAAGTATGCAGGATTTTGCACACATCTACATACACGTACAGGTATAAATTCTGATGTTAGTAACATTCCATGTACTTAATTCATCAGTGGAGATGTTCTTATATAATGTCTCTGATGAGAAAGACATATTAAGTGTTTTGAAGGTCAGAATCTATTGACCTTAGCATGTGAAATGGTAATTAAAATGATGTAGATGAATGTTTCTTTTTGTAGATCTATCACTACAGGGAGAAGCACTGAACATTTTAGTATCTGTAACTGTTCATCAGACAACGTAAAATTGTATAAGGTGAAACAAAATGTTTAGAAAACAGCACATTTTAAATTTATTAGTCTATTAATTTTTAGGACAAAGAAGCAGCACTTAGAAATGTCCTAAGTGGAATAGTTGTAAGAAAATAGAGTACATAATAAGGGTAAAAACTGGGAAAAAAAACTGGAAAATAGTTTATTCTATTTATTTGGATAATTTTTTTCCACAGATATATTTCATACTTGATATTCAAGATTCTGCAGTTAAGAGGCTAACCAAGCAAGCTTCCTTGCTTGCTTTTGGAATAAAATTTATTTGTGTTTTATTTTTGACTTTCAAGTGAATTTCTATTTGTCAAAAGCTGACCGTAATATCTGTTAGAGCAGATCATATGCATCATCTAAACACCGAAAACCCAACAGGAATGTGTACAAATAGTCACCAAAAATCATGTAAGAGAATGTTCATCATAGCAGTATTTTTTTTTAACATCTTTATTGGAGTATAATTGCTTTAAAAGGGTGTGTTAGTTTCTGCTGTATAACAAAGTGAATCAGCTATATGTATACATATATACCCATATCTCCTCCCTCTTGTGTTTCCCTCCCACCCTCCCTATCCCACCCCTCTAGGTGGTCACAAAGCACCGAGCTGATCTCCCTGTGCTACGCGGCTGCTTCCCACTAGCTATCTATTTTACATTTGGTAGTGTGTATATGTCAATGCCGCTCTCTCACTTACCCAGCTTACCCTTTCCCCTCCCCGTGTCAAGTCCATTCTCTACAGCTGTGTCTTTATTCCTGCCCTGCAACTAGGTTCATCAGAATCATTTTTTTTTTTAAGATTCCATATATATATATGTTAGCATACGGTATTTGTTTTTCTCTTTCTGACTGACTTCACTCTGTATGACAGACTCTAGGTCCATCCACGTCACTACAAAAGACCCAATTTCGTTCCTTTTTTATGGCTGAGTAATATTCCATTGTGTATATGTGCCACATCTTCTTTATCCATTCATCTGTCAATGGACACTTAGGTTGCTTCCATGTCCTGACTATTGTAAATAGTGCTGCAGTGAACATTGTGGTACATGTCTCTTTTTGAATTATGGTTTTCTCAGGGTATATGCCCAGTAGTGGTATTGCTGGGTCATACGGTAGTTCTACTTTTAGATTTTGTTTCTTTTTGTTTTTTGCGGTACGCAGGCCTCTCACTGTTGTGGCCTCTCCTGTTGCAGAGCACAGGCTCCGGACGCACAGGCACAGCGGCCATGGCTCACGGGCCTAGCCGCTCCACAGCATGTGGGATCTTCCCGGACCAGGGCATGAACCCGTGTCCCCTGCATCGGCAGGCGGACTCTCAACCACTGCGACACCAGGGAAGCCCTACTTTTAGTTTTTTAAGGAACGTCCATACTGTTATCCATAGTGGCTATATCAATTTACATTCCCACCAACAGTGCAAGAGGGTTCCCTTTTCTCCACACCCTCTCCAGCATTTATTGTTTGTAGATTTTTTGATGATGGACATTCTGACCAGTGTGAGGTAATACCTCATTGTGGTTTTGATTTGCATTTCTCTAATGACTAGCGACGTTGAGCATCCTTTCATGTATTTGTTGGCAATCTGTATATCTTCTTTGGAGAAATGTCTATTTAGGTCTTCATGTCCATTTTTTGATTGGGTTATTGTTTTTCTAATATTGAACCACATGGGCCATTTATATATTTTGGAGATTAATCCTTTGTCAGTTGCTCCGTTGGCAATTTTCTCCTGTTCTGAGGGTTGTATTTTTGTCTTGTTTATGGTTTCCTTTGTTGTGCAAAAACTTTTAAGTTTCATTAGGTCCCATTTGTTTGTTTATATTCTTATTTCCATTTCTCTAGGAGGTGGGTCAAAAAGGATCTTGCTGTGACTTATGTCATAGAGTGTTCTGCCTATGTTTTCCCCAAGGAGTTTTATAGTGTCTGGCCTCACCTTTAGGTCTTTAATCCATTCTGAGTTTATTTTTGTGTATGGTGCTAGGGAGTGATCTAATTTCATTCTTTTACGTGTAGCTGTCCAGTTTTCCCAGTACCACTTATTGAAGAGGCTGTCTTTTCTCCATTGTATATTCTTGCCTCCTTTGTCAAAGATAAGGTGACCATAGGTACGCGGGTTTATCTCTGGGCTTTCTATCCTGTTTCATTGATCTTTATTTCTTTTTTTGTGCCAGTACCATACTCTCTTGATTACTGTAGCTTTGTAGTTTAGTCTGAAGTCAGAGAGCTTGATTCTTCCAGCTCTGTTTTTCTTTCTCAAGATTGCTTTGGCTCTTTGGGGTCTTTTGTGTTTCCATACAGATTATGAATTTTTTTGTTCTAGTTCTCTGAAAATTGCTATTGGTAGTTTGATAAGGATTGCAATGAATCTGTGGATTGCTGTGGGTAGTATAGTCATTTTCACAATGTTGATTCTTCCAATCCAAGAACATGGTATATCTCTCCATCTGTTTGTATCATTTTTAATTTCTTTCATCGGTGTCTTATTGTTTCCTGCATACAGATCTTTTGTCTCCTTAGGTAGGTTTATTCCTAGGCATTTTATTCTTTTTGTTGCAGTGGTAAATGGGAGTGTTTCCTTAATTTCTCTTTCAGATTTTTTGTCATTAGTGTATAGGACTGCAAGAGATTTCTGTGCATTAGTTTTCTATCCTGCAACTTTACCAAATTCATTGATTAGCTCTAATAGTTTTCTGGTAGCATCTTTAGGATTCTCCACATCATAGCAGTATTTGCGTTAGTCCCAAACTGTAAGCTACCCAAATACCTATCATGAGAGCAACAGGTAAATATATAGTAATATTCTCATACAATGGAATACTGTACAGTGATGAGGATGACCAAACTTCACTGTAATTAATGATATAAATGAATCACACAAACCAACACCCAGTGAAAGGAGTGAGATACAAAACACTGCACACTGTATGAAATCAATCAAATAAAATACGAAACGGGTAAAACTAACCTATGCTGTTAGAAATAAAGATAGAGGTTACCCTTGGCGGGTGGTGACTGGAGGGGACATCAGAGAGAATTCTGATTTCTGGTAACGTAACCGTGCTCGGTAAGGGCATTCTTCACTTGCGTGTGCTCTGTTACAGAAAATAATTAAGCATATGGACTTGTGTGTATTGTTCTGTACATATATTTTAATTCCATAAAAGTTCTAACAGTGCTGCTAGTCAATCAGCTGGAAAATCAGATTTGTACACTTACAATCTAGTTATTGGGGCTACTTTCCTGCAATTGGCATAATTCACTCGTTTCAACACTTAGGAAGTGAATCTGCCTTTGTCAACAGTGGAAATAAAAAGGGATCCCATTTTCTTGTATAAATCTAGAAAAAAAGAAGTATAATACCAATATACATGTGTGGTATTTTCCAGGTCATAGAGGGGTTTCAGATACATCATTTTAGTTTATCCTCACTCCTGTACTCTTTAGGCTACATAGAGACTATTCCAATCTTGGGAACAAAAGAACTTTTATTCTAGGAAATCTATGGCCCCTGCCTAAAAGTAATATTTCTTTATGAAGCTGCTATTTCCATTGTATAATTTAAAATCATAGAAACATCTTTAACATAAAAATTCTGATAAATTTTATTACAGTTGGTAGAGGTGTTGGTGCTCAAGTTTGTATGATCTTTCCAAGGTTTGCTCTGATAATTATTGGCAATATTTTTAGGTCCCTTTGAGTGAGGCTAGCGTTATTTTTCACTATTTGTAATTGTGAATTTTAAAAAGTTTTCTAGGCCTTAGAATGATTGAACAGAGCATATTTGGAGAAATCATCTTTATATTTATTCATATGTGCTGATAACATTAACTCAAATTAGGTATTTTCATAAACATTCTGGATATACTCTTATCTAATTAAACTTTAAAAAGCAACCTCTCTTATTGATATAAAGATGAATCATGTAGTTTTCACCAGGAAATAAAAGCTTGAATTCACATGACTTATGCCTTGATTCTGTCCCACCTCTTTGTCTGCCCCTGCAGTTAAAATGAAAGCATCTGTAGCTGTAATCACTGAAGCAAAAAGACCCAAACTTAAACCACATGCTTGGAATTACAGTTCCAGCTTTATCTTGCCTCAGTTGCTGAATCTATTAAACCTATCAGCCCTATTTAAAATTAAGACTCACAGTAACTCTCTGTACTTTCCAAAGGCAAAACCCTTGTTTTGTTGTTATGGGCAGTATTTTGTTTATTTATTTATTTATTTATTTTTACTGTGTAGCTTGTGGGACCTTAGTTCCCCGACCAGGCGTTGAACCCTTGCACGTGCTGCGTAAGTGCAGAGTCCAGACCACTGAACCGCCATGGAATTTCCTTGTTTTGTGGTATGACTAACTAAGATAATGCATGAAAAATAGTACTTACCTCATCTTTACTACTTACTAAATATCAGGTGATATTATTATTTTTATTATTATTTTCATCAGTGGAAATAGACAAGATAGATAAGATATTAGGTGCTTGATAAATGCATGGTGAATGAAAGAGTCATTATAAATTGCTCTAAAATATTCTCTAGGATTATCTGTAAGGAGCGAGAGATATGGCTGGTCTAGGAAATGTATTCTAAACAATTTTATAGTGATTGCTTCTGTATAAAAATGGATTTTTTCCATTTTCCTGATTTCAGAAACATTTCACATTACTCTTCTAAAAACTATACGTTTTATTTACAGCAGTTTTAGCTGCAAAGATACCACATATACCTCACACAACCAATTTCCCGTGTTGTTAACATTTAACATGACTCTGAAACATGTGTCACAACTAATGAACTAATATTTACTAAGTTATTATTAACTGAAACCCATAGTTTATTCAGATTTCATTAGTTTTGCATTAATCACAGTTTCTGTTTCAGCATCCCATCCAGGTTACCATGGTTACATGTAACCATGTAATCCATTGTATCTCCTAAGGTGCTTCTTGGCTAAGGTGGTGTCTCAGGATTCCTTGCTTTTGATGACCTTGACAGTTTTGAGGATTACTGATCAAATATTTTGTAGACTATCCCTCAAATTGGGTTGTTTGATTTTTTTTCTTGGTTAGATGGAGGTTATGGGTTTTTAGGAAATAGATCACAGAGATAAAGTGCCATTTTCATCACGTCATCTCAAGGGTACATACCACCACTGTGAATTTTCACCATTAATGTTAACCATTACTGGTGAAGGTAATGATTACCAGGTTTCTCCAATGCAAAGTTACTTTTCCTCCTCTTTCCATACTGTGTTCTTTGGAAGCAAGTTACTCTGTGGCCCACATTTAAGAAGTGGAGAGTGTACAGCAAAGTAACATTGTTAATCAACTATGCGCCAATGTAAAATAAAAATTTAAAAAGGTAATATATTAATAATTGTATTTTACATCTATGTTGGTGTAAGGAAGGATACAATATTAATATAATAAAATCATTAATGGTTAAAAAGAAAAAGTGGAGAGGATGCCTCACCTCCTTGAAGGAGGAGATACATGTAAGTTATTTGGCATTTTTCTACTTATTTACTTATTTATTCAATCATTTACTTGTGTCAGCATGATATTAACTTCATACCTTTATACTCTTAAACATGTACTTTGGAGTAATATATAGTAATATGTTAATTATTTTTCCTGATTGGATTGTTCTGTCTTTGAGCATTTGGAGGCTCTTTATTGGCTCCTGTATCCCTTTGACACACCTCCATCCTTTGCTTTTTGACCAGTCTTTCTGGCACTACAAGATGCTTGAGGCTTACCTTGTCTTAGTCCTAGAATCAGTCGTTTCTCCAAGGAACACTGATTTCTTTGATTGGACAATGCCATCAGAACAGTGCCAGATGTGTATTTCCATATTTATGGTTAGAAACATAGATGCAAATTTATATTTACCCCACCTTTATTATTTTAAAATATATTTTGTGTTCCAGCTCTAATTTTTGAGGGAACATTAAAAAAAAAAGAAACCAAGATTAGGCACTGGGTTCACAGTGCTTTTTACACTAAAAGATATTTCAGAATATTGATATTAAAACTATATCAATTAACAAATTATTTCCAATAATTAGGTTCATCTTAGTTTCATAAGCTTACTAAAATTCTACTATAAATATATTTTGCTCGAATTTTGGTTAGATAATAAAACTAAGAGATCTTTTCTGTGAGATAAAACCTTGTTCACTTTGAAAGGATTGTTAACACACCATAAGTGAACTAGGCAGATATGAATCACTGCAGGTAAAAGCCTTAAGAGGATGTGCATTTTTATGAGGCACATCAATATTTTCCTTACTTGAAAAAAAATTTCAGGTATTTGTTCTATACAATAGAAAATACACTCTTTTCTGAGATTCCATGGCAGTATCTTTGATTACACAAACTGGTAATAAGGTAAAGAAATAAAATGAAAATATGAAATGTAGAAGTTTAGGACAAGAAATCACTCACCCATAGGAAAAGTGTACGGAACTTTTTCTGCTTTCATGATATATATATATATATATATATATATATATATATATTTTTTTTTTTTTTTTAAGTACAAAGCTTATTTACTGCTGATTTACAGACTCTGTTTGCAAAAGTGCCTTTTTCTTACCTTGGTTCTGTTTCCTATTGTAAGAGGAGAGAGGTAAGCGTCTCTTATTTATTTACTTTGTCTTACTTATTTTTTGTCTTATTCAAACTGCTCCTTAAGGGACTTCCCTGTTGGTGCAGTGGTTAAGAATCCACCTGCCAATGCAGGGGACACGGGTTCAAGCCCTGGTCCAGGAAGATCCCACATGCCGCGGAGCAACGAAGCCCGTGCGCCACAACTACTGAGCCTGCGCTCTAGAGCACATGAGCCACAACTACTGAAGCCCGCACGCCTAGAGCCCATGTTCTGCCACAGGAGAAGCCACCACAATGAGAAGCCCGCGCACCGCAACGGTGAGTAGCCCCCGCTCGCCACAACTAGAGAAAGCCTGCACGCAGCAATGAAGACCCAACATAGCCAAAAATAAATAAATAAATAATTGACCAAAAAAAAAAAAAACCCAAAGTGCTCCTTAATGCTCTATAGTTACAACTTTTCTAAAGATGAACAAGTGGATATTAGCCCTGCTTTTGAAGCTAAACAGGTGTCATTTGAATTAAGATATCACTCAATAAGAGTGCCCATTTCCTTTAATTTTATACTCAGAGAAATGGAAATAGAAATTCAAATGTATAAACTTCTCTTGTGTAAAATGAAAATGAATTAGCCATGGGACGACTTTTTAAGTCCCATTCAGTTTTGAAATTTAGTAAGTCTGCAGAGAAACTTAAATTTAATGGTCATATGCTTTGCTAAGGTTTCCACAGCCATCATAAAGGTGGAAATTCTCAGAATAAAGAAAACGCCGTTTTTTTTTTCACTTTAGTCTAGCCATAGGGACATAGGCTATGTCACTACCTCCTTTGCAAAGTTGAAACATGCTTTAGAAGTGTGATCTTACTGATTTCAGAGTTTGAACTTCCTGATTGATTTGTAGACTTGCTCTCTGGTGGCTGAAAATTTGAGAATCAGGAAAATCTCAAGAAGGCAGAACAAACTACTAACTTTTAGAATAAAATAGTAATATGCTTGAAGCAGGAGTCATTTCTCTTGTTACTTTGATTACCATTTTCTCAATGCTCCTTAGTCCTATTCTGAACTGCTTTGGAGTCTATGCATTGTAAGCTGTCATTCATTTACGCTGGTCCCTCCTGATTTCTTGGTTGGCTTTCTAGTAGATATTTCTAACATAAATGTAGAACTCTGTATCAAAAACCCAAATTCAGCTGATGTTGTGAACGTAGGATAGTATCTTAACAGAGACCTGAATTCACCCAATTCTGATGGTCAGTTATTATTTCACAGGAAAGGAAAATATGCATTTGTTTGTTCTGATCACATATTCATTTATTCAGAAGGCATAAGAAGGATTCAGGAGATGCATATTTTAAATGAAGATCAAAATCTGAAATAAGTGAGGGTTGAATGAAAGGTGATATAACCATAATGTCCTTAGCATTCCATCCAAAATTGGGGGATTCATTTTGAGTTCTCATTTCATGCAGCACATCGTGCGGGGTCAGGACAATTTTTGGTCCAATTTTAGCATGGGGGAGGGGTTGGGTGGACTGGGAAAGAGAGAAGAATAGGTTTTAAAGCACCTATGAAATCCTGAAAGCAACTGTTTCGCTTTCACAAAAAATAAAGCAATAAACACAGTTCATAAAATATATCAATTCCACGTCTGTATCTTATAATCATACTAGTAGATATTGTATAGTTTATCATCATCTCCTCTGTGATAGAAACTTCACATGACCCATATTATTGCTTTAATAAGTTGCTTGTAAATGGGTTTGACTTTGCTGTGAATTACTGAAGATGTTTAAGACCAGGCGTTTTGGGTAAGGCGACTTTCTGTATTCAAATGTCCAATGCCTTCCTGGTGTTTGACCCTTGTTCACTGTGGTCTCAGAGTAGGATGAGCTTTTTAGTTGGAAAATGCTGAATAAACTCTCTCTAATCTACTGTTCAGAGCTGCACTGGCATCTCTCCCTGATATACAATAACAGCCTTCATCTTGTTCATGTAAGATAAATCATGTTATAGTACATATGACAAAGTGACTGACACATAGTCCAACGGTCTCTTTTCTAACTTAAATGGGAAAGCAGGCCTAAGTTTATGTTTCCTTAGTTTCCCTTATCTCTCCCACGTTCTGTTGAAAAATCCTTTATTCTTGCTCTTTTCTACCTTATTTCACCTCATATTCCTGCGAGAGCATTACTGCTCTTTCACGTTGTGCTCCATATGAGCACGGCATTCGCGAACTGTATATTGATGGAGAAGTGGACAGTCATCTGTTCTTATGTGTTTGAATTTCAAGTGGAAAATCACGCTAGGCAAAAATTACTATAGAACTCCTTCTACCAAAGCCAGAGGAATCCAAGTGTGATCAGCTCATGGTACTTCGCTTAATGCTGGGACTGAGGTTTCAGGTTTGGTAAAGCTCAGCACTAACAAGCAGGAAGACTTTGCACACATCATTTCTCGTCTTTGAGATTCTGATTCCCCAGATGTAAAACAGGTGTGTGAGACTATGATTCTGATTCCTTTCAAATTTAGCATTTTATGGTTTATTATTTCATTAAAAATAACATGGATTTAAAATAGGCTTAGTATATTTAACATAAACACAGACAACTTAGAAGATAAAAATTATCCACACTTCCTTTGCTTTTTTTTTTTTTCCGGTACGCGGGCCTCTCACTGTTGTGGCCTCTCCCATTGCGGAGCACAGGCTCCGGACGCGCAGGCTCAGCGGCCATGGCTCACGGGCCCAGCCGCTCCGTGGCATGTGGGATCTTCCCGAACCGGGGCACGAACCCGTGTACACTGCACTGGCAGGCGGACTCTCAACCGCTGCGCCACCAGGGAAGCCCTTCCTTTGCTTTTTTTAAAAAAAATCATGGAAATATAGTTGATTTACAATGTTGTATCTATTCTTGTTTAGATTCTTTTCCCTTATAAGCTATTACAAGACACTGAGTAGAGTTCCCTGTGCTATACAGTAGGTCCTTGTGGGTTATCTATTTTCCATATAATAGTGTGTATATGTTAATCCCAGTCTCCCAGTTTATCCGTCCCCACACCCCTGTCCTCTTTGGTAACCAAAAGTGTGTTTTCTATGCCTGTGGGTCTACTTTTGTTTTGTAAATAAGTTCATTTCTATCTTTTGTTTTTAGATTCCACGTATCCACACTTACCCCGCTGTAATACAGCCATGGAAAGAAACATAGAGAACGATCCAAGGCACCTGAGGACTGTAATGCTCACGTACATGTTCTTGTCATGGTGCCTGCATCAAAGTGGCGCTTGATAAATATTTTACTTCCTCTTCTTAAGTTTCACTTCATTGTTATCTATCCTGAACTTCTATTCTCCAGTTACTTATCTTACTACCCAGTCCTTCCTATGTTTGTTTGTAAATCTATGGAGTTCAAACACATTTATTTTTATTAGAATTGTTTTCTCCAAAGATGAACAATAAAATGTGGATTGATTAATGTTTAAATAGAATGTGCTGGAAACGATGAGTAGTCTCATTGCCTGGATATACATGAATTATTCTCTCTGATTTTACCCCCCATTTTGATCTTCCTTTATTCTTGACACTGAATTTTTTATCTTTTGTAATCTTACTGAAGTGTTTTTATTTCTCTAAGCCATAATAAAAACCTTTTGGGATATAAAGTCGAGTATAAATAAATAATTGATATGTTCCCCCTCAACTCTAACACTCTCTGGACTCTCCAATTTAAGTCATATTTCTAGATCACTGTGAATGCCATTTTCTAAGATAACTCCAACTGGCGCCATCATTAGAACCCATTTTTTTTGTTAAGACTCATCTTCATCCTGAAAAAATGGTGTCTGGAGGCCCTCCTAACTGGTTCATCTGACTTAATACCACAAGGTTACTCTTTTGAACAATTCCTGTTTCATCAGGCCACTTTCATTCATAAATTCCTAATTACCAACACAGTAAAGTTAAAAGCTTTAATATGGCCTAAAACTTCCTTAATAAATTTCCTTAGTTCTTAGTAGGTTTATTTCCCGCCATACCCTTCTGTCTACCTTATACATTCCGCTCATATAGATCAATTTGCAATTTTCTTAGGAGTTGTGATCTTGAATGCCTCCAGGTAATTTTGAAGTATAAAGGCATTCCAGCACCCCATTTGAGACAGGGAAAGCAGCCTATGAAATCTCTATATCTTAAAATTCAATTTCTATTACCACATGTACAGCTTTCCTTAATTCCCCAGGCAGAATTATTTCATTCCTTTGTATTCACATAGCACCTATTCATACCTTTCTTATGGCATTTATCACAATGTATTTTATTTATGTGTTACTTTTTCTCACTAAACTCTAAACTCAAAGCTAATGCCTGTAGTAGGCACTCAATAAATGTTGAATGAAACAATGAATATGGAAATGAATAAATTAATGAAGTAGGAAATAGTTCATTTTAGGTGTCAAGGTAAATTAAAACTTTTAATAGATTAGAAACACAAGATAACATCTTTGGTTTTTCTGTCTTCATTACGGAGAATGGAGAAACTCAAGCAGAAACAGCCACACTATGTAAACACAAACCTGTGTTCAGAGAACTTGAAGGAAAATATAGAAGATTTTATCTAATCTCAGCTGAATTTAATGAAAGAGAATGGGAAAAGATGGAAAGCTATATATTGTTTCTAGTTAATTGGTAATTTTGGTGAACTTTTGTCAGAATACAGGATCAAAAATGAATGAGACATGGTTCTGATGCATTTTAGTTAAAATAATAAATGTTTATAAAACCTAAAATGTTTAAAATTGATGGCCCATTGTCTACACACACACACACACACACACACACACACACACACACGCACCACACCACACCAAACATAAACACACACAGAGGTATACACATATAAATGGGAATAGACATACACATGAGGGTTTCACGTTTCTTTGCAGGATAAATGAGTCTGTTAGTAATTCACTTTACTCTGTTACTGACAATTTAACATTTTTAACATTCAGCTGATACGCTGTGTTAGAATAAGTCTAGTCCAATAAATAGTGCGGTTTGCTTCTTTATGGCTTATTTGTTGCGGGTTTTATTGATCCTTCCCTTTTGACCTCAGTGAAAACAAAAGAAAATATTAAGAAACAAGTCAAAGAGAAGATGTAAAAGTCAAAAGGTAACATACTTACTATACGTCCTAACCTAGTGAATTATGACTCCAAAAGAAAGGGGAGAGTGTGAGTCAGAGTGAAAAAAAAAATAGAGAGAAAATAAAGGTTTGTTCCCCTGCTTTGACACTAGAGAAGGCAGAATGGATAGAAAATAATTTGGACTTTCCAGGAAATAAGAGGAAACTACTTTCACGACCTACAGGTACCTGTGAGCCCCATTTTTCACACTCTGCAGGAAGGAAAGTCAGACAAAGAGGCAGCTGACTAGCTTTCCTCTAGCCTCGTTATTTTATATTTGCAATGTTTTCCTAACTGCCAGGACTGTAGAACTGCAGCATTTGTATATTATGTACATGCAAAGTGCAAAGACCACCTCAGCTACTGAAGACCTAATTTTCAGACTACATAGATGCACTTTATAAAAACCTTAACAATGAACTGGTTAACGTAGGAGAAATTATTATCTCCATTGACAGCCTCTGAAATAGTTGAATAAATTAATTTAGAGCCCAGAAGCCGGACCTCCCTCTTGGGTATACATTTCAAAGACGGCGAGCCATAAAAGGTGGGGTATTTACATCTTACTGTTCTGCCCCTTAGCCTTCGTTTAGGTGATACATTGTAATGATATCCTGGTCTAAACGTGAGAGAAATGACCGATGATGCTTTTAGCCCTCATGAATGAGAAGTTAATCATGTCACAATAGTAATTCTGTTTAAAATATGCCACAGCCCTTTGACGATCACTTGAAATTTTTCTCAGAGAAATATGCTTGTGTTACATCTTAGTAAATATGACTGGAAATATCATAAGTGGCCATAAAGTAACTGGTAATAAAATTCTATGAAATACCGCGTATTCTCTGGATGCATCCTAGAACTCCTATTAATGTTAATTGGAATAACTAAGCCAGCACAAATGGGAACAAGATGTTTTAACATCTAACACTTTGGAAACTTAATAGTCATAAGCAAAATCAATAGGACTTGGGCCATATGTTACATGTGAATCCATCCTTGTAAATGGCTGCAATTTGGCATGAACACAGATTCTTCTCTTGGCCTAGCTAAGAATAATTTTCTTTCTGCCTGTGAGTCAGTGTAGAATAATATCGAACATCCTTATGCCATTATTCTTTAAGGAAAATACTATATGACTACAAAATGCTATATATTTAAAAAATCTATTTGTCTTATAAAGTAACATTTAGTAATTGCAAATAGTGTCGAGGAATGTGGAAGCCATAATTTATTTTTCTGGCTCAATCATTGACTTGCTTTGGGATTCTAGATGAGATATGCAGCCTTTATACGTGCTTCAGCTTATGAAGCTGTAAAATTTGTACAAAGCAGCCATCATGCTCTGTATTAACTTGATGAGGAAATAAATTTAAAATATAATTAGGTTACCCAAAATGAACACTTTGCTGGAAATATTTCTACTCTTCACACGTGGGGCACACATTTGAGGTGGCACCATAGATTCCCTTCCGGAACTTGCCACTACAGGATGGTTTGGGACTTCCTCTTTTATACTGTTGCTTTGGGATAGTCAATCCCCTTTTCACCCTTTCTCCTCCCTACTACTCTTTATATAGTATTCAGCTTGATAATCTTTTATCATCCTAAAATATTCCTACTTTATTCAACAGCTATATATTGAACACCTTTCAAGAGTTGGCAATGAATCTTTGTGTTATAGAGTCAACAGTCCCTGCCCTCAGTAAGCTGACATTCTGGGGGGTGATCAGAGACAATACATGAGACCAATAAATTGTGTAGTATATCAGAAGAAAAATATTATGAGTAAAATGAGGCAGTGAAGGAGACAGAGAATGCTAATAGGATGTGTTGCAGTTTTAAGCAGAATTGTCAGGAAGGTTTCCCGAAACGGTGATGGCTGAGTAAAGACTCTCTCGAGAAAGAAGTAGGGAAATACCTGGGGGAAGAGAATTCTAGGCAGAGGTTGGAGCAAGGGCAATTCCTTGAGTTGGGGGAGTACAGCAACGTACTTGTGTAAGAACAACAACGAGGCCAGTGAAGTGTTGTAGAATGAGCGAGGGGCTGGTAGGAGGGGAAGTGGTCTCATAGGTAGCAGGTGAGAGGGCTTTGGCATTTACTCTGAGTTGGGTGGAAAGGCATGGGGAGGTTTTAAGCTGCGTGTGATATGGTATGAATTACATACATATTGAGATAATCACTCCGCCTCTTGTTTTGAGAACAGATATTGAACGGACAAAGATGAAAGTAGGGAAGCCAGTATGGAGGCTGTTGCAATAATCTACAGGAGAGATGATGGCGCCTTTGACTAGAGTGGTAGCAGTAACAATGCAGAGAGATGGTCAGATTCCTGATATGTTTTGCATCTAGAACTAAGATGATTTGCTTTTAGATTGAAATTTTGGTGTGGGAGAGAATACATCTCCAAGGAGTTTGGCCTGAGCACCCAGAAGACTGAACTTGACATTCATTGAGATGTAAAAGACTGTAGTGCGAGGGGAAATCAGGAGAGTCATTTTAAGTACATTGGGTTTGAAATGTATCTTATCATCGGGACAAAAATGGCAAATGGAGGGTTGTATACAGTATTCTAATCTGGAATTAAGGAGAGGTCCAATCTGGAGATATAGATTTGGCAATCATAAGCAGAGTAATGTTATTTAAAGCCAAGGAACTGGATCAGATCACCAAAGGAGTAAGTGTAGACCAAAAAAAAAAAAGGACCAAGGCTTAAGTCCTGAAGCTCTTCAACAGAAAGAGACCAGGCAGATGAGGAAAAGCCTGTGAGTCTGGAAAATATTAGCCAGTTAGGCAAAGGGAAATCCACAAGAATGGTTCCCGGAAACAAAGAGAAGAAGGTATTTCAAGAAAGAGGGAGTGATCTATTTTGTTAGAAGTTGCTGACAGGCCAGGTGGGCTGGGTACTGGGAACTGACCTTGGGACATAGAAATGCGGGGTTGTTACTATCGGTGACAATAGCATTTTTGGAGTTGTCATGGGAAAGAAACCTGACTCACGTGGATTCAAGATTGAAAGGGAGGAGAGGAATGGGTGACAGTGAGCACAGGCAGCTCCTCTGAGAAGTTTTGTTCTGTAAAGAGGAGCCAGAAAAGGGGGGAGTAGTTACAAGGAGATGTGGAGTCAAGAAGACGCTCTTTAACAAGAGTTAATAGAATATTTCTAGGTGCGTGTGTGCTTGCTATTCTGCATGCTTCTTAATGAAATAAGGACCAAAGTTACCATCTTACAGTAAATACAGGGAAGGCATGTTGGACGTCTGAGGAGTGGAGAGTTAGAAAGTAAATCAGCTAGGAAAACATATGGACCATCCAGAATGATGCTGAGCATGATGGAAGCTAATGTCCCAGTTATGGAAGGATGCAAGTGGAGGATGGCTTTGAGAATCACCTCCAAAGCTCCATGTTCTTTTTCCTTCAGTTTCTTTTTTCTTTTCTTTTCTTTACTTTTTTCTTTTCTTTACTTTTTTCTTTTCTTTTCTTTTCCTTTCCTTTCCTTTTTTTCCTGCCATTACAAAACAGGTATGACATGGCATTATACCATCCCAGGCTAGCTTGACAGATGCAAAGGATATGTCAGATTATAAAATAACAGTGTTTAAGCAATATTCTCAGTGACTCTATACTCTGACAACCTCCTCATTCTTAAAAAGAATTCAGTGACCACTTCTGGGGACTTTTATTTTTGTTGTTTATGTAGCTGTATGGCACACACACACTTTATTTCTGATTATTATTCTGTTTTTAGATGATTCTTTTCTCTAGATCCTCGTTGCCTGAACCTTACTTTGTGCCCTCATTATCTTTCACGTGGACTATGGTATTTTCTTCGTGAAAATGTTCACTGCTTCTCATTTCTGCATTCTGAAATTCAGTCCACATGCTATGTGTTTTTAATTGAAGTATAGTTGATTTACAATGTTGTGTTAGTTTCAGGGGTACAGCAAAGTGATTCATATATATATACATATACATATATATATACATATTTTTCACATTCTTTACCCTTATAGGTTATTACAAAACATTGAGTCAAGTTCCCTGTGCTATACTGTAGGTTCTTGTTCGTTATCTATTTTATATATAGTGGTGTGTATCCGTTAATCCCAAACATGCTATTTTAAAACTACTAATTATGCTTCTTTCTGGCTTAAAAACATGCAATGGACAGTAGTGCCATTATGATACATTTTATTTTATTTATTTAAAAAAATTTTTATTGAGGTATAGTTGATTTACAATGTTGTGTTAATTTCTGCTGTACAGCAAAGTGAATCACTTATACATATACATATACATAGATCCACTCTTTTTTAGATTCCATTCCCATATATGTCATTGCAGAGTATTGAGTAGAGTTCCCTGTGCTATACAGTAGGTCCTTATTAGTTACCTATTTTATATATAGTAGTGTGTATATGTCAATCTCAATCTTCCAAGTTATCCCTCCCCCTTTTCCCCCTGGCTACCATAAGATTGCTTTCTACATTTATAGTTCTATTTCTGTTTTGTAGATAAGTTCATTTGTACCCTTTTAATAGATTCCACATGTAAGCGTTATCATATAATATTTGTCTTTCTCTGTCTGGTTTACTTCACTTAGTATGATAATCTCTGGTTGCATCCATGTTGCTGCAAGTGGCGTTATTTTGTTCTTTTTTATGGCTGAGTAACATTCCATTGTATATATATGTACCAAATCTTCTTTATCCATTCCTCTGTTGATAAATTTTAAATTTCATAATCTTGGCTGACCTTCCTGTTCTCTTTCTTAGATTACATACTTGCTTCCTGTATACCTCACTCATTACAATGCATCTGCTCTTTTCCAAAAGTACTTTGCTTTTTCAGCCTTCCACCATGTGTATACGGATCTCTGTGCCCTTTCCACCTAGAAAAGGATAGGCCAATAGACCTAACTCAAGCATCCCCTCCAGGACAGTCTCCCTTCACTTATTCTGTGTGCAGTTACCAGTTCCCTCATCTGTGCTTCCTTCTCCCCCCTTGAATTTTGTCTCATTAGGGCAGGATTTTTGATTTACTGTTATATCCCTCATGTCCAGAAGTGTTCTTAGCTAAATGGAGGTGCACAAAAACTACCAGATAAATAAAGAGCACCTTAACCCATATGGCAGGATCTGGAACATAGCAAATACTTAGAAGGGGCTATTGAATGCTTCTCACTACTGCTAAACATTTTACTAACTTTAGATGCCTCATCATCATTTCTCATACAGATCCACCACAAAGACTGTAGTTGTGGCGAGATAACTCATATAACTCAAATGTGAGGGTCACAATATCTTGTTCGTGGACAGCCAATACTTTTTATTTGATAACCCAGATGCAGAGTTGACCCTACTTATATATTCCCCTCTGATAGGCCCTCATTTAATTTTTGGCATGATTGCAGATTTATCCAGAAATAAAGGAGCAACAGTTTATACAAGGAAACACAACTTATAAATGGAGTTACAGCTGGCCAAAATAGACTAATTACTTATATATTTATTTAATATTTTATATATATATTTAGATGGCATGCACAAGGAAGTAATGGACACAAGTTTCCCATCTCTGTGGTTTTAGAGTCGATTCGAGAGCATGGCCATCTAAAAAGCTCTGCCTCTTCTCTCTCAAGATGGCCATAGATAGCAGCACATATAGTTGAAAGTTAAGTGCCTTTTGATGAATGAACAAATTGTTTTGAATAAAAATTTTAGGCTTTGTTCAGTTCGGCTCTCTTCTAATGACTTATTTTAACTGGGAGGAAGTGACATTGTTAATAAATATTAATTATTCTTATTAAAATAATAAAAAAGTATTATTTTTACAGTGGAAGAGGCCAGAAAACTATTTGCAGGGATATATCTTGTTGTACAAACCTAAAAATAATGAGAGCAACCATTTATGTTTCTGTGGGCCATCTTCCCAAAGTTGACAGCTTTTTCACGATTGAAGTTTTCTAGGTATACAAACAGAGTACGACATCTTTAATCCTGCACAAGATGGCAATAGATTAGCCTGCCACAGGCATTCTTCATTTACCTTTAATATTTGTATTTCTTTATATTCTTTCCTCAAGAAGTTGGGGCTCACCATTATCTGACAAAATATAGTGACTATGGTGTTAGCAAGAATGGAAAGATAGTAATGACTTTGATTTGTTTTTAACTAATAAACCTCATTTTCAAGTTTACAAAAATATTGACTGGAAAGTAGAGAGAGTTTCCTTATATTCCTTCCCCCTCCCAAAGTTTTTATTATTAACATCTTGTATCTGTGTTACAAGTGATGAGCCAATATTGATACATTATTATTAACTGAAGTCCTTAGTTTACACTAAGGTTCACTCTTTGTGTTGTACACTCTATGGGTTTTCACAAATGTATAATGACATATATACAACATCATGTAGAATATTTTCATTGCCCTAAAAATCTCCTATGTTCAATCTTTTTATCCCTTCCTCTCCCCAAACCTCTGGCAACCACTGATCTTTTTACTGTCTCCATAGTTTTGCCTTTTCCAGAGTGACTTGATTTTCACCAACGTATGTGATGGAGTTGCTTGAAAAAGGACCAAGATGTTTCTTTGCTTGATTTCAAGTAGCAGTTTTTTATGACAAAATCTTCTTATTCAAAATCAATTGTTTAAATAATCCATTTCTGGTTGGAATATTCAAAGGTGATCTGTGTGCTGCTGTCCACCAGAAGTCAGCCAGCAACTACCTGTCATCTTACATCGTCAGTTTAGACTTACACAATCCTTTCCCAGCAACATGGTTTAGTCTATCAACCTTAATAGAATACTACATGCATGCCAATCTTATGAATTTAATTTTGTTACTGACAAAATTAAGAAACAGCTTAAAAAATGGAACGTAACATCTGTATGTATAAGTAAATTTCACAACTATTTGGGAGACTCTGGTCCCACGAGTTTTAAATTTGACCTGAAATTTAATGCACCTGATTCCATCAATTTTCTGCCAGATTGCCAAGATGTTTTTTTCCTCTTCTTCCATTGCTTTTCTCCAGAACTTCTTTCTTCCTTCCTTCTCCCCTCCTTCCTTCCTGTCTTCTTTCTTTCCTTCTTTCCTTCCTTCATTCTGAATATTTATTAAGAAAGTTCTACATCCTAACTTCCCTCCTTCCTTCCTTCTTTTCCTACTTGCTATTGTTTTAACAGGTGTTTATTTAGCACCTACCACTATCAAATAAGTTATATGAGTATGGTGATTATTACGGACTGAATGTTTGTCCCCCTAGATTTACACATTGAAATCCTACCTAAATCTTAATGGTATTAGGAGGTGGGGCCTTTGGGATGTGATGAAGTTGTAAGAGTGGATCCCTCATGAATGGAATCAGTGTCCTTACAAAAGAGACTCCAGAGAGCTCATCATCCCTCTCCATCATGTGAGGGGATGAGAAAACAGCAATCTGTGAACCAGGAATGAGCAGCCGTCAGACAGCCTTAGCCTTGGACTTCCCAACTTCCGTAACTGTGAGAAAGAAACGTTCATTGTTTAAGCCACCTGGCCTTTTGTACTTTTCTTACATCAGCCTGAATGGACTAACGCAGTAATTGATACCAAGAAGCGGGGTCCTATGGTAATAATATCTAAAAATATAGAAGCGTCTTTGGAACTGAGTAATGGACAGAGGCTGGATGAGTTTTGAGATGTGTGCTAGAAAAAAAACCTAAATTGCTGTGGATGGACTTTTAAAGATAGATTCTGGTGAGGGCTCACAAAGAAAAGAGGAGAGCTATAGAGAAATCTTCCCTATTCTTAGAGAACACTTAAGTAAGCATGAAGAGAATGTGGATAGAAATATAGTCAGTAAAGGCCATTCTATGGAGGTCTCGGATGAAAATGAGAAAGATGTTATTGGACAATGGGGAAAAGAAAGGGGACCTTTGTTATAAACTGGCAGAGAGCTTGGTGAATTGTGTTTGTGTTCTAGTGTTTTGTGGAAGACAGAACTTGCCAGTGATGGAAGTGGATGTTCAGCTGAGGAGATTTGTACACAGAGTGCTGACGGAGTGGCTTGGATCCTCCTGACAGCTTATGGTAAAATGTGAGAACACAGAAATAACTTTGAGATGGAATGGTTAAGCAAAAAGGAACCAGAATTTTAAAATTTGCAATTCTCTCAGCCTATCCATTTTGTAAAAAATGAAAAAGTATGCTCAGGGTATAGCCAAGTGACCATTTGATAAAGACCAAGCACCTAGCTAGCCATCTCAATAGAGGTCAGGCACTGCTCAAGACAAGGGGAAAATGACTCTCCAAGGTGATTCCGAGATCATCAGGCTGCCCTCAAGCCAAAGAGGATTCTTCTTGAATCTTAAGGTTTAGTGTTTTTGCCCTGTTAGGTTTTAGGCTCACTGGGGACATATTACCCCTTTTATTCTTTTTTTTGGAAGAAAAGTTGCTTGTTATTTAATTTTTTAATTTTTTATATTTTATTGGAGTATAGTTTATTTACAATGTCATGTTAGTTTCAGGTGTACAGCAAGGTGATTCAGTTATACATATATTCATTCTTTTTCAGTTTTTTTAAATTACAGAATATTGAGTAGAGTTCCCTGTGCTATATAGTAGGTCCTTGTGGGTTATCCATTTTATATCCGGTAGTGTGTGTAGGTCAATCCCAAGCTACTTTCCTATTTATTCTTTTTGAATTAGAAATGTCTGTCCTGTGCCTGCCTGACCATCGTGCTTTGGAAGCACATGACTTGTTGGTTTCGCAGACTCACAGCTGGAGAGGAGTTTTGCCTCGGGATGGATCGTCCTTATGTTACAGAAGCCCAGACTGACTAAGACTGTCACGATCCCAAAAGTCTCTTCCGGTCCTGACTTCCTGCTCCAGCTCCTCTCAATGACCCCCGTCACTCTGCCCATTCAAGTCAGCATCATCTCACACTCGTTTTACAGAAATAGGCTTTAAACTGGCCTCTTTGCCAAACTCTTGCCCCTCTTCAATTTTGTCCATGTGTGGCAGCATCCTTTACAAATATAAATTGGACAGTGACACTTCCCATTCCTTAAAACCTTTCAGTTGCTCCCCATCACAATTAGGATAAAACCTTAACATGGTGTTCATAATTCCGAACTGAGCCCCACCTCCTACGCCAGCCTCACCTGGCACCGTTTTTGTGTGCTTCAGCCATGCAGCCCTTCTTTCAGTGGTTTAAACCATTCTGCTCTTTCTCATTCAGGATCTTTATGTGCTGCTCCCCAAGTGTACAAAGCTCTTCCCCTCTCCTTTCCCGAACCCACCCCCCATGTGCGTAACAAAGTACAGATTTTTCAAATACTAATTCAGTAGTCATTTTTCAGGATAAAATAACAGAATAGCTGATGCTCTCTTGTTACAGAATTTAATGATATCTTGTCTTTGTTTTATATGCACATTTTTGTAATTACATATTTATTTGTGATTATTTGATTAACTTTTTTTCTATATTGAAGCGTAAATTGCATGCAGACTGGACCTATATTTGTTTGTGAGGTTTGAATTTGAGTTCAAAACTAAACTTAGCAGACTGCTTAGAATAAAGTAGGCAATATATATTTATTGGATGAGTGAGGAATGAATGAACAGATAGATCTCCATGGTCCTGGGATGAATATTATATCTTTTCTCCATCAGCTAATTCATTATTTCAGTTTTCTGCTAGGTAGTAGAATTCAGAGGTGCTTAGAATGAGTATTATTAAAGAGTAGGAAGTGGTTGGTAAGTAACAAATCAACTTTTTTTACTGGTAGGTGAATACTAATGAATGCTAGTAGGAGCAATTTCCTAGGCTACCGACTATTCCCATCGTAAAAATGAAGTTGTCTTTTACTGCTGAAGCCCCCCCTACCAATTTCAGAGATTCATAAACATGTCGGTCTAGTTTTTAAATGCCTCGGTGCTGCAATTAAAAATATACTTTAAGTATCAACACTGTCCAAATGAAATCTTCCAAAACACTGGTGGAAATATGCTCCCATTTTAGACCAAACTCTTATAAACACATCTTCTTCAGCTGCATGGGTGTTTTAATGGTCACTTCGCCCATCCCTCCTTACTATATGGACCACTTGAGTACTGCTGTTTTTCTGCTATTTCATTTCTTTTTTAATGTGTTCCAGTAGTTACACTGCAA
Source organism: Phocoena phocoena (assembly GCF_963924675.1). Lineage (NCBI taxonomy): Eukaryota > Metazoa > Chordata > Mammalia > Artiodactyla > Phocoenidae > Phocoena > Phocoena phocoena. The sequence continues at coordinate 3,641,092 of NC_089223.1, forward strand.
ATTCTACTTTAGATAAAGGAAACAGAATCAAAACTCAGTTTGGTTCACTCATCTTTGTTTCTTTCTCCTGCTTCCACACTGCTGGCAAGTCCCCTGGGCTCCTCTCCCCTTCTGCAGATCAATACTTCTTGTCTTAGTTTAATGAACACTCATACATTGATCTCTCTCAGGTGCTGCATTACTTTATGACAAGTTTCTTGGTTACAACTGGCTCTTAGTAAGTCAGTGGGGCACCGTGCCATTCCCTACACAAAGCAACCTGCAGAGATGGGAACTTTATTCATCACAGGTTAATGTGTGATTTTTTCCTTTGGAAAGGAACAAATAGATTTTTTTTCCCAACTTATTCTTTAACTTCATCTTTTGGTTATATTCCTGGAAGAACTGTAAAAGCAGTTTAAAATGGTATGAGAAAACAGCAAGCAGAAGCTGTGAGTTTTTAAAGGCTTCTGAAACACTTTTCTAAAAAACTGAAAGTTACAATAGGCATGTTGGTTATTTTATTTGCTTTATGTCTTGTTACCATAGTAACAAGTCATTGAATACTTTCTGTCCCCAGGTACCAGCACCTGACAAGCCAGGGCTCCCATCTGAGTTGTCCTGTGCTGGTGGAAGGGAGACATGAAGAGAGTGAGTGAAGGGACAGTAGGCCCGTGGATGGTGTTCTTTTGTAAATTTATTTATTTTATTGGAGTACAGTTGATTTACCGTGTGTGTTAGTAGCTGGTGTATAGCAATGTGATTCAGTTATATCCTTTTTCAGACTCTTTTCCATTATAGGTTATTACAAGATATTCAATACAGTTCCCTGTGCTATACAGTAGGTCCTTGTTGATTATCTATTTTATATATAGTAGTTGTATATGTTAATCCCAAACTCCTAATTTATCCCTCCCCCCTCAAGTCCCCTTTGGTAACCTTAAGTTTGTTTTCTATATCTGTGAATCTGCTTCTGTTTTGTAAATAAGTTCATTTGTATCATATTTAAGATTCTGCGTATAAATGATATATGATATTTGTCTTTCTCTGACTTACTTCACTTAGTAGGATTATCCCTAGGTCCATCCATGTTGCTGCAAATGGCATTATTTCATTCTTTTTTATGGCTGAGTAGTATTCCATTGTCTATATGTACCACATCTTCTTTACCCATTCATCTGTCGATGGACATTTAGGTTGCTTCCATGTCCTGGCTGTTGTAAACAGTGCTGCAGTGAACACTTGAGTGCATATGTCTTTTTGAATTATGGTTTTCTCTGGATATATGCCCAGTAGTGGGATTGTGGCATCATATGGTAGCTCTATGTTTAGTTTCTTAAGGAACCTCCATACTGTTCTCCATAGTGGCTGCACCAATTTAGATTCCTATCAACAGTGTAGGAGGGTTCCCTTTTCTCCACACCCTCTCGAGCATTTATTTGTAGACTTTTTGATGATGGCCATTCTGAGTGGTGTGAGGTGGTATCTCATTGTGGTTTTGCTTTGCGTTTCTCTAATCATTAGTGATGTTGAGCATCTTTTCATGTGCTTATCGGCCACTGTGGATCGTGCTCTTGACTCTCCATAGTGAAAGACTTTTCATGAGTTCATTTGTTCTTGTGGCTTTTCTTTCTGTTATTACACTGTGTGTGGTGTTTAACGAAGTAACGCCCTGTCCCTAAGACATTCCAGTTCAATTTCACCTTCTGCTTCCTTTAGCTAGTTCACCTTTCTTTGCCTGGTGTACCTCTCTGCTGTGGTCATGATCCGAAGCAAACTTTTTTCCCTTACTGCTTGCTTAAACTAATTGCTAACTCAGTGGTCTTTAAAAAAATAAAAAAATAAATAAACAAACAACTGGTTTCTTAGAGGTAGATCACTTTTTGTTATTGTTGCTGTTTTTTCAAAAAATGAACACCAAGTAACCACCTTCTGGGATACTGCCAAAGCCTGACACGCTCAGAACAGGGAGAAGGTTCACCTCTTTGGATTGGCAGCAAAAATAAGAATCAACTCCAAGTTTCCGATTAAATCCTGATCAGTGCTAGAGAGACACAAAACTCAGCATCCACATTGACTACTCATTTTTTTTCCAGCAAATCCTTTGTATCTCCTTTCAAACAATACTCAGCATGCTACCATTTCTCCCAGCTCTATCCCCATTGCCTCTTCTCCAGAAGAGTATACAATGCTCTCAATCTGATTCCACCCTTGCCCTTGAATAGACCAACTTCTGCACTGCATCCAGATGATCCTTTCAAACTGAGGTTAGATTATATCACCTTTCCTCAGAGGAATCTACCAATGCCCCATGTCCCTCACGGTAAAAGTCAACATCTATATAAGGGCCAATGGATACATACATGGTCTAAAGTGTTCGCCTCAGTCTGGATGTGCTACTCAACTTCCACACACTGGGTAGCTTATAAACAACAGAGATTTGTTTCTTATGGTCCTGGAGACTGGAAATCTGAGATCAGGGTGCCGGCATAGTCGGGTAAAGGTCCTCTTCCAGCCTGCAGACTTCTCACGGTGTCCTCACATGGCGGAAAGAGTGAGGGATCCTGGGGGTCTCTTTTGTAAGCAGCCTAATCTCATTCACAAGGGCTCCATCTTCATGATCTAATCCCCTCCCATGGCGCCACCTCCCCACACCACCCTCTTGGGCATCAGGTTTTCACTGTGTGAATGTTGGGGGACACAAACTTTCAGACCGTAGCCCTGCTCTTACTTTTCTGTGACGGTTTCGTCTCTCACCACGTCCTGGGTCATTCTACGCAGACACACTCTCCTCCTTGCAGTTAATCAAATACAGTCAATGTAATTCACATCAAATTTGCACATATTGTTTCTACTGGCTGAAATGCTTTTCCATTAGCTAATCACAGGGCTCAAGCCTCCTTTCTGGTAAGCCTTTATCCAAAGGTTAGCTTATCGCTAAGGCCTTCCCAATTGTACCCATTCATAGCCCTGTTTTGACCTATTCCTATCCTATTTATTTGGTTTATTTACTGTCTCCTCCAATTGGAATGTAAGCTCCCTGAAGTCAGAGCTTTTGTCTAATTTTTGTTTTTTTTTTAACTCTATATACCCCAAACCCAGAACAGTGCCCTGCACACGATACTTAATAAATGCTTTCAAATGAATGACATGCCATAATTAACAGTATTTTTTTTTTAAGTGGGAAAATTCACTTCCTACGTCCTAGAGCCCAATCATAACTCTACCCTCTGTTGGGCAAAGAAAGCACAGTTAAGACTCCTGAAGGGGTAGTATGTTGGGGATTGTGAGTACAAGGTCATACACTCGGGGCTGAAGTTTGGGAAAATGTAAGAGTAAGGGTTGAAAGGTACTGGATTTTCCTGCTGAGATCAAACCTTGGAACATATCTGACTTTGATCAAATCTCTGGTCACATCCTTTTTGGTCAGTCCTAGCAGCTTCCTTGGTTACTGCATAGTTTTTTTTCTGCAATGGACATCTCTTTTCATTACACTACTGTGAAATGGAATGCTATTTCACAGCTGTTTTACTAAATGTTGAAAGCAAGTTGAGTACATAATTTCCACCGAGGATGGGTAGAGGAGGAGGAAAGAAATAGTTGCAATAAAACTGTCAGGTAATCTCTTCCTTACTCTTACCCTGACCTCCAACTAAAGAGAAGCATTAAACTTCTAGTCATATGTTTAGTACTTATTTCTCATTTTATTTCATCTGATGATGTCACCAAGGAAACTGGCTTACTCGGAGATTTGGGAATGGCTGCTGTAAAGCACTTTCCAACATGGCAGTTTGCCATGAGCTTTATAACAATTTAATGAGAGAGAAAGAGAGAGACAGAGAGAGAGAGAATTTAAATCAGTTAGACAATTAGGTAACATGGGATGTGCTCCTACACAGTTCTGCCACATACAAGCTGCACTGATTTTGACTTTGGGAAGATACTACTAACTGCCCAAAGCTCGCTTTTCTCTTTTGAACATGGGCATAATAACACCTACCTTGCAGGGCTGGCAAGGATTAACATAAATGGGAAATACAAATGTAACTGTACATGTACAAATCTTTGGCACACAGTTTTGCTAAAAAGCCTTAATATTTTTAGAATTCTGATTTGTCCTCATTCATTTATTCAAACACATATTAGCTATGTTCTGTGCTAGGCATTCAAGATGCAAAGATGAATAAGACATAGTCTTGTATGTCTCTGTTTTACCCCCGGGTAGTTCAGATTTAGTCCTCGTTCTGCTTAGAGTACCTGAAATCCAAACCCAACACACACACCTTTTTATAATCAGTGACTTGAAACTCATTTTTTTTTTGCTTTGTGATGTGTTGTAATGAGATCATCAGACTGTATTCATGTATTCAGATTCAACACATGAGTCACTTTGGAAAATAGCTAATCTCTGTCAAATAACAGATTATTAAAAAATACCTTTCTTTGGTACCCTCAAAAATGTCTTTGCTTCTTTCCCAGCTGAATTGAAATACACCTTAGAATTTAGTTTCCTCCTTCACTGCACATCCTGGAGATTTGTTTTCTCCCTGACGATTCGTTACATTGAATGGTACATGAAATATCCCATCTGTCTTTCTAAAGGCACATCAATATTGGCCTACTTTGATTGAACTATCTAGACCAGCAATTCGTTCACCTGTGACACACCAGGACTATTGTTTCATTATTGCTGCCTTAATGCTTCTCTGTTATTCAGAGATAACAGGAAGTTTCTCATTTTCTACTTAAATATTTAGCTTCTTAAAATACAATTATTTCCCTCTCTGATTCAAGTGCTAGACCATAGCCTCTAGATACAAGGCTATAAATAAGAATATCTGCCGGTCATTATATAATGCTGAATAAACATAAACCTTTTCACAAACTTTTCCTTTGCGTCTTACTGCATTTTCCTCTGTCTTCCTCTGCGATTTAAATTATTTTCCTTTATTCCAGCTCTCATATTTAATGAGGTTGTGGGTTAAAATGAAAACGAAGAGATTACTTTCATCTCCCTGGTAATCCACTGTCTTTTTATTTTTGGTGGTTAAAAGTGACAGTGGAATAAGTCATCAGACGTCACCTGGTACTGGAGGTAAATGTGCTAGTTGAAGCCTCAGCTGATATTCCTAAATGCCGTTGGGTACCCTCTACCACTTTCTTCTTATTGTATATGTCTCCTCTCTTCCTTTCTGCTATATCAGGATTATTCTGATTGTAAATGTCAGCTGAGAATATGCCATTGCTCCTTGAGAGTTGATATTCTAATGGGCAGGAGGGAAAATAAGCAAACAGCTATTATGTCAAGTGATACATTTGATTTCTTCACAGAAGCTATGTCAACATTCCCCGACTGAGCATATCTGTGGGATATCCAAGACAAGACGGAAATACATGAAAGGGAGTTCAGGGCAGAGATTTAGAATAGAGATATTAATTTGAATTCAATAGCTTGTTGGCTGTAGGTGAAGCTACGCGGCTGGTTTGTCGTTCAAGGAGTATATGTCTAGGAAGAAGAGATCAGGGTCTAAGATAGGTTATGGGGAACAAAAACGTATTTAAGAGAATGTGCATAAAGAAAATTTACAAAGTCCCCTGAGCATGAGTAATCAGAGAGAGACACGTGACGTCTTAAAATCAAAGCAAGAGAGAGTTTCAGAAAGCAACTGGTCAATGATGTTCAATATTTTACATAAATGTTGAGTTACAAATCAAAGGAGTTCTGCTTGATTGAGACAATTATTTGATCACTTGCCTTTAGAAAGGCAGATATGATATAAAAAAAGAAATATACTATTAGCTTCATATCATTTGGGTTTTTTCCCTTCATTCAGAAGGAAAGTGAAAATGTCTCCTGCAACTTCATTATGATTATCTGTGGAGTACTCATTCATATTCTGATGTACTAACCAGTATTGATCTAGAGTGAAGTAAAGATACTTACTGAGAAAACAGACATCAGGCAGTTTATTGCAAATAGAAATAACATAGAGCTCAATCTTGATTGGTAATTCCTTAGAAAATAAGTATTCTTTTAACCAAATCTATTTGGACAAGGAGAGAGGGTGTTTTATAAGTTCTAGTCATCTCAGGGCTGAGCTGTTGGTAATAGGAAATGCGGAAGAGGTTGTGGTAACACATGATTTTGTGGACCAGGCTCTGGTGTCCCCTAAAATGTGCAAGAACCCTCTGGGCCTTGGCTATGTGTAACCCCAAATTCTCGGATCAGAGGCCATTGTCAGAGTGCCATGATCATTGCTCACCTTGGCCGAGTTATGTAGGAAGAACTTTGCCTCCTATCTTGGTATAAATTGGGGAAATTATTCACATTTTATAATACATCTCTTTATCTTCTCTATCTATTGCCTCTGATTTTCATTTCTGAATACAACTTTTTAAGAAAGTGGTGACATGGAGACAATAAAATCAAAGGAGAGTGGTCTGGTCTCTTAATTTAGAAGAAACTTTGAGAAAATCCCAATGGTCTTGAACTGACAAAATAGATAGATAACCAGGGCATCTCGGGACAGTTCAGGATATTATTCTTTCCATTTATCTGAACAGATGGTTATGTTAGGAAAAACTGTCACTCTTATCAGTTCTGTGAAATCCCTGAGGATGCCGGCCCTTATGCTAAATATCCTTTTGAGTAAGATTCTCTAAAGTCGCTATCAGCTATGCTGATTTGTAACAGGTTTCGCTTTTTGACTTAATGCATTTTCCCCAAAATATCTGTTCGCAGTTTAGGAAAATGAAGCATGTTATATGCTGATGTGACAGTATAGTCGGACAAGATGTTGTTAATATAATTGTGTGGTATTTCTACTATCTCACACTCACCAGAACCCTTCCTGACCTGCGCATTACAGGGAGAGCTGGTGTGTCACAGCGAAAGGGCACAGAACTGAACTCAAAGCATTATTTTTTTCATACTGTGGCTTAGGTACACTAGATAATTTCTCTTAATTAAAAAAAAGAATGGAGTGTGGATGAAATTATCTATGGTGATCGTGTGCATTGTATTAGACTATATTAAAATACCTGTCGTAGTGCCTGACACAGAGCAAGACTTCAATGCACACCGTTTACGTTCTCTTGTCTCTTTTCTCCCTCGTCTCTTCCTTCCCTCCCTCTCTTCCTTCCTTCCTCCCTCCTTCTCTCCTTCCCTTCCTTCCTTCCTTCCAACTTTCCCTCTTTCTCTTTCTACTGAATATTCATGAAGCTCTTACTTCACATCAAAAAGTCCTACAAAGTCCAGTCTCTTCTTTTCCAGTCTTTTCAACCGTGTCACACCCTGTTAACATAAACATTTCATTCTAAGAAGGATAATTTATCCACGGCTCCCAAGTATGGTTTCTCTTTTCTGCTCCAACATTTTTGTTGTGTGGTTCCCCCTAATAGGAACGTTCTGTCCATTCGAATCTTTTAGAACAAGCTAGTAATCCTTCTAAGGCCATCTTGACAAAACAACCAACCAGCCAAAAAGATGTCTGTTCTTTTTGAACTTCTATGATTATATACCCTAAAATTCTAACTTAATCTGACTTATATCATTCTTTGATTCATCAAATGTAATTTATATATAAAATTATTTTATATCACTTTATCTGCTTCAAACTAATCACTGTAGAAATCAAACATGATAGATATTAATGTGCTCACCCTACAGATAATCAAACAAGCTTAAGATAAATGTTTTACCAAAATCATACAGCTTGTAGGGGCAGAGCTGAAACAAAAACCAGTTTTCCTGACTTCAAACACAGAGCTTTAAACCATGCAACTGCATTTTATATGTGTTATAATATTTTAAAATCACAAACCAATACATTATAGAAACCTTAAAGGGAAATATCTATAATTTAATATATGTATTTTTATGTGTATTTCAATCCCATCAACTCATTCATGAACATAGCAAGTATAAGGACAGTGAAGCAGATCGGAGCCATTCTTATATATTTCAGAAATATGTGGATTTTTTAGAAGAAGTAAAATCATATAACATTGTATGATTTGTTCATTTTTTTCCCTGGAAATAAAAGTCACTGTCGATAAGAAAAAAGGAGAGAACTACCTGTGTAATCATTTCTGAAGTCATCATCATGCTGATGCGATAGTTAGGTGTGACATTGATTATTACGGTTGTGGAGCTATGTCTAGAACGTGCCTTCAGGTTAGAGTAACAGGGCATCCGATTGCAGAGCAGAAGCTGAAGTATCTTACAGATGTCCTCATACTGAGAATTAATACCTCATTTTTCACCAAATCTTGAATTGACCCTTAAGTGTATTTGCTCATATCCCTGCGAAGTCAATTGTTGCTTATTTCAATAATGCTGAACATTAACCATATATTTCTACTTCCTTCATTAGCAAATTGATAGTCTGAGTTGGTGATAATATTAACCAGTTTATGTGGTTTATATTTTGTTCAAATAAAGATGTTTTGCTCTATAGGAAAGATAAGTTTGTAGTGTATTGAGTTTCTCAGAGATAGATGATAAACAAATACCAAATACTGCTATTCCAACCGTCATCTTCTATCTTTGTATAGACAAACACATTTAAAGCTTAGACAGGATTCATAGTCAGGGCAGTCTTTCTTCATGTGCCCAAGGTATCACTAAAGGTACACACAAATAAGATCAGAGTCAGTAAGACTGAATACTTCTTATTTATATATGCATAGCTTCAGTCCAGACAGAATCTAAAGGAACATTATTTTATTAAAAAAATATTTTCAGTTACTGGTTGAAGGCTGTTGCATAGCAACTAATTGTTCATGGAGTACTACCAATAATACCTGACCCCATGTAACATTACATCTATTTTTCAAAATTTCAATTCTATTCCAAAAAATCAAGGTAGATAATTAGAGTGACCTGAACATTTTAAAGATAAAAGTTCATCCTTTTAAATTGATAATGATGAAGGTTCTCTTCAGGAAATTTATTTTTTCTTAGATGTGCATGTCAGTTTAAAACTGTTTTAATCCAGAATGAGACTAAAAAAATTTGTTTTTCAGCCAAGATATTTCAGTCAAGCAAAGGAATTAAGAATTGATTGAGAGCTCACCAATAACCTGCTAACAAGGTTATAAAATGATAGGCAATGGTGATTTTTCTCTTTTGCTCTGCTGATGTTCTGGTGTTTTGAAAAATATTTTCTATTCTATTGCATATTCCAAATTAAAAATCCTGGAATTTATTTGGAACAATTATATGAATTTTCATTCTGGAAAAATCTGGTTAGTAACATATTTCAGGTCTTTTTATTCACAGGGTTATAGTAATAATAATAAAAATAAAACATCAAAAGGTTTGATTCCCACCTCCAACAACTGTAGATAGCTATGTGATTGTTAGGCAAATTGTCGTCTAACCATAGGTTAGTAATTTCATCTATGAAGATCACACATACCAAATAGAATGGAGGTCGTGGGGATTAAACATGGTAACACATGGGAAAATGCCTCTAACAGTGCCTGACAGATGGCATGTGATTAGTTCAAGTTGTACATCAATTCTTCTGTTTCACTTCCGATATGGTAAGTTGTTTTATTTACAGAACAATTTCCTGTAAGCCATCTTATTTTGCGGTTGGGATTTTGGTAAACTGGGTGGTAACTTTGTATTTTTGATGTAGTTCTAGATTCCTAGATTCCTAATGGAAAACAGTCCATCCTTCTCTTTTCTTCTTCTTTTTCCCAAAATTGTTAGAATGAAAGGAGCTAGAACTCAGCTCTATGCTATAAAGAGAGGAAGGAGAGTGTAGCAGTAGCTTATAGCCATGTCCTGCTTCAAAGGTAAAGACCAATCAATGCAGGTGGTAGATGATGTAAAACGAACATTCATCCCGGTATCACAGTTACATAACATAAGGTCTGCTTACCAAGTTCCAGAAGGAACAAAAGTGATAAGGCTGGTGATTGAAGTCAAATCAGCATTTAAAAAGGAGAAATGAGATCAATCTAAAATCTTAAAAGAACGAATATAACTTGCTTTATGGGGCTCCTAAGAATAAATGGCATAAGTACCACATGACTTAGAAGTGCTATGTATGAAGATGATTTAGGAATTATACTAGTTTTCTCTCACTGCTATAACAAATTATCATAAACTTGGTAGCTTTAAAAACACAGGTTTTTTACCTTACAGCTCAAAGGTTAGAAGCCCCCAAATTTCTCTTACCTTCAGAGGGACAAACCACACGAAACTGAGCCAGACATAAATGTATCATGAAGAAAACTGATTGCTCTCTTTATGAAATGAGAATTTTAATGCGTGGTTACAATAACTAATGTACCCTGCTACAGGACATTAATAAAGGTGCTTTTTCAGGCTAGAGTGTCGTGATGCTGTAATCAGAACATGGTTTTCTCCCTTTCTTCAGCTTCAAATGCAAATTCGTCATTGGGCTGACTTCTAAGAATTGCAGTGTTTCCTGCCTTGGGCTTATGAGAGAAGCCTGACAAAATAGTGTTCGCTCAGGCAGTAATTTAGACTTACCTTATTTGTGATTACTATAGCGATTACTATAGCTACAAGGTATAATTTTACTTTCTTATTTAAATTTTATGAATTTGAATGTCTTTTACACTAACTTTTCCCAATAAAGTCCAAAATGAAACCAAAAAAAAAAAAAAAAAAATCAAGGTACCGGCAGAGCTGGTTCTCTGGAGACACTGGGGGAGCATCCCTTCCTGCCCTTTTCCAGCTTCCAGGGGCTGCCTACATCCCTTGGCTGTTGGTTCCCTTCCAGCAATAGCATCACCCTGACTTCTGCCTTTGTGGTCACATCTCCTTCTCTGACTCTGATCCTACTGCCTCCCTCTAAAAAGGATCCTGTGATTACACTGGGCCCAAGCAGCTGATCCAGGATAATCTCATCTCAAGTTCCTTAGTCTCATCCCACTGCAGAGTCTCTTTGCCATGTAAAGTAACACATTCACAGGGTCAGGGGATTAGGAAGTGACATCTTTAGGGAAGGGGTGTTATTCTGCCTACCACAAGTGGTTTGGGGGGATAAGTACAATACAAAACTACCATGGAATTGAGTATAAGTAAAGTCAATATGACATCAGGCTTTCAGTGACAGAAAAACAAATTTTTTTTTTTTTTTTTTTTTTGGTACGCGGGCCTCTCACTGTTGTACCCTCTCCCGTTGTGGAGCACAGGCTCCGGATGCGCAGGCTCAGCGGCCATGGCTCACGCTCCACGGCATGTGGGATCTTCCCGGACCGGGGCACGAACCTGCGTCCCCTGCATCGGCAGGCGGACTCTCAACCACTGCGCCACCAGGGAAGCCCAAAACAAATGTTTTTAATGGAAGAAGTAATCCAGCTCAGCTCTGCTGATCACAGAGCTTCTTACAGAAGACTGGGGCTAGAATGATGAGTGGACCTAAGAAAAAGATATACGGTTGTTCAAATTTGAAAAGGTTTGTGAACAAAAAGAGGATACAATGCCTTTCCTCAAATATTTATAAGGATGTCTGTCAAATGAAGGAAGGACCATTGTTCTGTTAAGGGCAAAGAGCTAGAAACTGCGCAATAACCACAAATTGCAGTGTGGCAAATCTTTCAGTCAACGTGGAAGAAAACATGTTTCCTTCCCTGGAGGCTTTCCTTTTCTACATGTCTTCAAGCTTGGAGCTTGCCAAACCCTTTATGGGCACGTGGTAGTGGACACTGAAGCATCAGATAAGAAGTTGGGTCCAACTACATTAATCTTGAAGTTATTACTTCCAAAAATTTGATTTTATTATTTAATATTGCTATCCTCTGACTTATATTTAGGACAGATTCCCTCTAGAGTTTATGATTATTAGATTTTTTCCATCTAACGATTTGCTTGATATAAGTCAATATTGACCTTAAGTAAGAAATTTTCAGTCAGGGGGTGAGTGAATCAGAAATAAAACCAAAGGATCTCTATAAAAACTTATACACTGTATCATAAATGAGAAATTCATATTTAACTGACACAATGTAAGGTAAAGATTCATGCTTTGAAAATTCCATACAAATGATAGAGCAGGAGAGCTTTAATGTAGTTGTAGCAAAGAAGAAAATCGGAAACAATTCGTTTGCAAGTACATAAGAGGGTCACACGGTGAATGAGAATTGGATCTGTTCACTTTTGTAAAACTGTTGCAAATACTGTGTATAAAATATGTAATTAATCCACTGAGAGGAGGAAGCACAGATGACGCCACCTAAATTTATATACAAAATAATGTATTTATGGATTATTTTCTTTGATGGAAATAAAATAACTGTGTCCCTTCAATGACATCACTGAATTTTGAGAAACAAGTTGAATTCTCTCTCCAAACTACAGAATCTGAAATGCTGAGGGAATTTTCTCTGTCTGTCTGCCTGTCTCTTTCTCATTTTATCTTAATTCTTAAGAGCACAACTTAAAAACTAACTGTAAGCTTCAAACCCTAAATGTAGTAAAAAGGACAGAAAAGAAAGAAAGAAAGAAAGAATGTAAAGATATGCGTTTTAAGTCTTTTTAATACAAAAATTACTTTGATGAGTAGTAAGGGAAAAGTTAATAACCAAAAAAAAATCACTTGGCAATTAGGCAAATAAAGATAAGAAGTTCTGAGTACACTGAAAAAGAAATAAAGAGTGAAAAAAACATGATTAAAAATTGCAGAAAGATAATATTTGTTATTTTTTCATAAAACATTTTTTATTTATGATGAAGAATTGCCTTATGATTCTTTAAAGCTTGAAGAGTTGGAAAGAATTAGGTGTACATACAAAGAAGAAGGAAATTATCCAAAAGATACAACCAACTAAAAAGAAAATAGAAGTTAAATGGTTAAAATAGTCAAACAGGTAAAGGGCAAAGACAGCATAATTTAAGTATCATATGTTATTTATATCTAAAAGTCATATTTATCTACTAGCAAATTTAAATTTTATCTCAAAGTTTTTTAGAGAAAAGAAAAATTCACAGTGCTTCATAGCAAACAAGAAAGGCCTGGATGACAAAGAGATAGTCCAGCCAGGTTAGGGATACAAAAACATATTTTTCAAGTACCTACATAAAAGTTGAACCTTGACGTGATAAAAGGATGCATGCTTACAGTGGAAAAGCATCCAAGAGCTGTTTCCAGTGGAGAATGAAGAATTAAATTAGCTTCAAAACTACAAGCAGATCATTCTTCTCTTAAAAGCATACAACATCTCTTCTAACGTTATACTCTATTTCATCAAGAAAGACTCCAAACTACAAAACCAAGAGAGAAGCCAGATTCCATCCAGGTCCCATATCTGTCAAGCACATTCGTTCTATCCAGTAACTAAGAGAAGAGACCAAGACTATCACATGTCAATCTGATTTGCCTTTGTTGAAGTTAAGAAAGAATTGACTACTAAATATAACCATGTTTTAACATGTTTCTATTTAAAGTCCAAAATCTGATAAGTAAAGATAAAGTAACATGTCTTATGGTTGCGAATACCAAAGTGTCCTAGAAATGATCCCTTTAGTTTAAAAAAAGATGTGTCATATTGATTTCCCTGGTGGTGCAGTGGTTGAGAGTCTGCCTGCCGGTGCAGGGGACACGGGTTCGTGCCCCGGTCCGGGAGGATCCCACATGCTGCAGAGTGGCTGGGCCTGTGAGCCCTCGCCGCTGAGCCTGCGCATCCGGAGCCTGTGCTCCGCATTCTTCAAAATTATTTATGCAAATCATTTTAAAACTATGAAATAAATCTTGAAAATGCTATAGTGACAAGAATTTAAACCAGCCCTTTGGAAGGAGAGTATTTTATACCACTTAAAAAAAAGAAGCTTATGGTTGATTGTAAACTTCCTTTGGAGACATAAACAATATTTTTCAATTTGATTTCCTTTATCATCACTGACTCAGAAATCAATTCTGCATGTGTAACCTATTAAACATGAGGTGATGTTTAAACAAAGAGGCTCAAAGTTACTACTGGAGTGGAAAGAGGGGTTGAACACTTGATGCTGTACGAGAAGCAGAGTTAAACTCCTGTGTGATGTGCAATCCATTTACCTTTCAAGTCAATCATGGAGTAATTCTTTCTGCCAGGAATAATTTAACACAGCAAAGAACTCCAGCCTCTAAAACACACGCACACAAAAAATATCTAGAGATGAAAGAACACTGAACCATTTGGGTAAGGTGTTGTCATTCATTTCTTGGTGAGAGGAAACTGGGGATTTGTATTAGATATCACCTAAGTGGTAACCTGAGTGCTCAGGAAACCTGATGCTCCAGGCCCAGACTCAGAGATTCTGACTCCATATTGTGACAAATGTATAAAAACTATGGAATCTTTACAAGTCTTATGTCTCTTTGGATACTGTTATATTTCACCTAAACTCAAGAACTGAAGTTATTTTCCACAAGCAAAGGACTGACGTGGATGCAAATATGTTGTGAAGATCTTTTACAGGTGGAATTTGGAAACACACGTGTTTAACACGTGGTGCAAGCAATTATATATTGCCTCCAAACAGACAGACCTGTGGGTAGGTTATGACAACAGATGGTCTTTTCACCTAAAGACATTAATCTTAAGGAAAAGAAAGCATTCATCAGTTATACTGAGCAGGTAGCACTTTCCTGATATCTCGGTCCCCTGGTTGCCACCTGCAGAGCAAAAACGAATTGAATTTTCCTTAGAATGCTCTTATGACAGCAAAATGAAAACTGGTCAACTAAAACCGAACGGTTAAAAAGAATGTAAATCCAACGCATCGCCGATTTACCGCGTTGAGTTTCCTAGTCCTGATTGGGTTATTTCGGATATTAATTTGAAAATGAGCTCATATTTGTTATCTTTTGTTTTACAGATAAGGATACTGAAACCAGGGATAAAGCTCAGAGGGAAAGGTGACAAGAATCCAAGATTTCTAGTATTTTGCCTTAATTTTTAATTTTATGAGGAAATCTAATTTCAAAGGTCCTTTCCTTATAAAAACTGAAGGTCATACGTTTTTGGTGGTCCAAACCACACTGTCTGCCTAATCACTCTTCTCACCAGCTTTGTTGTCAAGATACGGTAGAAAGACCATTGGTGTAGAAAAATGGTTAAGTTGTGGGGATTCTGTCGCTGACTCATGGTTTTCTAAAGGTTAGTGTGACGGTTATTTACTATCTACTCCCTGCTGGAGGAGATTGCACACTAAATTTCAGACTTTGGGCAGGAAGGCAATAGAGAGAAACGCCTAAGGGACTCACTAGAGGGGAATGAGAAGGTAGGAAGAGGAAAGAAGAGACTACCTATTTTCAGTTTTTAATAAGTGTTGTTCCAGAGCATGGACACGGCTGCTTCATGCGCCACTTTCTTTGGGCACTTCCAGCACCAGCTGTGCTGCAGCCCCTCAGAGAGACGAGGACCAAACCATTCCATCACCGTCAATGGATCCAAGCTCTCATTTCACGTTCCCACCCCCAGCCCTCCTACCAATCTGTCTAAGCCCCAGCTATGTAGAGGGAGAGTCTCCAGTCCTGCAGGTAGAAGTTGCTGCCTCCTGCAGTCACTCTATCTGGGGTATCTCACATGCAGAAAAAGATTAACTCAGCAGGCCTGGAGTGCTCAAACCCTGCACAGTCACGGGAAGGGACTGGCCCTTGGCTACCTCCAGAGATGGGTTCTGAGCACTTGGAATATTCTGCCTGATAAGATTATTTGCTTATGTCTGAGGTCTTAGAGCATGAGACAACTGTTTGATCAGATAGTCTATGCTAACATTGTGATTTGGGGTAAACACTTGTTTTTGTATGTCTGAGGCTATGGGGCTTGAGGTACCAGTTGGATTAGATAGTCTATGCTAACAATGTGATTTGTAACAAATGCCTGTTTTTGCTCTGGGATGCTAAAGCCTGAGCAGCTGAGGTGAGTCACTGCCTGCCTGCTTGCCTGCCTGACTCCCTAAAAATCCTTGTACACAAGGTGATGCCGAAAACTCGGCCTCTGTGCACTGGTGCCGAATCAAATCTTGGAGACGGAGTCTTGGGTGAAGTAGAAAGAATAGCTTTATTGCTTTGCCAGGCAAATGGGGACACAGTGGGCCTGTGCCCTGAAAAACTGTGTGTCCCAACCCGGGAGGATTTGGTGAGGAGTTTTATAGCAATGGTTCAAGGGTGGGGTTGCTGATAAGGACCAGGGTGTGTGCAGGGCCTGCGCTCCTTTAATCTGGTCTCAGGTGGTCCCCTGATGAGCTTCTTGAGGTTATCAAACTGACCTTCTCTGGAATTAAGAGTGCTTCATTAAGTAGTTAACATCTTCCATTTGTTGGGGGTTTTATTATAGCTCTGTAAAGAGCTCAAAGGTATTGTTCTGTGTATTCCTTAAAAAGGAACCAGGACCCTGCCCCCAGGCTGCACTGTTGTTTCTTCGCTGCCCCTCCCTTGTCTCTGCATACCCTCCCTTCCCCGATTAGCAACTGTTCGATTCTGCTCTTTGGAACTCAGGGAAGATCATGGAGGCTGGAGTCTATTTCCTACAAGCAAGAAACTGGGGACACAGAAAGGCTTCTCCGCCCAGGAGCCCCACAGGGTCCTGTTGGATTTCACAGGGCTTGGTGAGCTTCCTTGCCCATGTTGTCACTTCACTACTGGGAGGATGAAGTGTGTTTGTGTGATCTCACTGGGAGAGGACACATGGAAAAGTGTGCCTGGTTTCTCCTGGACTTCACTTCGTCTTTTCCCCTTGCTAATTTTAATCTGTATTCTTCTACTGTTTGTAACCATGAGAATAACGGCTTTCCTGAATTCTGTGAATTGTTCTGCTGAGTGTGGTCCTGGGGACACCTGACACCCCTCAACTTCTTGTTTCCTCTGTCAGCCTTGATAACATCTGTGTGACAAAGCTTTGAATTAAGTATCCACTCTGTTTGAAATACTTTGAATGTTTTCTATTCTCCTTATTGGACATTGACTGATAAACGGCAAATTAATTAGCGTCTTCAGTGCACAATTCCTTATAGACTTAGTGAATGACCTGTAAGTGATCATCTCTATGAGTCTGTGCCTCCTTCCCCAGAAATAATTTTTTCTCTCTTTCTCACTGTCTGGGGCATGGGACATTTATGTCTCAAAGAAAAATCACTTTTAGTATTTTCTTATTCCATCTTCTAAGAGAGAAGGTTACATTATCTCCTAAACTAATATAACAGAACCCAGCTCTTCAATCCAAATTTCAGAATTGTTATTTCAGATACCTCCTCTTTTAATTTTTCTCCAACCTTCTTGAGGTATAACTGTATATATTTAAAGTGTACACACGATGGTTTGATATAAGTATAATCTGTGAAATGATTACCACAATCAGGTTAATTAACACATCCATCACCTTACATAGTTACCTTCTTTTGCACGTGTGTGGTATGGACACTTAAGATCCTCCCTCTTAGCAAATTTCAAGTGTACAGTACAGTATTATTAATTATAGTCACCATGCTGTATGTTAGACCCGCAGCACTTATTCACTTTATAACTGAAGGCTTGAACTGTATGACCAGCATCTCCTCATTTCCCCCACCCCAGCCTCTGATAGGCTCTTTCTACTCTTTGTTTCTGTGAGTTTGCTTTTTTTAGATTTCACACGTGAGTGAGGTTATACAGTGTTTCCTTTCTCTGTCTGGCTTATTTCACTTCACATAATGCCCTCCAGGTTCATCCATGTTGTTGCAAAAGGCAGGAATTCCTTCTTTCTCATGGCTAAATATAGTAATATTCCATTTTGTGTGGAATCACATCTTCTTTATCCATTCATCCATCAGTAGGTACTTAGGTTGTTTCCATATCTTTGATATTCTGAGTAATATTACATGGGAGTGCAGATATCGCTTCGAGATACTGATTTTGTTTTCTTGGGGTATATGTCTTTTTATTGTGGTGATGGTTTCATTTGCTATTGTTGTACTGCACCCTGCAGACCTACAAGCCCTGTGCATGCCCAGCTTCGAGAATGAAGAAAGAGCCCAGAGTCAGCAACTGAGACATCAGTGGTTTAATGGATGGGGGACCTTACACGTCTGAAGCAAGGTCCTGGAGTGCATGGTGGGCAGGACATGGTGTCAGTCTTTGCTCCGGGGGAATGAGGAGATTGCCAGTTACAGGGGAATTGATGTCAGGTTGCCTTATCGGTTACCACGGAAACCAGCAGAGTGGCATGCCCCTCACTGCTCCTTTGAGAAGAGCAATCATTAACTGGGGCCTGGGGAAGGCACAGAGGAAGGTCAGTCATGTGAGTAGGTGTAGGTGAAGCAGGCACTGGTCGGGCAGGGGATGGACAGAGAGCAAGAGGACAGCCACCTTGAATGGCCTGACCATACATCTATGCAGAAGCCTTTTAGTTTGATGTAGTCCCACTTGTTTATTTTTGCTTTGGTTGCCCTTGCCAATCTAAAACCTTACCCCCTATGTTTTCTTCCAGGAGTTTTATGGTTTCCATCCTTCTGTTCGGGTTTTTGATCAATTTTGAGTTGATTTTTGTGTGTGGTGTAAGATAAAGGTCCATTTTCATTCTTTGGTGTGTGGATTTTCCCGTCCCTTTACTTTCTGTGTCCTTAAATCTGAATTGAGTCTTTTGTAGGCAACATACAGTTAGGTCTTTTTTTAAATTCTTTGATCCATTCTAGATCTTTTGTTTGGAAAATTTAATCTATTTATATCGAAGGTAAGGACTTACTAATGCCAACTTAATAATTGCTTTGTGGCTGTTTTGTAGTCCTTTGCTTCTTTCTTTCTCTCTGTTGTCTTTCTTTGTGAATTAACAACTTTCCAGAATTTTATGTGTTGATTCCCTTCTCCTTATCTTTTGTGTATCTACTGTAGGTTTTTGTTTTGTGATTACTGTGAGGCTTACATATAACATCTTACAGTTATAATAGTCTATTTTAAGCTGACAACAACTTAACTTTGATAGAATACAAAATTCTACCATTTTACTTCCCTTCCACACACAAACATTTTATATTTTGTTGTCACAACTTAATATTTTTATGTTGTGTATTCATCAACAAATTATTGTAGCTGTAGTTATTTTAATACTTTAGTCCTTTAATCTTCATATTACAAATAAGTGATTAATACACCACCATGTTACACTGTTAGAATACTCTGAATTTGACTATGTGCTTACTTTTAACAGTGTGTTTTATTTTTTCAGATGTTTTCATGTTATTAGTTAGTGTCCTTTCTTTTCAGTGTGAATAACTCCTTTCAGTATTTCTTGTAAGTCAGGTCTAGTGGTGATGAACTTCCTCAGCTTCTGTTTGTCTGGGAAAGTCTTTATATCTCTTAAATTTCTGAAGTAAAATTTTACCAAGTAAAGCATTCTTAGTTGGCATTTTTTCCTGCAATTTGAATATGTCATTTCATTCTCTCCTGGCCTCCAAGTTTTCTGCTAACAGTCTTATGGGGATTTCCTTCTACACGAGGAATGTTTCATTCTTGCTGTTTTAAAAATTATCTCTGTTTTTGATTTTTGAGTATTATTATGTCTTGAAGAAAACTTCCTTGGGCTGAATCTATTTTGGGACCTGTGCACTTCAAGAACTTGGAAGTCCCAATGCTTCCTCAGATTTGGGATGTTCTCACACATTATTTTTTTTTAAGTAAGATTTTTCTCCTTTCTACCTTCCCTCTCCTTTTGGGACTTTGATAATGCGTAAATTATTTTACTTAATGGTATCCCATACTTCACATAAGCTTTCTTAACTATTTTTTAATTACTTTTTGTTGTTCTCCTCTGACTGGATAATTTCAAATGACCTGTTTTTGAGTTCATACATTGTTCTTTTGTCTGATCAAGTCTGTTGATTCTATTACATTTTTCATTTCATTCATCGTATTCTTCACCTTCAGATTTTCTGTTTGGTTCTTTATATGATTTCTATCTCTCCATTAAACTTTTTGTTTTGTTCATGTATTGTTTTCCTGATTTTGTCAAATTGTCTTTCTGTGGTTTCCTCATAGGCCACAGACCTTCCTTTAAACAATTATTTTTAATTTTTACCAAACAAATCACAGATATCCATTCCTTTGGAGTTGATTACTGGATGATTATTGTGTTCCTTTGGTGGCATCGTATTTCTTTGAGTTATCATATTTTTGGAAGTCTTGTGTTGCTGTCTTTGCATTTGAAGAAATCGTCACCTCCTCAAGTCTTTACTAATAGGCTTTGGAAGAGAAAAAACTTCTGTCACCCTTGCTAGGAATTCTGAGGCTTTCTGTATCTTTCCTGTGGGTATGCCTGCCCCATGCTCTGTTCCCTTTTCATGGGGTATTGTTAAACTTGCACGCCTTCCTGAGATCCTGTAAAGTCAGGCCAATTACTGAAAGCCTCCCATTTGCTTCCTCCAGAGTGGTGCTAAATTCTCAAGTTTGTGTGCTGTCTCCCAACCCTGCAGAGTGGGGCTGGTTTTATGTGTATACTAACTACCTGTCTGCAAAGGCTCATAGTCACAGTTCCCAAGGCTGTGCACAGGAAGCTAGCCAGGAGGTGCATGGGTGATCATTTGGGATGTTGGGGGTGCCCTTGAGCCAGTGTTGGGGGATCTCAAGGTGAAGCCACCCCAGAGGCTCATGGGCAGGCTTCTGGGTGAACTCCAAGAAGTACTTAGCAGCTTACGCATCTCTTCCATGTCCTCTGAGCGCTCTGGCGGCTGCTACCTTAGCCTTTTCTCACCCCCGTCGTGCAGCTCATCTCCGTGCTCCAGATGGAGCAGAAGAGAAGTGGGCCTCTTGGGCAGCCTCCTGCATGGTTGTGGAAGCCGGGCACTCAAGCACATGCCCTGACTTTACCACGTGGGCGAAATGGCGGGCTGAGAGGTTCTGTCTTTGCACAAGTTAAGTCAATACGTTTAATCTTTTATATAAAATTCAGGTTTCTCATTGTTTAATGTGAACTTTTAGAACTCAACAGTGTTAATGTTAGAGTTAAGAATAAAATCCTTAATTAGTTTAAGTGGGTAGATGACCTTCTGGGGGCAGAGATGAGGCACAAGCCTGGGAGCAGGGTGATGCAAGTACAGTGAAACGGTCCCTCTTTCCCTCTTCAGTGCATACAGTCTTGAATCTTTTTGTTCCAGTGGTGTGCTGGAGCTTCTCCACTGGACTCTTAGACTTCCACAAAGGTACTCTGACCCATAGGCAATTGTCAAAACTGGAGTTCTTTGTGGGCAAAATGGTAGGAAACTCCTATTCTGCTGTCTTGCTGATTTCTTCACCCTCCAGATACCTCCTGTTTTTAAAATTTTGGTAAAATAGAATGCAAGCATGGTGTTTGGAGTTAGATCTTTCACTTATATTGCGAAATTGAAATATTCATTTACTCCCTATAGGTTTCAGTTTTCTTGTGCTTAAAACGGTTACTTTGCAGAGTTATTGAGAGAATTAAATAAAATAGTATGTGATAAAAGCTTTTTATAAAATAGATATTCATAAATTAACTTATGACCATTATTTTAAAAGTGAATGTAGCTCAGTTGTTGAGAATACCGGCTATGGAGTTAAATAGATGTGTTTACAAATTCTGTTGTAAGAATTGGATGACATCTTGATGATAACCTGTCAAGCATTAAAGCCAGGTACAGAGTTGCTGTTCAATAAATGGTGAATTATCATTATTATATTTTTTGACAATTGCTCTAGGTTCTGTACCTTCATGTGTAGAATTGTTGTTTCCTATATCTTTTTTCAAGTGAAAATTCAGCTGCCCCATTTCTGCCACTAAAAGATCATCTACCCACTTAGATTAACTAAGGATTTCCTTCTTAACCACAAGAGTAACACTGCTGAGTCATAAAAGGCTCACACTAAACCATCTAAAATGTTAGTTTTTATATTAAAGATAAAACTTGTCTTGAAATAATTTCCCCCTTAGGTAAACTTCAAAATTCTTGATAATTTGGGGAAAAGGCCATTTTTTTTTCTTCCTGACAGTGAAGGGTTTACAATTTGTATTTGGGCAGATCAGAAATGTCAAGTTGCTAAGTTTTCCAAGTAAAGTGAAAAGCAACAATTTTTACTGTTGATTTCATTCATTTTTTTCATGTATATTTTTAAAATGATTTTCATTTTACAGATGGTACTATTAATGCACGAAGAGCACAATTTGTTTGTCAAAGATTTAGCGGCAGGTTTGTTTATAAACTATGAAAAACACAGTTGGATGTTTTGTAACATTACCTTTTGTTGGGAAACAAATATGATATAATCTATAGTGAGACAGATGCTGAAGGCATAATTTTAGCTTTACTGACATACTTTTTTTGTTCATGTGAAATCAGTGATGTATAAAACTACCATAATGCCTTAGTTATAATTAAAAGGACCAGTGGTCTACAGTATTACTATTCGTAGTTGTAGTTAAGAGTCCAAAGAACTAAGGGCTCAAAGATGAAATCAATGGAGAAAATAGAAAAACAAAAAAGCAGCTCTGGATAATAGGTAGGAAAAAGGTACTAACTATATACCAGACATGGTGTTGGGTGTACACATTAAAAGGCAATTACAGTCGTTTAGATTAGAATAAGGATATGGATGGCTTAGACTAGGCTAGTAGCCCTGATGGTCCTAAAAAGGAGTGAGAATCTGAATCTATTTTGAAAGGTGAAATTGAATTGGATGTGGATTGTCAGGAAAAAGAGGTGACTCTAGTATGACTACAAGTTTTGTTTTGCATTATAAACTGGAAGGATTGGGTTGCCATTTGCCCAAGGGTAGACAAGACAGGGAGAAGAACAATTTGGGGATGGAGTGGAAATCTGTATTACAATTTTGAAAACATTAAATAGTTATTGAAATCGTTATTTGGTAAGCCATTAGATATTTGAGTCCAAAACTAAAAGAGATGTAGGAAGGAGACATAAATTTGAGAGTTATCATACAGATTGCTTTTAAAGCCATGAAACAGGAGAGATTATAGGTTGAGAATGGTCAAATGGAAAAAAATAAAGAAGAGATTCAACAACTGAGGTTGAGGGTTACGCAAAGGTTTAGAGTTAAGTAATAAGAGAAATCCAAAAGGAGATGAGCAACAGTAACCACATGTGAAAGGTTACAGAAAGTCCAGGAGAAAGTAACATATAATAAGCCTATGAGAAAATAGCCTAGCTAAAATGATATTCTGTAAAAGTTTCTGTACATCTCATTTTCCTACTCTTGTTGCCTAAGATTATATACTCAATCTTAAGGTGACACATCTGTTCATAACAATAACTGATTGAGTTCTTCAAATTTGGATTTGATGAATATGAATAAGAACAGACAGGCGTTTGTTGAGAAAGACTGAATGCATATTATTTATGATAACTGTATACATTATACTTAGATGACCTCAGTAACTGTCACTATGCCATGAGGCTTTGTATCAATATTCAGTGCCTTTTTACTAGTAACTAGTGAAAACTATTCTACAGTTTTCAGTAATGAGGTTGATTTTTGTCTTTTAAAGGGCCTCTTCCTCTCACTTAACATATTCATTAATCTGCATCGAAAAATTTGTATCCCTTAATTGATATAGAGATTATTCTCCCTCCAATGGGCTCTACCGGATACTGGCTGATGCGTCTGGATTGCAACTGGTAATACCTTGGTTTCTTCCTATTGTAGCACAACCATATAACCTTGTTTTTTGTTTTTATTTCTTTCGTATATGCTTCTACATTCTGCTGGTCAGTGCCAGGGAGGAATTTTGACCTTCTCTGGCTAAAAAGTAAATTTCTGATTGGAATGTGAGCTAAGTTGTAATTCCTTTCATTGGGCAGAAATTTGCTAATATATTTCCTACATTGCAAAGTTAAATTTACTCCCTGTTTGTAAGTTCAGTGAGTTTAGAGTTTTCAAACACATCATTGTTGATATCACAGAGGAAACACCAGAATATCCAACTGGTGAATGCAACACCATAATCCAAGACTTGCCTTATATCAAAGTCCACGTCCTTCCTGCTGCCACGGGATGACTCCAGCATGCTTCTACCTGCCCACAGCTGGGCCAGGAGGCAGCTAGGAGAGAGACAAACAAATTCACTCAATACACCCAAGTGGTGGTGATTTCAGTCAAAATTCATCGGCTTACATGGCTACTCCTGTGAAAGCATAAGTGCTCAAAGACGATTTTCCCTAATCCTATGATTATGAGTCTATGCTCCATTTCTTATGCAACTCGTATGGGAAAATACTCAACTGAGCAATTTTCTTACCATCGCCACTGTCTTGCCAACCTGAGGAGATATAATCATTCCTCAAATACTGCTGATCCTGCTTTTATAATATACAACACGAGTCAATCTACTAGTCAATATATGGCACTTTCTAAAGGCTAACGATTATAGTATAAGGTGAGAGAGCTTCTTTCCTAGAAGGAGGGAATGATGAACATTTAATTGCAGAAAAGCCAAAGATCACTGAGTCCTATATCTTAATTTGGCCCGTGAGGAAATTTAAATAGAGTCAAGCTACTCACTAAACCCAGGCATTCTGACTCTTGTTTTTACTACATACTTTTAAAAAAATATTTTAATTTTATGGGAGTATAGTTGATTTACAATGTTGTGTTAGTTTCAGGTGTACAGCAAAGTAACTCAGTTATACGTATACATATATTCATTCTTTTTTAGATTCTTTTCTCACATAGGTTATCACAGAATATTGGGTAGAGTTCCCTGTGCTCTACAGCAGGTCCTTGTTGGTTATTTATCTTATATAGTGTGCGTGTGTTCAACCCAAGCTCCTGATCTATCCTCCCACACCACGTTTCCCCTTTGGTAACCGTAAGTTTGTTTTTGATATCTGTAAGTTTGCCTCTGTTTTGTAAATAAGTTCATTTGTATCTTTTTTAAAGTTAGATTCCAGATATAAGTGATATCACATGGTATTTGTCTTTGTCTGACTTACTTCACTCAGTATGATAATCGCTAGATCCATCCATGTTGCTGCAAATGGCGTTATTTCATTCTTTTTTATGGCTGATTTACTACATACTTTGAGTAGCGTGACAGACAAAAACGTATGTTCATCCGATTCTATTTCATATGACTTTTCCTTGGGCACATGGAAAACCACACTTCCTGGTTTGTTAAGCAGATCCGATGACTATTTTTGACAAATGAGTCATGAGCATACAGGACATTTGTCACTCCTGGTCTGGAGCAATGGGAACTGGCTGTGCGCTTATTCAGACTTTCTCTTCCTTTGCAGTAGTGTCTTGAAACAATCCACTTTTTGAGCTGACAGAGCCACAAGACTGAAGCAATCTGCATTCCTGCTGCTTGAGTGAAGCTTTTTTATGCTTTGGTGAGTGAGAAAAAACTTTGGTTGTATTAAGCCACTGAGATTTGGGGTTGTTCGCTACCCAAGGAAAAGCCTATTCTATCCCAACTAATTCAGGTACTTAAAGATGCAAAGGGAAAGCCATATCTTTGTGACTGCTGGAGTCATGGGGATTTATAAAAATCAAAGCACTGACTTAAAGCCGGATGCAAATAGGCAGTCTTGCAAACTGGGGAAAAATTATTATAAATTGAAGGCAAGCTCCGTGGGGCCTGGTACCTCTGCTTTGACATGAAATACTTTTTATTGCCTTTTAGATTTACTTCATCTTCTCCTGCAACTCCAATGTCACATTTAGGAAAGGAGAAATGCATATTAGAGGCATAAAAATAGAAATCTCTCCTTGAGTAGATACCACCTGCTCTAGGCGGAGTCTCTCCTTTTCTTTTCAATTTTAGCAAAGTACATTTGACAAGATTTTTCTGTCTGCGGAACGCTGTCAATGAGAGAAGAGGATCTGCTTTATTCTGGGGAAATGCTATTAGTCATGAGAGTCACAGATCAGCAGCAGTGTAACAAGGTAATGCAGGAGAATCAAATGATACCTGTGGACTAGCACAGTGATTAAAGAATGCATCATTGGCTCTTCGAGAATTTTATGGCTCTCTGTGAAATAATTTAAGTGTACAGAGGTATAGATTTTTAGTTTGAAAGTGCTTCTATGTATAGCAAACTGAACTATACATACATACATACATATAAACATAATTAATAATTTAAGGATAGTTTGATAACACAGAAAACTATTGTCATGTTGTGACCTTGGTCAAAATATATTGGCTTTAATTCGCCTCGGCTGTGGGAACACAGATTATTAAAGAGCTGTTTTCCTTGAAATTGTGTCTCTGGCAGAAGATGACTATTGACTACACAGTTAGACAAACTAAATAACTGAGATTTGTGTTTTAAAAAGTATTTCAAAGTTTTATAAGATTGCTAGCTCGAGATAACTGGAACCTATCTGTGGTGTATTCACAACATGTTCATGTCTCTTGAATGGATTTGCATGCCAATCATCTCAAGTAACTCTACTTTTAACTGACTGTTTTTCTCTGGGGAAACAATGTAATTAAAATGTGGTGCTACCCGTGTTTGAAAAAATAGACAAGATGACTTGTATGTTATTTTAATTAGTGAATATATTTTTATATATTTCTGCAGTGTACTATACATGTGTGTTATGTAGTTAAATGAATGAAAGGACACCTGGAACACTCTGAATGTCCTTAAAAAGTGCGTACATATTCTTTAAATTGAGACACATTTGTAAAAAAAAAAAAATTGCTGAATGTTTGTGTTCCCCCAAATCCATACGTTAAAATCCTAAACCCCAAAGAGGATGGTGTTAAGAGGTGGAAACTTTTGGAGATGCTTATGTCTTGCGAGTGGAATCCTCATGAATGGATCAGTGTTCATCTAGAAGAGACCCCGCAGGACTCCCTAATCCCTTCCACCACTGAGGACACAGTGAACAGGTGGCAGCTGTGAGCCAGGAGGAAGATCTTCACCAGAACATGACCAGGCTGATGCCTTGACCTCAGACTTCTCGCCACCAGAGCTGTGAGAAATAAACTTCTGTTGTTTAGGAGCTACCCAGTCTATGCTATTTCATTACAGCAGTCCGAATGGACAAAGAAAATAACATTTTACAGAATTCTGTGAACATCTTTCTTCCCAAAACAAGATCTGGACACAGACCTTATGAAAATTAATCTTCTGCCTTTTAATAATGTTCTAGAGATTCCATCTTCATCTTGGAACCGTCTTGGGTTGATGAAATATGAAAAGGATTTAAAGCTAGCCTAACACTCCTCTCCACTAAAAAAGTGCTCACTTCTAAGATGGAAGCACTGTTGTAGAATGAATTATTGGTCTCAATTCTTTACTCCTCCCCGTATCCATGTCCTTTGCTATGTAAATTTGCAGTCGACTCCACAAACAGTAGATTATAGTTCTCTATACTTTGAATTAGGATTCTTCCACATAACCTGCTTTGGTCAATGGCAAACTAGTGTATGGGACACAAGCAGGGGTTTTAAATGTATCACCATGAGGGGGTACTTCCTTTTGTGTCTCTTCAATCACTTGGAGAAAAACCATGTCTTTCCTGGGCCGCTGGTCTAAGAAGGGAGAGAGGCATGCAGAACAGATGCAAACTCTCAGATCTGCAGTGTTCAGTGCACAGCTGTGACAGCTGGCACAGAGCCAGCCACTCTACCCAGGAGAATAAGTGTTGCATTGTTTTAAGCCACGGACTGGTAGGGTCGTTTTGTCATGCAACGTTATTGCAATAACCAATGCTTGATAAATTCAGGGATGCCACAGTTTTTAAGAAATTAGCACTGGACCACTTATCTGGGATAAGTTGGAAATTCCTAAGATGCCAGAGAATTTACTATCATTTCTTAGTACTGTATTTTCATGTATGAACCTAGAGGGCACTATTTTAAAAGGTCATGTTCTTTTTATTATTTTTGCTCATAAGTGCCAACATCTACTTCCTGTTATTTTAGACATGGATTCTTTTATGCCTTGATACTTGAGACCTGCAAATCTTCTCCAACTTTTTAAAGTGCCTAATAGGACTTTAAAAAACTCCCATAAACTTTTGAAATATCTGGATTTCATTACCTGTCCTTTGACTTAAGACACCCATCTCATTCCTTTAGTCTTATATTACTAGATACTAGCTAAACTTGAATCTGCCCATTGCCCTGCTATGACATAAAGGCACCATATAGGTCTAGTACTAGTACTATAATTTCTTACATTCCTTAAAATTGAAACCCTTCAAATTATCAGGTGGATATCTGGCCACATCACCTGGTGATTTTTAAACATCTATATTTCTTTTCATTTTATCCAGATCTCATCATACATACCGCAGTAGATAATCTGTTGCTTATAAGACATTTCTGGTCTAGGTCTTAGTATACAATCTAAGATGTTATATAGTTCAAATGTTTATAAGTCATAAAGGTGGCTCTAGGATGATTAAACAACAAAACTGCTAAAATAACCTGATAATTTTAACATTAGAAGAAGTGTAGATAAAGTGGATCCAAGAAGAGAAAAAAGGGACTAAAGTGATCAAAGTCAGACGAGCAATGCTTGCCATCTGTCTTCCAGATTTACTATGGCACACCTTATGACTAACTCGTGGGTTTATGTGGGATTTTATTGTGAGAATCACTCTAAGATGTGTAACGTGAGCAAACGGAAAAGCAGAGGTCTATCCAAACGCATTTGAGCTATAGTCCTATCGTGAAAGCTGGCTTGTTTACAGATTTTTGATTCTTGTCAGGGGAAATCCCGGCAGCAAGAATCCGAAAACACTATAAATTTATTTCACTTTACACAAAGCTTTTCTTTAACAAAATATGATATATAACTATACAACTTTACTTTGCGGTATAACTTTAAATAATTTCAATCAAATATAGGTATATTTCAATAATTCCAGTATATGAACTTTGTGTGTTTGCACATTTTTAATCATCAGAGGCAGTTTCTAAAATCATTACATAGTATATTTAAAAACAGTAAATTGAACATGGGCGGTTACTTTGAGAATGCAGAGAAATATGGATCACCTTAGGGCCATGCGTGTTATAGAACCAGTCACTACTTTAAGCTCTAACTAAACACAATTATGATTTTGTTTGGGATCTTTTGTTTCTCTAAGAAATTAATGGTTGATATTTAATGAATGTTTATAGAAAAGTAAGATATTTACAGTCTTTTTAAAAATTGTTTTCCTCAGGGGTGGTGGTGGGATGAATTGGGAGATTGCGATTGACATATATACACTAATACGTATAAAATGGATAACTAATAAGAACCTGCTGTATAAAAAAAAATAAAATTCAAAAATTCAAAAAAAAATGTTTTCCTACAATTTTTTTAAAGACAATTTTTTTAGAGCAGTGATAAGATCACAGCAAAATAAAGTGGAAGTGACAGAGATTTCCCATATATGTACCCCCTACCCTCACACATTCACAGCCTCCCCCATTATTGACATCCCCACCACATGCTACATTTGTTACAACTGATGAACGTACACTGACACATCATTATTATCCCAAGGTCAAAGTTTACCTTCACGTTCGTTCTTGGGGTTGTACATCCTAGGAATTTGCACAAATGTATGATGACATATAGCTATGATTCCAACATCATACAGGCAGTGTTTCCACTGCCCTAAAATGCTCTGTACTCCCCTAGTCATCTTTCTTCCTGCACCTAACCCCTAGCAACCACTGATCTTATTACTGTCTCAATTTTGCCTTTCCCAGAGTGTCATATTGTTGGAATCATAAAATATGTAGTCTTTTCAGATTGGCTTCTTTCATTTACTAATATGCATTCGGGCCGATCCATATCTTTTCAAAACTTGTTCATTTTTTTGTGATGAACAATATTCCATTGTCTGGATGTACCATGGTTTATTGATTCCTTCACCTATTGAAGGGCATCTTAGTTAACTCCAAGTTTTTGTGTGAATAAAACTTCTATCAACATCTGTATGCAGGTGTTTGTGTGGACCTAAGTTTTCAGCTCTTTTGGATAAATATCAAGGAGCATGATGGCAGGATTACATGGCAAGAGATATTTCAGTTTTGTAGAAAACTGCTGAATTGTCTCCCAAAGTGGCTGTACCATTCTGCATTCCCACCAGCAATGAATGAGCGTTCCTGTTGCTCGACATCCTGGCTAGCATTTGGTGTTGTCAGTGTTCCAGATTTTGGCCAATCTAGTAGGTGTGTAGTGATCTCTCACCTTTTTAATTTTCGTTTCCCTAATGACATATCGTGTGGAGCACCTCTCCATATGCTTATTAGCCACGTATGTATCTTTTTTGATGAAGTGTCTGTTGACATCTTTGTCCTACTTTAGTTGTGTGATTTGTTTTCTTCTTGTTAAGTGTAAAAGTTCTTTGTATATTTTGAACAACAGTTCTTTATCAGATGTCTTTTGCAAATATCTCCCAGTCTGTGGCTTGATTGTTTATCACAGAGCAGAAGTTTTAATTAATTCCAGCTTATCAATTATTTCTTTCATAGATCGTGTCTCTCATATTGCATCTAAAAAGGCATCTCCATACCCAAAGTCGTCTAGGATTTCTCCTAAGTTATCTGCTAGGAGTTTTATAGTTTTGAGCTTTACATTTAGGTCTGTGATCCATTTTGAGTTAATTTTGTGAAGGTTGTAAGATGTTTGTATAGATTGTTTTTTTCTGCATGTGAATGTCCAGGTTTTCAAGTACCATTTTTTGAAAAGGTTATTTTTTCTCCATTGCACTGCCTTTATTCCTTTGTTAAAGATCATTTGAATATATTTATGTGGATGTATTTCTGAGGTCTATATTCTCTTCTGTTGATCTATTTGTCTATCATTTTGCTATTACCACACTGTCTTGATTACTATAGTAAGTCTTGAAGTCAGACAGTGTCAGTCCTCCAACTTTGTTCTTCCTCTTCAATATTGTATCAGCTACTCTAGGTGTTTTTTGCTTCTCCATATTACCTTGATAATCAGTTCCTTAATATCCACAAAATAACTTGCTGAGGCTTTGTTTGGGATTGTATTGGCTATATAGATCAAGTTGGTAAGAATTGAAAACTTAGTAATAATGAGTCACCTTATCTGTGAACATGAAATATATTGCTATTTATCTAGATCTCCTTTCATCAAGAGTTTTATACCTTTCCTCATATAGATCTTGTACATATTTTTAAAAATTTACACCTAAGTATTTTTGGGGTGGGTATTAATGTAAATGGAATTATACTTTTAATTTCAAACTCCACTTGTTCATTGTTGGTATATAGGAAAGTAATTAAGTTCTGTAACTTAACCTTGTATCCTGTAACCTTACTTTAATTGCTTATTAGTTCCAGCAGTTTGTGTGTGGATTCTTTTGGATTTTCCACATGGATGACCATATCGTTCGTGAACAAAGACAGATTTATTCCTTACTTCCCAGTCTATATACTGTATATTTCTTTGTCTTGTTGCATTAGCCAGTAGTTCCACTGTGGTGTTGAAAGAGAGAAATTTTCAGTCATTATTGTTTCAAATATTTTTCTTTTCCTTTCTCTCTCTTCTCCTTCTGGTATTCCCATTATGGGTATTTTACACCATTTTTAGTTGTCTCACAGTCCTTGGAAATGTGTGTGTTATTTTTTTCTTTTTTTAGTCATTTCTTCTCTTTTCAATTGTGGAGGCACCTCAAACTCAGAGAATCTTTTCTTGGCTGTGTCTAGTCTACTCATAAACCCAACAAAGGCATTCCTTATTTTTGTTGCAGTGTTTTTGATCTCCAGTGTTTATTTATTTATTTTTAGGATTTCCATCTTCCTACGTACATCACACATCTGATCTTGCACACTGCCTTTTTTACCCACTAGAACCCTGAGCGTAGTACTCAAAGTTGTTTTAAATTCTTTAACTGGTGATTCCAAAATCCCTGTCATGTCTGGCTCTGATGCTTACTCTTTCTCTTCAAATTATGCTTTTGGCCTTTTGTTTGCCTTGTAATTCTATTTGGATTGTCAAGCATGGTATACTGGGTAAAAGGAACTGCTGTAAATAGGCCTTTAATAATGTGGCAGCAAGGTCCGGGGGAGGGATGTGTTTGTTCTATAGTTCCGTAATTAGATCTTCTTTTAGTGGACCTGTGCCTCTTGACTGTGAACTTCACAAATGCTCCTCAGTCTTTCCCCTCCTTAGGTAGGACAGGATGGCTAGAACAAGCTGGAGTTGAGTATTTCCCTTTTTCCAGGTCTGTTATGTTCTGATAATACCCCAACTGGTTAGGGTTTGGTTAGCTAGCTTGTCCTGAAAGGAGACATTAAGAACAGCATGCTCTTGTGATACACCATAGGAAATAGAATATATATATGTATAATTGAGTCACTTTGCTGTACAGCAGAAATCAATACACCAGTGTAAATCAACTGTACTTCAATAAAATGAAAAAAAAAAAAAAAACCAGAATGCTCTCATATATTTATAAACAGCTTCTTTTTCCCTCCTTCATTGGAAGTATGAGGACACTTTTCTCCTATATTTACTGTGGGAATCTGGTCAAGATCCTTGAGGTAAATCTCACAATATTGTGAAAGTCCCACAACTCCCCCTTGGAGTTTTGAACTCTCAGAAGTGTCTGCA
The DNA here is from genome assembly GCF_963924675.1 of Phocoena phocoena. Lineage (NCBI taxonomy): Eukaryota > Metazoa > Chordata > Mammalia > Artiodactyla > Phocoenidae > Phocoena > Phocoena phocoena. The sequence continues at coordinate 3,673,583 of NC_089223.1, forward strand.
CTTTGCTTCTAGCAATTGGTTAATTGCAATATAGGTTTTCCTACCCCAGCACTGGTTCCCATGACAGTTTCTGCTTGTGCCTCTCTGCTCTAGTAAACTGGGATTCCCTGTCTTGGCCTGTCTGTCTCTCCAATCTTACAGGCACTGTTTTTCCCTTCACCCTCCCCTCTCTAACAGATCCAAGAAGAGTTGTTGATTTTTCCGTCTGTTTAGCTTTTACTTGTTATTATGATGGAGTGGCAACTTCCAAGCTCTTTACATATGGAACCCTGTTTACATACTCTTCAAATGCAATATTACACTGAAATATTATATCTGTATATAAATGGGCACAGATATATACATAAAGTGAATGTACCTCTTTAATCAGCATCTAGGTCAAGAAACAAAACATTACTAGCATCCCAGAAACTCCTTGCATGTACCTTTCCAGTAACTCAGTAACTACATCTTCACTGAGAGTAACCACTATTAACAGAGTACTTCTTTTTTTTTTTTTTTTTCCTCTCTGGGTGGCTTGAGGGATTTTAATTCCCTACCAGGTATGGAATCCAGGGCCCCAGCAGTGAGTATGCCAAGTCCTAACCACTGTACTGCCAGGGAATTCCCCAGAAGTACTTTTTTTTTTTTAAAATCATTTCAAAAATCAAATTTTCTGAAGTTTACTTTTCCAGCAAGCAAAGAATCTCTTTATTTTACAGAAAGGGACTGAGGGAGTATGTTAGGGTTTGCTAGTACATTTTACTTTATTATTTTCCCATTGTGGTGTTATTTTTTAAAATACCCCAAATTCTTCTGCACTCCTCCCATCAAAAAAAGGCAGAATCTGTGTTTCCTCCTTTTGAATCTGAATGACTTTTGACTATGGAGGAGGAGACACTAAGTACCTCTGAGGCCATATAGAATAGAGCTTCTATTTAATTGTCTTGGGGGGTTTACACTAACCTACAGTCACCAGCCTCTGAGAAAGCCAAGTAGCCACATGAAGAAGCCACGTGCAGATGTTACAGTCAACAGCACCAGATGCAGTTCCAGATGACAGCCATCACCACCTGCAGGATAAGTAAAGGAAGAAGCCTTTGTGATAATGCCAACCTCAGCCTCCATCTCACCATAAAAGCGTGTGAGACCCTGGGTGAGGGTCAACTAGCTGAGCACAGTCAATACTTAGAAACAAATAGTTATAATAAAATGGTAAATGTCTTTTATATCATTACTTCTTAGGGTAACCTGTTACACAGCAATAGTAACTGAACCAATTTTTGTACTTGAAAGTGCTGTAACAAAAACTTGCAACATGTGTAACTGGCTTTGGAACAAGAGAACAGCTGGAAGGGTGTTACAGAGTGTTTTAGTGAAAGCTTAAAGGGCCGTGAGGAGAGGATAAGCAGAAATCTAAAGGGATCAGGAGGGCATGGGGGCTCAAAGGAAAGCGATGAAATGTTTTGAGAAGCCAGAAGGAAGAGGACTTCATTTGGAAGAAAGTTTGGTGGACACTGTCATGTATGATAACATGGAAAATAGGAAATGTACCTAAGGACCTTGAAAGTCTAACAAAAATGTTATCCAGGCAGAATATTAAACATACCACATGGCTTTTTCTAGTTGAACACATTAAATGTGAGAATAGAGAGGCGAGAATAAAAGGAACTGCATAGTAAAATTTGAAAAAAAATCTAAAAAAGAGATAGAACCTCCTAAATTAAAAATACAATTCTTTTCCTCATTCCTTTCCAGATGGCAAAAATTCTCCAAGAAAAAAAGGAATAAAAAGCTTCCATGCCAAGATCACATCTAGAGCAAGACCTGTGAAGGCTTCAAAGAAATATGGAATGGTGCCTCAATGAAACCTTTAGAAAGATAAAAGACCTTTTATGAATCTTAAAGGCACGTGCAAATCCTCTTAGTAAACAACAGGGCTTCTAAGAATCTCAAGGCTCGTGTCCAATAGCGGTTTCATTGGGAGCTAAAGGTCCAGAAGGGCCTGTCTGGTAGTTATTTATGGTTGTACATTTTGTTTAAAGGAATGAACTGCTGTCGAATTTATAGAAAACCCACAAAGTTGTTAGGATATTGCTTCTCTTGGAAGCACCAAAAGAGAGAATAGAAAATTAAAATGTCTTTGGACCCTCGATGTTTCAGACAGAGAGTAGGCTGAGACTATTCAGTTCAATGTGTTTTCTCATGGAGAAAGGATGGATGACTCAGAGTGTTGCATCAAGAACTCAGAAAATGGAGCCACGATCCATGGAGAATCACTCCCAGGAAGCAGAACCAGGCTGTACCCAAGACCTGACAACGTGTGCCCAGCAGGTTTCAGTGTGTGCCCAGTCCATGGGACTATCCCATGCAGTCTGGTTTCCTCTTTTTGAACAGAGTGTTTATTGCTCTAATGCCTTAACACTTGCTTATTGGGTTTATGTAGGGAGGGCTAACTTGGTTTTTTTTAGTGGAGACTTTCAAGTGGAAAAAAATCTTATCAGAGAAGCTGTTTCCCCCCCAAAACAAACAAAAACCTCATCTCAACTTGATTTGACCTAGATGGCACGATTTTGAACCTAGAGCCCTGTCTGATGAGACATTTGACAAGTCTTAGAAAGGGGTTAAAAATTGAACTTTGAGTCTTATGAGATAATTCAGTCTGGTAGAATTATAGGAATTTAATTGATTTAGCACCTCCTTTTTCTGAGGGCCAAAATGCTTGCTGTGGAAGGAAGGATCATCAAATATATTAACTGATTTTGCATCATATAAGATGACAATTAACTTTTATATCATCTGAATTTCTCAATGTTTTAGGTAGGAAAAATGTGAATAACTCGTTGCCAGTGTGTAAATCATGACTGATCTATAATGTAGCCCCTGAATTCTTTAATACTGATCCCAGCAAGAGGTGGGGATCTTTGTTCTTTACCCTTGAATCTGGGTGGATTTTGACTATGGCAGGAGGAACACTGTACCATTTCTTTCTGGTTCTTTTGGCACACACGTATTGATCATGTTCTAAGGAAGCCAAGCAACCTATGAAGTGGTTGCTAGTTGCATGTGGGTGTTGTAGCTGATGACCACAGAAAAGATCCAAGCTGACAGTATCAACCACCAGACATGTGGGAAGAAGCCTCTGTAGTGGCACCAGTGCCACCACCTACTATAACTGCGTAGACTCTAAGTCAAGAACCACTTGGCCAAGCCCAGTCAACCAACAGAACCATGAGAAATAGCAATGAAATAACTATTGTTGTTTTAAGCCACTAAGATTTCGAGTTGTTATGCAGTAGTAGGAATTAGAAACCTAGATATATGACTTGAGCCCAATTTAGATATGCTTTAACAGCAAAACATGCTATTATTATTCTTTGCAAACAGTTCAATTATACCAACAATTCATTTTATCTTCTAATAAAGTATCATTCTTCTTTGTATCAGGGACCTTTGATGGTAGAATATCAGGTAATTATAGAAGTTAATAAAAATGGTTTTGGCATGGTTGTTGATCATATTTGGGGATCCAGGTCAGGTGGAACTAATTTGTCATCTTACATGTTAAAAAATCAGCTCATATATTGAATGCATCTTTCTTCCTGAGTACTTTGGAGAATAAAGTCTTATAGTAAGGGGTGGGTGTTATTTGGGGTGCTATTATGTTTCCAAGCTAAACTATTCCAGAATCTTTAAATCTCCTTTTGTACTTTGAATCTCTTCATATATTAAATCTTTGAATCTCTTTATATCCTCATTTTAAGTGAATTTTAAAGTGTTACTTAGTATTATTTTAACCCTTAGGTTCACTAAGAAATTATTTTCAGAAGTTGTTTTACTTATCTCCTGTTTCTGATATGTTAGTTCTTTGGTTTTTTCAGTTATTGTTTGATCTCAGCCAATTAGGATACCTAACTTCATTTTGCTAGTGTGTTCGAAGGTCACCAATGCTTTATGTTCCAATAGCTTATCCTGTATTCTCTGAAAATGCTTTCTTCTGTACATTGATCATTAACATAGAGTTTATAAACCATTTTAATTAATAAATCCACTGTTTTCCTTTGTGAATTAAATACACTTTCATGTGGGTAGAGAGGATAGTAAGCTCCAGTTCAAAGAGGCTCAGGATTTCACCTACAAAAAGTATTCTGGTTTTAAAACCTCATTTAAGCTTTATCTGGCATTACAAAAGCTCAAAATCCTATACACTGCTTTCAAGTAGAAAGTAATGGAATTTCAATTTTGCTAAATAGATTGCCTAGTGATGCCTGAAGAGTTTGATTTAACTAGATAAGTGAATTTCAAAAGAGTTGAAAAGGAAGTGCAGGAATGAATTTTGTGTGTGTATGTTGGGTTATGTAATAGAAGAATTTTGATAGTAGCTATACATCTTTATAAGAGATAGAAGAATTTGATTTAAATTCTAACATGTCACTACATACAGGAAATAATTTATTGACAGATATTAATTACATTGGGAAAGTTATGAAACAGCTTCCCCTGGAAGTTAGTATTTTCTGTGCAATTACATAGATAAAATCCTGAATGGAAAGAAATGTATATGTTCAGAGATCATTTAAGGTCTTCAATCATTTTGGCTTGTATTCCATTTGAAATAATTTTGAAACCTATGCTCTCTCTTATATATTTGTAAGCTTACAAACTTACAGAAGTCTTCATCTAAAATTTTCCATTACCCACTTAAATAGTTCCTAGGGATGTAATTTTCGGAATATTGTAAATGTTGGCACTAAAAAATAAAACTGTTATATCACTTTTAAAAATATAACCAATGGAATCTAAGTATCAGTTTAATTTGATATCTACCATTACTCAGATTTAAACATGACAACTTATTATTAACATTCTGAAGTTTACATTTTTCTTTTACCCTAAACTTTATTTATATTCTTCTCCCTGTAAAGATTTATATGCTAATAACTTAAGTAATTTTCAATCAATTTATCTTCTTGGGATCTCCTCATATAATAAAACATAGTAAGTTTTAAATGTTAGTATAATCTTAATCCTAACTAATGCCTTTCACTGATCTTACATAAATTCTTATATAGAACTTATACGTATAGAAATTAATGTACATATATTAATGTGTATTTATATTGCAATTTTAAAGTAAGTTTGTTTCCTGTGAAAAGAACCTATGAGGCACTACATTTCTTTTCCAGGTTTAGATAATATTATATTATAATGATTACAAAATTAATCAAAATAAGTGATTTAAAATGCTTGATAAACAATTATTAAATCTAGAAAACTGGTACAGATGAACCGGTTTGCAAGGCAGAAATAGAGATGCAGATGTAGAGAACAAATGTATGGACACCAAGGCAGGAAAGTGGGGCAGGGGTGGTGGTGGTGGGATGAATTGGGAGATTGGGATTGACATATATACACTAATATGTATAAAATGGATAACTAATAAGAACCTGCTGTATAAAAAATAAAATATTAAAAAATAATAATAAAAATAAAAAGTAAAATTTTATTGGAAGTGAATCTCTTAATAAAATGAATCCTGACAGGTCTATTATTTTACTTTTTGTTGACAGAAATTGTAAATTATTCAATACTTTAAAAGATGAAATAATATTAGGAGTGACTCTAATTAGACTAATTACTTCATAGTACTGTTAAAATAAATTTTCAGTTTTCTTGAATAACATATAAATTTAAAAAAATTACATAAATGTTTTATCCTTGGGGTTTATTTATTCTATCCTAAGAATTTTTATTTTCTAATAAAACATTTCAGTTGCATTTAAAAGAATTAGTAATGGGAGACCTTCAAGATGGCGAAGGAGTAAGACGTGGAGATCACCTACTTCCCGACAAATACAGTAGAAATACATCTACATGTGGAACAACTCATACAGAACACCTACTGAATGCTGGCAGAAGACTTCAGACCTCCCAAAAGACGTGTGGCTGACAGTCTTTGTGCTCCGTCTGGGTGTCAGGCCAGTGCCTCTGACGTGGGAGAGCCGAGTTCAGGACATTGGTCCACCAGAGACCTCCTGGCTCCACATAATATCAAACAGCAAAAGCTCACCGAGAGATCTCCATCTTAACGCTAAGACCCAACTCCACTCATCGACGAGCAAGTTACAGTGCTGGACACCCTAGGCCAAACAACTAGCAAGAGAGGAACACAACCCCACCCATTAGCAGAGGGGCTGCCTAAAAATCATAATAAGGCCACAGACACCCCAAAACACACCACCTTCACACATATCTTCATGGCAACTTTATTCACAATTGTTTAACTTGGAAGGAATCTAGACGTCCTTCAATAGATAAATAATATGTGTGACATCTATGTAATAAAATAGTACTCAGTGATAAAAGGAAATGAGCTATTAAGTCCCAAGAAAACATGGATAAATCCAAATGCAAATTTCTAAGTGAAATAAGCCAATCTGAAAAGGCTACATAGGTAGGATTACAACTATAAGACATTCTGAAAAAGCACAACTATGGAGACAGTGAAAAGAGATCAATGATTGCCAAGGTTTTAAGGATAGGAAAGAGGGATGAATATGTGGGGAATGGGATTTTTATGACGGTGAAACTTCCGTATGACACCATAATGGCGGATATATGTCATCACATTTGTCAAAATCTGTAAAATGTACAACACAAATCTTGGGCCCTAACGTAAACTATTGACTTCAGTTCATAATAGTGTATCAATATTGTCTCATCCACCTTGAAATGTACCATATTAATGCTGGATGTTAATGATACGGGAAACTGTCTGCTGGGGAACAGAGGAGATGTGGGACAGAGGGTACATGGGCACTCTCCATACTTTCAGTTCAATTTTTTAAAACATAAAACTGTTCTAAAAAGTCTATTAATTAAAGAAATGTGATACAGATTCCCAGCTGGAAGTCTTATTAGCCAAAATGACAGATTCCACTGCTAGTCTTCTCATGGACCTTCCTATCTCCTGCAAGGAAATATTCTGAATTCCTTTTTGGATACATTCCTAGATATTCATCTGTTTTGAGACTTTGTAGCCAGATAATTAACTGCTATAAAGATGAAGATGTATTGCTTTAAATATCATCTAGGCCAATATTTTTATTTGCTAATTATGAAAATATGTACAATATTGAAGAATACTAAATGTTCAAACATTCCTATTCTTTTTCTGTGAAAATAAATACAGACTGAGATTATGTTTCTGTTTCAAACTTTACAGGTAAAAGTACAAATTGGAAAATTATGTTTAAAAGTTAGTGGAAAATTTCACCAAACTCTATTAATAGTGATATTGAAAAAGATATGCTTTTTCCTAGAATTGTTCACTAGTTTTTCTCAACATGTATTATGAAAAATTTCAAATATACAGAAAAGCTGAAGGACTTATATTTAGTTCGCTATATTATTTCTGCCAGGAAAAATCCCACAGACAATTTTCTGTTTTGACGTATGTAACACTCATGAAACCACCACCTCAACCAAGAAAATGAACTTATTTATCGCCCACAAAAATTTCATTCCGCCTCTTTGCTTTACTTCTTTCCTAACCTTCCCTTTTTCTTCTATCTTACCCCATTTTGGGGAACTACAGATCTGCTTTCTGTCACTATATATTTGTTTGCATTTTGTGGAACTTTATGAAAATTAAATAATACAGTATGAACACTTTTTTCACTGACTTCTTTCACTTAGCATAATCATTTTTTATTTCATCCATATTGTTGCATGTGTCAACAGTCTGTGGTTTCTTACTGCTGAATACTATTTCCATTCTGTGGCTATAACACAGTTGGTTTATCTATTCACCAGTCAGGAAACATTGAGCTGTTCAGGGTTTTGGGGTGCTACATGTAGATCTGCTATGTGAAAATTTGTGTACAAATCTCTGTGTGGGACATACACTTTTACTTTTGCTTAAATACCTAAGAGTGAAAATGCTTTGCCATTTGGTAAGAAATGGCTCAATTTTTTCCAAAGTGGTCGTTTCATTTTACCTTCCTACAACCAGTGTAAAAGTCTTTTATCAGATAAATGGTTTTCCTTTATTTTTCTCCACTCAATGATTTGACTTTTTATCTTTCAAAGCCTAGAAGCTTTTAATTTTTATGTAAAATGTATCCACTTACCAATTTACTAATTTAGATTTGCCAACTTAAAGATTTTCTCTATATGTTCTTCCACATATTGTCTAGATTTAGATTTTCAACTTAGTCTACAACACACTTTGGATTAATTTTTGTAGATGCTGTAAAGTATGCATTGAAATTTATTTTTTTGCATATATATATTCAATTTTCCCAGCATCAATTGTTTAAAAGGCAATCTATTCTCCACTGAATTATCTGTATATCTTATTTGATAATCAACTGAACAGATATATGTAGGTCTATATCTGGAGTCTTTATTCTATGCCAATATTCCTTTGTCTTTCTTTATGCCCACACTGTCTTGATTATTGTGGCTTTATAAGAAGTCTAGATATCAAGCAGTATAATCTCTTCATCTTTGCTTTTCCTTTCTAAATGTTTTTCTCTTTTTTATTTTTCACTGATTTAAGTTCTTTGCCCATAGTATCAATTGTTATCCTATTGTTATTCAGTCTTCTCACTAATAGCAAAGGTATATTTCTAAATTTATTTCTGTCAGCAGTGTTTTGTAGTTTGCCATGTAGAGGTTTTGCATATCTTTTGCCAGATGTAACTCAATTCAGGGAGAATACTGGGCTTCAATTGAGTTCCCCCTGTCATTGCCTGGAAACTGTCTCCAGAGAGTAAGGTGGGCAATCATAGGGCTCCTTCATCTGTTTCCTGTATCTTTGGCATCACTGTCTCCTGTTGCTTGTGGTCAGTGCCATGAAAACCATGGTTTTATATATTTTCTTCAGATTTTAAAATTAATTTAGGTTGGAAAATACCTGTTAACACCAGTTTGGCTGGAAGGAAAAATCCTGTGATAGATTTTGAACAAGAAAGCTATTAGATTTTTCAACAGGTGTTTGCCTTTGGTTCAGAGAAGCAGCTTACTGTTAAACCACAGAAACAATGTGATCCTCTGTATTTGAAATTTACCAAAGGCATTTACCATCTCTTCTAAAATTTTTTCATCCTAAAAACCAATTATGTGCCTGGCACATAGACAGCTGAAAGACTCCTTAGGTCCCTGATTAGAAAGATAATTAGATAAATAATGGACTTTATCATCCATTAATATTCATAAAACTTAAATAAATATTTAACACATATATAATTTGTTTTAATTATTTTCTTAGTATAGATTTATTTGACCTAAATAGATTTAGTGAATATATAAGTATAAACTTTTCAAAAATTCCTACAGTTTCCTAGCCAGTGTTAAATGATAAAATATGGGTTAATCTTTTACAAGTTCTTCAGAAGTATAGGCTACACACTAATGACTAATAATTTTCTATAAACTTTATAATAATTTAAAAAATTACACTGCTTTTAAAAGATTCACATTATCTTAGTTGGTCTTTGCTAAAGAGAGTTACACACTTTTTTTTTTTTTTTTTTTGTGGTACGCGGGCCTCTCACTGTTGTGACCTCTCCTGTTGCGGAGCACAGGCTCCGGACGCGCAGGCTCAGCAGCCATGGCTCACAGGCCCAGCCGCTCCGCAGCATGTGGGATCCTCCTGGACCGGGGCACGAACCCGTGTCCCCTGCATCGGCAGGCGGACTCTCAACCACTGCTCCACCAGGGAAGTCCAACACACTTTTTAAATGATGTGTTACTTAATTATATTAAGTAAGATGAAAATGAATTAGGTTTTTGGCCTTTATTTATTGAAAAAAATCTAAAAGAAATATTATATTTCTCATAATGTTTTCTAGTCAAGTCAAACCAAAAACTCTACTTTGTAAATGACATTTTTAATGCTACGTTTTATCTCCTACTTTGCTAGCCCTTGGTTTTAATAAGATCCTTTTAAAATAGATCATTCTGCTTTGGGGAATGAAGGAAAAAGCCAAGATTCATGATTTATTGTTAGCTGAAGGAAGAATAATGGGTATCAGACTCATTGGCAACAACTCCAGCATTGTAGTGGTATAAAGTCTTGAAGTTCTCATTAGCTGTGCCATTCTGCTTTGAAAGCCTAATTCCCAGTACTTCTTCATTCAATTCTCATATGTTCTTATAAAAAGAGACTATTATAATAATTCTTTTCCAAGAAAATCTAAAGTCCTTTAACTATGAAATCTTACCTCCCATCAAACAGAATTCTTAGACCACATAATTTGGAATTCAATATTAATCTTTCCACAACTGTTTTTATGTATTAAACTCTCCTCTCCAGGAATATTATATGTTCACTGAAGGTGGGACTATATCATATCTTTGTGATTTTATTATACTTTTTCATGTATTCACTATTGAAGCAATTAAGCATTATTTTTCTAATACTAATAATAATATTAAATGTTTGCTGAATGCAGTTGAATTGAATAAAGGGGATATGATTGCTCTATTGAGTATGAAGGGAAAGTGTATTGCATTTAAATATTCAAGTGGCCCATTGCTCGGCATATAAAATACTATGCACAACACTCTTAAATACTCTCTTAATTGTGAACTAGTACCATGTACCCCTATTCTATACCACTTTTGAGATATTTAAATCAGATATTTAAATGTAGAGAAATTGGAGAAATATTTGAAGGCAAATAGAACACCCTCGGTCACCCTTTTCAGATTTAACTTCTTCCCTCCACACATTTGGACAAAGAAATGATTTGACTTTTCTAGCCAAAAAGTTGTATTGAAATAAAGTGAGACTTTCCTTCTATATATGCTTTCATTAAATGCCATACTAGATTTGGGACTACACTAAATTTGGGAATTCTTTATCTCAATACAAAGAAAATGAAAGAACTGGCTTTGAAAAGAAAGAGAAAATAAAGAGAAATCAATATTCTTAGATCAAATTTTATAACTTGTGTATGCATGTATTCTAACTCTAGTATGATTAGTTACATTAAGAAATATCTGCTAACATTGTTTCAGCCTCTAATAATATTCTGTATTTCCAATGAGGTATTTTGAGCATTACCTGTAGTCTTTGGAGAACTGCTGATGACAAAACTCCTGCTATAACTCAGATTAATTAATCAATTTTAGTCCTCCATGGATCCAAATGATGAAAATGTATCCACTTAAAACTAATTCTAACATAAGCAACGATGGCAAAAAGAAATTTATCTAGCATTTATTTACTTCTTTCCCAATATTTTGTTGTGGTAAAATACATGTAACAAAATGTATCATCTCAATCATTTAAAAATTTACGGTAATAAATAGAATCAGAGTCATGTGTAACCATCACAACCATCAATCTCCATAACTCTTTTCATCTTGTAAAACTGAAGCTCTGAATTTGTTAAACTCCCCATTCCTCCGTCCTCCAGCCCTTGGCAAACACCTTGCTGTTTCTATGATTTTTGACTTCTCTAAATATGTGATATAAGTGAAATCGTACAGTATTTGTCTTTTTGTGACTGGCTCATTTCACTTAGCCTAATGTCCTAAGGGTTCATCCTTGTCGTAGGAAATATAAAACTTTCCTTCCTTTCTAAGGCTGAATAATATTCCACTGTATGTATATATCAATTAGTCAATTATATGCAATTTATATCAATTATATTCCACTGCATGTATCAATATATATCAATTTTGTTTATCTTTTCAAAGAACCAGCTCTTAGTTTCATTCATCTCTTCTATTATATTTTTCAGTCTCTATTTCATTTATTTCTGCTCTGATCTTTATTCTTTCTTTCTTCTGCTAACATTGGGTTTTGTTTGTTCTTTTCTTAGATTTTTTTAGGACTCTGGAAGGGCTCACGCCAAGGAGTACTTCCTAGAGCTTCTGCTGCCAGTGTCCTCGTCCCCACGGTGAGCCACAGCCACTGCCTGCCTCCGCATGAGACCCTCCAACACTAGCAAAATGACAAAAGCTATTGTCGGGGCTTCCGGGAAGATGGCGGAAGAGTAAGACGCGGAGATCACCTTCCTCCCCACAGATACACCAGAAATACATCTACATGTGGAACAACTCTTACAGAACACCTACTGAACGCTGGCAGAAGACCTCAGACCTCCCAAAAGGCAAGAAAGCCCCCACGAACCTGGGTAGGGCAAAAGAAAAAGGAATAAACAGAGACAAAAGGATAGGGACGGGACTTGCACCAGTGGGAGGGAGCCGTGAAGGAGGAAGGGTTTCCACACACTAGGAGCCCCCTCGCGGGGGAGACGGCGGGTGGCGGAGGGGGGAGCTTCGAAGCCGCGGAGGAGAGCGCAGCCACAGGGGTGCGGGGACCAAAGCGGAGAGATTCCCGCGCAGAGGGTCGGTGCCGACCGGCACTCACCAGCCCGAGAGGCTTGTCTGCTCACCCGCCGGGGCGGGCGGGGCTGGGAGCTGAGGCTCGGGCTTCGGTCGGAGCGCCGGGAGAGGACTGGGGTTGGCGGCGTGAACACAGCCTGCAGGGGTTAGTGCACCACGGCTGGCCGGGAGGGGGTCCGGGGAAAAGTCTGCACCTGCCGAAGAGGCAAGAGACTTTTTCTTACCTCTTTGTTTCCTGGTGCGCGAGGAGAGGGGATTCAGAGCGCTGCTTAAAGGAGCTCCAGAGACGGGCGCGAGCCGGGGCTAAAAGTGCGGACCCCAGAGACGGGCATGAGACGCTAAGGCTGCTGCTGCCGCCACCAAGAAGCCTGTGTGCGAGCACAGGTCACTCTCCACAACCCCCTTCCGGGAGGCTGTGCCGCCCGCCACTGACAGGGTCCCGGGATCCAGGGACAGCTTTCCCGGAAGAACGCACGGCGCGCCTCAGGCCGGTGCAACGTCACGCCGCCTCTGCCGCCGCAGGCCCGCCCCGCACTCCGCGCCCCTCCCTCCCCCCCCGCCCCCCGCCCCCGGCCTGAGTGAGCCAGAGCCCCTGAATCAGCGGCTCCTTTAACCCCGTCCTGTCTGAGCGAAGAACAGACGCCCTCAGGCGACCTACACGCAGAGGCGGGGCCAAATCCAGAGCTGAGCCCCGGGAGCTGTGCGAACAAAGAAGAGAAAGGGAAATCTCTCCCAGCAGCCTCAGGAGCAGCGGATTAAATCTCCACAGTCAAATCTGATGTACCCTGCGTCTGTGAAATACAGGAATACACAACCAATCATCCCAAATTAAGGAGGTGGACTTTGAGAGCAAGATTTATGATTTTTTCCCCTTTTCCTCTTTTTGTGAGTGTGTATGTGTATGCTTCTGTGTGAGATTTTGTCTGTATAGCTTTGCTTCCACCATTTGTCCTAGGGTTCTATCTGTCCCGATTTTTTTGTTTTTAAAAAAAATTTTTTTCTTAATAATTGTTTTTTATTTTAATAACTATTATATTTTATCTTACTTTATTTTATTTTACTTTATCTTTTTTTCCTTCCTTCTTTCCTTCCTTCCTCCCTCCCTCCCTCCTTTCTCTGTTTCTTTCTTTCTTTCTACTTCTACTAATTCTTTCTTTCTACTTTTTCTCCCTTTTATTCTGAGCCGTGTGGATGAAAGGCTCTTGGTGCTACAGCCAGGAGTCAGTGCTGTGACGCTGAGGTGGGAGAGCCAACTTCAGGACACTGGTCCACAAGAGACCTCCCAGCTCCACATAATATCAAACGGAGAAAATCTCCCAGAGATCTCCATCTCAACACCAGCACCCAGCTTCACTCAACGACCAGCAAGCTACAGGGCTGGACATCCTATGCCAAACAACTAGCAAGACAGGAACACAACCCCACCCATTAGCATAGAGGCTGCCTAAAATCATAATAAGTCCACAGACACCCCAAAACACACCACCAGACGTGGACCTGCCCACCAGAAAGACAAGATCCAGCCTCATCCACCAGAACACAGGCACTAGACCCCTCCACCAGGAAGCCTACACAACCCACTGAACCAACTTTAACGACTGGGGACAGACACCAAAAACAACAGGAACTACGAACCTGCAGCCTGCAAAAAGGAGACCCCAAACACAGTAAGATAAGCAAAATGAGAAGACAGAAAAACACACAGCAGATGAAGGAGCAAGATAAAAACCCACCAGACCTAACAAATGAAGAGGAAATAGGCAGTCTACCTGAAAAAGAATTCAGAATAATGAACAGTAAAGATGATCCAAAATCTTGGAAATAGAATAGACAAAATGCAAGAAACATTTAAGAAGGACCTAGAAGAACTAAAGATGAAACAAACAATGATGAACAACACAATAAATGAAATTAAAAATACTTTAGATGGGATCAATAGCAGAATAACTGAGGCAGAAGAATGGATAAATGACCTGGAAGATAAAATAGTGGAAATAACTACTGCAGAGCAGAATAAAGCAAAAAGAATGAAAAGAACTGAGGACACTCTCAGAGACCTCTGGGAAAACATTAAACACACCAACATTCGAATTATAGGGGTTCCAGAAGAAGAGAAAAAGAAAGGGACTGAGAAAATATTTGAAGAGATTATAGTTGAAAACTTCCCTAATATGGGAAAGAAAATAGTTAATCAAGTCCAGGGAGCACAGAGAGTCCCATACAGGATAAATCCAAGGAGAAATATGCCAAGACACATATTAATCAAACTGTCAAAAATTAAATACAAAGAAAACATATAAAAAGCAGCAAGGGAAAAACAACAAATAACACACAAGGGAATCCCCATAAGGTTAACAGCTGATCTTTCAGCAAAAACTCTGCAAGCCAGAAGGGACTGGCAGGACATATTTAAAGTGATGAAGGAGAAAAACCTGCAACCAATATTACTCTACCCAGCAAGGATCTCATTCAGATTTGATGGAGAAATTAAAACCTTTACAGACAAGCAAAAGCTGAGAGAGTTCAGCACCACGAAACCAGCTTTACAACAGCTACTAAAGGAACTTCTCTAGGCAAGAAACACAAGAGAAGGAAAAGACCTACAATAACGAACCCAAAACAATTAAGAAAATGGGAATGGGAACATACATATTGATAATTACCTTAAATGTAAATGGACTAAATGCTCCCACCAAAAGACACAGATTGGCTGAATGGATACAAAAGCAAGACCCATATATTTGCTGTCTACAAGAGACCCACTTCAGACCTAGAGACACATACAGACTGAAAGTAAGGGGATGGAAAAAGATATTTCATGAAAATGGAAACCAAAAGAAAACTGGAGTAGCAATTCTCATATCAGACAAAATAGACTTTAAAATAAAGACTACTAGAAGAGACAAAGAAGGACACTACATAATGATCAAGGGATCGATCCAAGAAGAAGATATAACAATTGTAAATATTTATGCACCCAACATAGGAGCACCTCAATACATAAGGCAAATACTAACAGCCATAAAAGGGGAAATCGACAGTAACACATTCATAGTAAGGGACTTTAACACTACACTTTTACCAATGGACAGATCATACAAAATGAAAATAAATAAGGAAACACAAGCTTTAAATGATACATTAAACAAGATAGACTTAATTGATATTTATAGGACATTCCATTCAAAAACAACAGGATACACATTTTTCTCAAGTGCTCATGGAACATTCTCCTGGATAGATCATATCTTGGGTCACAAATCAAGCCTTGGTAAATTTAAGAAAATTGAAATCGTATCAAGTATCTTTTCTGATCACAACGCTATGAGACTAGATATCAATCACAGGAAAAGATCTGTAAAAAATACAAACACATGGAGGCTAAACAGTGCACTACTTAATAACGAAGTGATCACTGAAGAAATCAAAGAGGAAATAAAAAAATACCTAGAAACAAATGACAATGGAGACACAACGACCCAAAATCTATGGGATGCAGCAAAAGCAGTTCGAACAGGGAAGTTTCTAGCAATACAATCCTACCTTAAGAAACAGGAAACATCTCGAATAAACAACCTAACCTTGCACCTAAAGCAATTAGAGGAAGAAGAACAAAAAAACCCCAAAGTTAGCAGAAGGAAAGAAATCATAAAAATCAGATCAGAAATAAATGAAAAAGAAATGAAGTAAATGATAGCAAAGATCAATAAAACTAAAAGCTGGTTCTTTGAGAAGATAAACAAAATTGACAAACCATTAGCCAGACTCATCAAGAAAAAAAGGGAGAAGACTCAAATCAATAGAATTAGAAATGAAAAAGAAGTAAAAACTGACACTGCAGAAATACAAAAGATCATGAGAGATTACTACAAGCAACTCGATGCCAATAAAATGGACAACCTGGAAGAAAAGGACAAACTCTTAGAAATGCACAACCTGCCAAGACTGAATCAGGAAGAAATAGAAAATATGAAAAGACCAATCACAAGCACTGAAATTGAAACTGTGATTAAAAATCTTCCAACAAACAAAAGCCCAGGACCAGATGGCTTCACAGGATAATTCTATCAAACATTTAGAGAAGAGCTAACACCTATCCTTCTCAAACTCTTCCAAAATACAGCAGAGGGAGGAACACTCCCAAACTCATTCTATGAGGCCACCATCACCTTGATACCAAAACCAGACAAGGATGTCACAAAGAAAACTACAGGCCAATATCACTGATGAACATAGATGCAAAAATCCTCAACAAAATACTAGTAAACAGAATCCAACAGCACATTAAAAGGATCATACACCATGATCAAGTAGGGTTTGTTCCAGGAATGCAGGGATTCTTCAATATATGCAAATCAATCAATGTGATAAACCATATTAACAAATTGAAGGAGAAAAACCATATGATCATCTCAATAGATGCAGAGAAAGCTTTTGACAAAATTCAACACCCATTTATGATAAAAACCCTGCAGAAAGTAGGCATAGAAGGAACTTTCCTCAAAATAATAAAGGCCGTATATGACAAACCCACAGCCAAAATCATCCTCAATGGTGAAAAACTGAAGCATTTCCACTAAGATCAGGAACAAGACAAGGTTGCCCACTCTCACCACTCTTATTCAACATAGTTTTGGAAGTTTTAGCCACAGCAATCAGAGAAGAAGAGGAAATAAAAGGATTCCAAATTGGAAAAGGAGAAGTAAAGCTGTCACTCTTTGCAGGTGACATGATACTGTACATAGAGAATCCTAAGGATGCTACCAGAAAACTACTAGAGCTAATCAATGAATTTGGTAAAGTAGCAGGATACAAAATTAATACAGAGAAATCTCTGGCATTCCTATACACTAATGATGAAAAATCTGAAAGTGAAATCAAGAAAACACTCCCATTTACCACTGCAACAAAAAGAATAAAGTATCTAGGAATAAACCTACCTAAGGAGACAAAAGACCTGTATGCCGAAAATTATAAGACACTGATGAAAGAAATTAAAGATGATACAAATAGATGGAGAGATATACCATGTTCTTGGATGGGAAGAATCAACATTGTGAAAATGACTCTACTACCCAAAGCAATCTACAGATTCAATGCAATCCCTATCAAACTACCACTGGTATTTTTCACAGAACTAGAACAAAAAAGTTCACGATTTGTATGGAAACACAAAAGACCCCGAATAGCCAAAGCAATCTTGAGAAGAAAAACGGAGCTGGAGGAATCAGGCTCCCTGACTTCAGACTATACTATAAAGCTACATTAATCAAGACAGTATGGTACTGGCACAAAAACAGAAAGATAGATCAATGGAACAGGATAGAAAGCCCAGAGATAAACCCACGCACATATGGTCACCTTATCTTTGATAAAGGAGGCAGGAATGTACAGTGGAGAAAGGACAGCCTCTCCAATAAGTGGTGCTGGGAAAACTGGACAAGTACATGTAAAAGTATGAGATTAGATCACTCCCTAACACCATACACAAAAATAAGCTCAAAATGGATTAAAGACCTAAATGTAAGGCCAGAAACTATCAAACTCTTAGGGGAAAACATAGGCAGAACACTCTATGACATAAATCACAGCAAGATCCTTTATGACCCACCTCCTAGAGAAATGGAAATAAAAACAAAAATAAACAAATGGGACCTAATGAAACTTCAAAACTTTTGCACAGCAAAGGAAACCATAAACAAGACCAAAAGACAACCCTCAGAATGGGAGAAAATATTTGCAAATGAAGCAACTGACAAAGGATTAATCTCCAAAATTTATAAGCAGCCCATGCAGCTCAATAACAAAAAAACAAACAACCCAATCCAAAAATGGGCAGAAGACCTAAATAGACATTTCTCCAAAGAAGATATACAGAATGCCAACAAACACATGAAAGAATGCTCAACATCATTAATCATTAGAGAAATGCAAATCAAAACTACAATGAGACATCATCTCACACCAGTCAGAATGGCCATCATCAAAAAATCTAGAAACAATAAATGCTGGAGAGGGTGTGGAGAAAAAGGAACCCTCTTGCACTGTTGGTGGGAATGTAAATTGATACAGCCACTATGGAGAACAGTATGGAGGTTCCTTAAAAAACTACAAATAGATCTACCATATGACCCAGCAATCCCACTACTGGGCGTATACCCTGAGAAAACTATAATTCAAAGAGTCATGTTCCAAAATGTTCATTGCAGCTCTATTTACAATAGCCCGGTGATGGAAACAACCTAAGTGTCCATCATCGGATGAATGGATGATGAAGATGTGGCACATATATACAATGGAATATTACTCAGCCATAAAAAGAAACGAAATTGAGCTATTTGTAATGAGGTGGATAGACCTAGAGTCTGTCATACAGAGTGAAGTAAGTCAGAAAGAGAAAGACAAATACCGTATGCTAACACGTATATATGGAATTTAAGAAAAAAACTGTCATCAAGAACCTAGGGGTAAGACAGGAATAAAGACACAGATCTACTAGAGAATGGACTTGAGGCTATGGGGAGGGGGAAGGGTAAGCTGTGACAAAGTGAGAGAGGCATGGACATATATACACTGCCAAACGTAAAGTAGATAGCTAGTGGGAAGCAGCCGCATAGCACAGGGAGATCAGCTCGGTGCTTTGTGACCACCTGGAGGGGTGGGATAGGGAGGGTGGGAGGGAGGGAGATGCAAGAGGGAAGAGATATGGGAACATATGTAAAAAAAAAAAAAAAGCTATTGTCATCAAAATAAATAAATAAATATACTAGTATAATTCTAGGTGAAGTTCTAAGAAAAAAGATTAGATCTAAGATTAATATGTCCTTTTTGATTGTCAAGATCTAATTTTATAATATAGGTAGGTATTAAAAAAATTTTTCCTATGAACTTTTACATCTCTCTATATATTTATATATTTCATGTTTTGTGATAGGGAATTCTGGATACTTAGTGTCGTATTTTAATTTACACATTTAAAAAGTTCTGGAAATATGTTTCAAATTTTCTGGTTTCTTTGCACTTATTCACAATCCCCAATTGACATTAGGGATAATTCTTTCTTTCTCTGTTATAGCAAGAACATAAGTCAAAAACACATACCAAGTAAAATAAAATATTATATTAAAATAAAATGTTATATTTTCTGTATTAAAATAAAATATATTTTCTGTATTAAAATAAAATGTTATATTTTCTGTCAACACTCTTTGTATGAAAAGCAGTAAGTTGAACTTTAAGTTGCACATCAGAATCACCTGTTAGGTTTTTTTTGTTTTTTTTTTTTTGCGGTACGCGGGCCTCTCAACTGTTGTGGCCTCTCCCGTTGCAGAGCACAGGCTCTGGACACGCAGGCTCAGTGGCCATGGCTCATGGGCCCAGCCGCTCCGTGGCATGTGGGATCTTCCCGGACTGGGGCACGAACCTGTGTCCCCTGCATCGGCAAGCAGACTCTCAACCACTGCGCCACCAGGGAAGCCCCACCTGTTAGGTTTTTAAAGAACATACTTTTTTGAATCTCCACCATCAATGATTCTTGTGGTGGGCTTCATCCATTTTCTTTTTCTGTGTTCCCCAGATTATTCTAACACATATTCATATTTGAGAACAACTCATTTTAAAAATATAAGAGTTTTTGTACTCATTTAAAGTCTGAGTTTCAGTTATTAGGTAATAACTCACCAGTAAATTATCTAACATCTTCTCTGCATCATCTGATAAGATCATTAGAGGTCTGGTTGGAATAAATTAGAGCACTTGACAACCATAGAATATATGTCCTGGATCCCTATAGCCCTAAGGAACATTGGGCATATTTATCATTATCACAGACAACATGCAGGGTATAATCTAAAAGTTTGAGTTTCAGAAGTTACATAAACTTTTTTTTCTTTCTAATGAATCATCTCACATCTCTTACATTGTAAATTCAGAGCCCCGTTGGTTTGCTAGTGACCAGAATTACTTAATGCTGCTTCCTAAGATTCCATTTTACATAGAATTAATAAGTCAATACATGGGCTTACTTTATTCACCGAGAAGGACAGATTAGATAGAATAATAGGAACAGGGAGTGAGAGATTCCTAAAGTGTGTGTCAAGTTGATTATGGGTCATAAAGCCCCAGAGCAGAGACACAATAATGATTTCTAACAAAGATCAGCATCAAACCAAAGTTTAAGACAATTACAGTACAAATGTTTATAAAAAAACTGTTAAAGAAAAAAAGTCACAAATTTCCAGCTAACCTAATGATGCATTAACTAATGACCTGCTTCATGAGAATATACTGTGACTTTGGAAAATAGACTTGTACTTAAATGGTTATTTTATATCATCCATGTATATAAAAAATAGTTTCCAAAGTAGGATTAACACTGATAAAAGCTGTCCTATATAACATAATAAAATACTAACACTAGAAAACAAAGAAAGAGCAACTTCCAAAGCTACTTTATCATTCCCTGAAAAGAACTGTTCAATATCCCACCTGCTTAATCACTAGCTCATATTGCCAAAGGGATGGACCTAACAGTTTGTTTTGAGTGGTATATCTTACAAGAAGTAAAGACACTTGACCCAGTCTCAGTGCCTATGACAAGAACATCGACCGTACATCACAATGATGGGAGTGGTGCTCAGTATACCTTCCTTTATCTCTCCCCTTCATCTTTGTCTCTGTTCCACTCTTCAGTTTATCAATTTGAATGTTGCTAATATTTACAGGTTTACTTTTGAGGTTTAACATCAGAATTCAATGTTGACAACATCTTCTTGGCATTGAATTAGCCAACACATTTCAACAGTTTCAAAATATTACTTCAGCTCTACTATGTTTCAGATATCATTTTAATTTATTTGCATTTTGCTGAGTGTAAAACCTCTCTGTAGTTTGAAAAGTACAATAGAAAGTATTAATATAAATTGGATATATGTGTTGAAAAGTAGGATGTATCAATCAAATACAATTGAACGTGTTCAAGAAATTTAGCTTTGGGAACAAATTTTAAATCATAGTAAATCCAGTTTTAATATGTATTTATATTTTCTTGCATGTCTTTACCTTAAGTCAGATTAGGTTTATTATTTTTTAATTTTTATTATTTTATTGCTGTAAGAATATTTAACATGAGATATACCTTCTTAATATGTCTTTCGGTGTGTAATACAGTAATGTTAATTAGAGGCACAATGTTTTACAGCAGACCTCTAGAACTTAATCAGCTTATATACCTGAAACTTCATACTTGTTGAAAATAGCAAATCCTATTTCTCCTTCCTCTTGTCCCGGGCAACCACCATTCTGCTCTTGGCTTCTACGTGTTTGCCTATTTTAGAAACCTCCTATAAGTGGATCAGGAAATATTTTTTCTTCTGTGACTGGTTTATTTCACTTAGCATAATATCTTCAGGGTTAATAGATGTTGTCACATAGGGCAGGATTCCCTTGTTTTCTAAATGTGTATACACCACATTTTTTTCGATAGCTGGACACGATGCACTGGGTGAAAGAATCTGCTGTAAATAGACGTTTAGTAGTATGTTGGTGAGTATGGGGACCTGAGAAGCATCCTATGATTAGTCTATGATTAGGTCCTATGATTAGTCTCAGCATGGATTATGGATTTCAATTGGGCAGGATGGCTAAAGTGGGCTGGTATTTCCTTCTCCCACGTGGAAGGCTATAATTGACTAGAGCTGAATATATCCCTTCCCCGGGTCAATTAGGCTCTGATAAAACCCCAACAGGTTAAGCTCCAATTAGTTTCTCTGAAGGCAGAGCTTGTTAAGAACGGAATGCTCTAGCACGTTTCAAAATGCCTTTTTACCGTCCTCCTGCAGGAGGCATGAGGGAACTTTTTTATTATATTCACTGTGAGAACAAGGTCAAGCTCCTGGAAGAAAAAATGAGTGGGCCCCCCTATGACTAGGTCTCCCTGGAGTTTTGACTCAGTTTTGTCCACACTGAGCCTTCAGCCATTTGTTAATTACAGTTCAGGTTTCCTTACACTGGCAATGGGCCCCTCAGCAGTTTCCGTTTGTGGGTTTCTACTCAGCTAAGTTGGGATTCTCATTATTCGCCTCTTGGGCTCTCCAATTTTGCATGGTGTAGTGTTAGAGTCTGAATGTTTGTGCCCCCAAATTCATATGTTGAAAGTCTAATGCCCAGGGTAATGATGTAGAAAGTAGGACTTTGGGAGGTGATTAGGTTATGAGGACCCTCAAGAATGGGATCGATGCCCTTATAAAAGGCCCAAGAGAGATCCCTGTCCCCTTCCACCTTTTAGGACACAGAGAGAAGTCAGCAGTTGTAACTGGGTCCTTCACCAGAACCCAACCACACTGGCACCCTGATCTTGGACTTTCAGGCTCCAGAACGGTGAGGAATAAGCTTCTGTCATTTGTAAGCCGTTCAGTCTATGGCATTTGTTATAGCAGTCGGAATGGGCTGAGATAAGCGCTCTGCCCTGGGACCTTACTTGTACTGTGGACCCAAGAAGACAAGAAGAACTGGTACTTTTTCAGTTCAGTTTTTCACTTCGTGTTGAGACAAAGTGGTGCTATCCAGGTTTTGTAATTGTTGGGCTGGAAGTTTGACTTGATTTTTTAAACAATACATTTTTTCCTTAAAAATATCTTGTTGGAATAACCATAAACTGTAAGTACATTTAATCTGTACCATTTGCCTTCATTTCACATGCAATCATCTCTATAATCTATAAAACATGCACTAAATTTCTGGCTAAGGAAATTGCTTTTAATTCTTTCTTAAGGATGTAAGAAATTCTGTGCTTAATACCAAGAGAATTTTTCTACTTATTGCAATCAATTATTTCAGTTTTAGTTAGCACAATGATGAATTAAAATCTCTAATTAGTACAGACTTTTAAAATTTTAATTCCCACGAAGTGCCGTTAAATATAAGTTGTTCAGACATTTAAACATCAGTCATATAAATCACATTAAAGATGCTACTTAGTCCCTGATTTATTTTAAACAGCATTAAATCTTATTAACATTCCAGTTATCTACTCTTAATATTAATTATTATGGATATTTGTGAGATACCTTGTCAACTTAAAGTCATTAAGGGATGAATGGCACATGACTGTCTTGCACCAAATATTTCTCTGGTTGTATATATTGCAAGTCTTGTATGGAAAGATAAAATATAGAATTTGACAGCCAGCCACCTAAAATTAATTGAATATTTAGAAGAAAACATTTTATTTAGAATTTAGTATCCAAAGAAAAGTATGGTATGGCTTCAGTGATAATATGGAAAAATGTATCATGTAATTACAGGAACATTTTTGCTTCATAGTTTCGAGGATTATCTGTATTACTTATAAGATATGTGCACTATGATTTATTACATGATGGTACAGATTACATTTAACAAGGCAATAAAATCAAACAATTCACCACTAAGGTGACCTTCACATCCACAGGGTTGCTAAACAAGTTCTTTTTGGAAAATAAGTGTTTGGGGACCTTATTTGTACTAATAAAATCATTTATATTTGTATAATAAATTTGAAAATGACACAAAATGCATTTTTCCAATAAACCATAATATATTTTAAAAATTGAAATATTAACAGTAGGCTATACTCTATTCCAACTGCATTAGTGGCCATGCTGTTCTTTGAATGATTCCTTGATATTATCACATTGGATAAGCTAAGAGGATTGTTTCTAAATATATCAGTAAAGCTTATTCAATTTTATTTCTTTATATATGGCTTCTTCCCACTTTTTGCTTTTCTATATATTTGTATCAAAAGGAAGAAATGCAATTAAATTATTTCATTAAAATACAGGCAAAAACTCAGTTATTTTTTTCCACTTTATGCATTTGTACCGGATATTCCTCCCTCATGGAATGTCTTTTCCATTCCTCTCTCCCTAATCCTAGTTTTCACTTCTTTCACATTGGGTTATCTATGGCTACTGCGGCAAACATTAGGTTTGCTCTGCAGGACTGCAACAATTTTTGTCTGCCTTATTAACCTTGGCCTTATATTTTTACCTTTCCCAGCACATAGTGAGCTTTCAAATAGGTATTGTTGGAATTAATTAAAATATTTCAGAATGTACTGGCTTCTGAATAGATTATAAACCTTGTAAAGATGGGTACAGGTTTAATACTGTTTTTACATCCCTCTAACACTCCTAATTCTTAATTCCACTGCCTGCTTTTCAGTTCTCTGCAGAGATCTTTTTACTTCTCTGCAGTATTTGACAATTTAAGCAATACTGTAATCTTGTACTTTTTGTCCCCTGGATTTGACCATATCATTTTTCTAGGCAATTTTGTTCATGTTTCTCCAGAAATGTCTTAGGTTTGGGTACTCTCCATTTTTTAATTTCTGCTTTGCTTTGCTTTCTTTCTCTATGTTTTTTCCTGGCCAATCTTACTTGCTTCCATTACTTAAATTATTAGCTATTCCCTGACAAGAATAATAATGAGTAACTTTTATTACATGCTTTCCAGCTTCTAGAAACTTAATCTGCATTCTTTCACCAGACCCAATGACATAGATTCTCATACTGTTCCCATATCACAAATAAGGAAAATGAGAGATTACGTCGCATGCTTATGGTGACGTAGTTAATTGTGTCGGAGTCAGGTTGCAGACCAGATTCTGAGCGTCTATTACCCTGTATTACATTACTCTCTAATTATTTTAGACTGTATCTTTCCAATGCTCAGATTTCTCCTGACCCACATCCCAACCGTCTATTAAGTATATCTATTTGAGATGCTTTACAGAGAAATCAAGTTCTACTCTTGAACGTGAACATTTGTTACAGTTTCTCTATGTTTCCTGCTCATTTAATGATGCCTCAACCATTCAGCTGTCTAAGCTAGAAACCTCACAAGTGTCTTTATTAAGCCTTTTCACCCTCTGCAGGGAGTGGTCCTCGAATCCTTTCAGTTCTACTGCAGAAATATCCCTGACATGACTGCTTATCCCTAATCCAAACAATCACTGTTCCTTTCTTAACTACACTGTTGTCATAGTTTTATCTTCAAATTCAACCTCAGTGATGCTGGTAGAGTTATTTCTGTGGAAATATAGATTTGAATTTATCTTTTATTTAAAACCTTCCTTGCTCCCCTTATGTACATAATAAACGCCAACATTTTAATGGAAATATTCATAGCTCCAGTCTCTGTTTTAGACTTGCTTCTTGTAGCTTTCTCCCCGGCTCCACTTCCAAGAACCCTATATTCTAGACCCCAAATATTTCTAACACAGTAATGAGTTGGTCATGCTCTTTGTTCCTCTGGGCCTTTACTCATGCTGTTCTCTGTCTGAAATATTATTTCCTTCCTTTCAACCCAGTGGAATTCATTTATCCTTCAAGGCATAGCTCAAATTACATCTTCTCTCTAAGGCCTTTCTGCTACCAACTGCAACTCCTCCACCTTGGACAGAATCCATTACTACTTCCTTAGGGCTCCAAATCTCTTTGTACTCATCCTGACTGTAGAAATTATTACAATATATTTTATTGTTTTTTGTGCTTTGCGGCATGGCTGTATTCTCCCTTGACATTTAAAAAACTGGCTGTACGGCTTCCCTGGTGGCGCAGTGGTTGAGAGTCCGCCTGCCGATGCAGGGGACACGGGTTCGTGCCCCGGTCCGGGAAGATCCCACATGCCGCGGAGCGGCTGTGCCCGTGAGCCATGGCCGTTGAGCCTGCGCGTCCGGAGCCTGTGCTCCGCAACAGGAGAGGCCACAACAGTGAGAGGCCCGCATTCCGCAAAAGAAAAAGAAAAAAAAAAAAAACTGGCTGTAATCAGTTTTCTCTTTTAATCCTGAATATGAATACAAAAAGGTCAATATGAGGTAAGGAACAAAAATGTTTTCTATATATTGCACATAAAGATGTATGAAATATATATGTTTTCCTTTGGATTTTGTTTCCTTCTGTTATGCTTATTAAGTTTAGCAAATTTGGAAATATTATTATAATGGTAACAGGACACAAAGAATTAGAATTAAAGTCATATAAACATTCATCTAACTTTATATGTATCTCTGAATGTTTGTATTTGGCCATTTGTAGTAATAACTAAAGACATAAGGTTTAATTTGTTGGAGTTTTCTAACCGTATTTATACAAATAAAAATAATTTTATGGTTCCCATAGAGTCTGTGATATGAACAATTCTGTATCTGTTCCCTTTACAATTTTTCTTTGAGTTGTACATATATCAGTTTGATTAATAATTGTTACTAAAAGTTATTTGCTTTAGATTTAAAATTTATTTACTGACTATTATTAACGGCTTTACTAAGTACAGCTGCAAGAAGAAGTTTGACATAACTTAAGCATACGGGCTTTGAGATGAGCTAGACCTGGGATATAATTTCAGCTCTACTATTTATTCGTTGTTAGATTAAAGGCATGTATGTAACACCTCTGAATCTCAGTTTTGTCTTCTGTAATATAGGGTAAGAATGACTTTTTGGAAACCTGTTTTGAGTATTACAAATGATATACATAAAGGTCCTAAGCTAAGGCAGTAGACTCTCCATAATTGGTAGCTGTTCATATTGTTACTCATATCACTATAGCGAATAGATCCTTCCTGTAGTGTTTCTAAAAATGTTTTTTTTATTATCTTCAATATCATCATGAATTCTCCTGTGTCATGATTTATGGGAGGGTTGTCTTCAGCATTTGATTGAATGATGTCTGATGTGTCAAATGGAAGTTGCGTGATGAATGTGGGTGTGGAAATCTCTGCCACACGGTTGATTTATGTGTGTTCCCTCTGAATCATCAGAGCAGCCTTACTAGCCAACGTGGAGGTTCAGGCACCTCCCTCTTCTGATTCTCAGTTGACAAGAGATTGAACATTGGAATGACAACACCTAACTCCTTTTTCCTTTCCTTTCTAAAAACTTTATTGGAGTATAGCTGATTTACAATATTGTGTTAGTTTCAGGTGTACAGCAAGGTGATTCAGTTACACATATACATATATTCATTCTTTTTCAGATATTTTTCCCATATAGGTTATTACAGAATATTGAGTAGAGTTCCCTGTGCTATACAGTATGTCCTTGTTGGTTATCTATTTTATATAAATATCTATATAATTTAGTGGCTATTGCTTAATTCTAGTCCACTACCTTAATATGGGCTTCAGAATATCCTTAAAACACTTGTGTAAAATATTTTTTACATATTACTGAATTTCATCTTAATTACATGTTTTCAGGGAAAAAAATGAAGTGACTATTCTTTATAAGTTCTCATGCCTGTAAAGGGATTGTGTTTCTGATTCTTAATGTTTGGGGTAATTGCCTAATAATACAAAAGTGGGTGTGGCTATATCCCGTAACACACTAGAACAAAAGGAAATAGTTAAGGCTCCCATTTCATTGTTAAAGTTACATATAAAAAAGTGAAAGATGGGGCTAGAGGGAGTCATTTGAGATGGGATTAGCATTGGAACAAAGCATCACTGTGGGAGAATTTGGATGCAGTGGTGAGAATAATCCGGTAGGTTTACTCACATTTGGGTTTTTGTTTCCTTATGTGCACCTGTCTATTCCAGCAGCTCTACTTATATTTTAGAGGCTTAGAGGTTGAGTTGCACTCCAGAGAGCCTTGGTATTCCACTGATTTTTATTTTTTTCAGGAGAAATTCATGTCTATTTTTTCAAGACTTTTCAATGATCTCAGTAATAGAAACGGAGAATGCCTAACCCAAAAGGTTGGTTTTGCTACTAATCTTTCCTCCTCTCGCTGCCAACCCCATTCCACTCCTGCACACCCCCTTTCCCCCACATCAGCATGCTAACCTTCCTATTTATTTTGTTTAAGCTAATTTCTTTTTTAAAATTGAACTAGAGTTGATTTACAATGTTGTGTTGGTATTCCACTGATTTTTCATTATACATAGGAATAACTCAACAAATATTCATCAGACAAATAGCAGATAGTGGCAATACTATGGGGGAAAATATAGCAAAGCAGGAGGATAAAATTCCCTGGTTAGTTTTGATGCAATTTCTAATAGGGTAATCAGAGAAGACTTAATAATAAGGTGGCATTGAAGAAAGGCCTGAGGAAATGAGGGAGAAATCCATGTGGGTACTGGAGGAAGCTCTGTAAGTAGAGAGAAAGCATGTGCAAAGACTCTGAGGTGGTGTGTTCAAGGGAAACCAGGAACTCAGAGTAAGGGGGAGAGAATTAGGAGATAAAGTGAGGCCGGGTCATGAGGTATTTGTGGAAATTAAAGGTACGTTAGAATTTGCTCTGTATGAGCCAGAAAACGTTAGAAGAATTTGAGCAGAGGAATGCCATACCCTGGCGTCTATGTTGAGGGTGTACTGTAGGAGAGGCAAGGACAGACACAGAGACTATGATTAGGTAGAAGTTTTTGCAGTAAGTCAACTGAGAAATGATAATGGGTTTCTAGTGTCATTGGGGGGGTGAAAAGAGGTAGTTACACACTGGATATATTTGATGATGCAAGAGAAAGAAGGTATAGGTCAGAAATTTCAGGATTCAGGGTACAAGTAGAACATTAGCTTACCTATGAGCAAAGACAATTGATCTCTGGGTAGAGACACAGGTGAGTTGGTGAGTGTGATGTTGAAAGCTTGTGAAAGTTCTCTTCCAACTACTTACATTTCTTTCAGTGAAAAAGGAAAGAGAGACACTGAAAGTGAGAAAGTGGATGGAGATTTTAGAGCCTAGAAGAGAGGAGAAGTTGTAAAATAATCTGGGAGAGGAAATGGAGCATCTGGGAGGATAAACGGACTTAGGAAAGTAGTACAATTACCAGATAGTAAGTAGGGACCACTTGAGGTTACTGGCTTTGATTTTTTTTTTTTTTTTTTTGGCGGTACACGGGCCTCTCACTGTTGTGGTCTCTCCCGTTGCGGAGCACAGGCTCCGCGGCCATGGCTCACGGGCCCAGCCGCTCCGCGGCATGTGGGATCTTCCCGGACCGGGGCACGAACCCGTGTCCCCTGCATCGGCAGGCGGACTCTCAACCACTGCGCCACCAGGGAAGCCCACTGGCTTTGATTTTAAAATCAGATCTTTTTTGCACAGGTGTGTGTCTTTCTCTATCCATATTCTTCTGAGTAGATGAGGTACAAAATATGAATTGCATTGGATTTCAGTAGGATTAGAATTTTGTCCTGTGAATAGAACAAGTGTGTATAGCAAAGAGAGCAGGAGACCCGAGGGTCTGTTCAGGGAGTGATTTTAGAGATGGGCCATGTAATCCACACTGGATAGGAGGGAACTGAGGACATGAAGATCAGTTGAAGGTTAGTGAAAAGATATCTTGGTGTAATTGAAGCACTTTCGTGTGAGGGTACCAGAGAGCATGACATTCAGAGAGCTAAGATGCTTGAAACTGAGATTGTGTAAGGTATGGTCATCTGTCACTACAGGTCAGACATAAGATTGAAGGAAGGAGAAGAAGCGGTTAAAATGGGGTAGAAGATCATCGAAAGAGAGGAGATTCAGATACAAGTAGGTGGATATTGAAATCAATATACTATATTATTTTGTAATAAAAGAGACTAGTGTAACAGAGAATTTCATAAACTAAAATCATCGAGAAATGACTTTGGTTTAGACATCTGTAGATTACCGCAGCAAGTCTGGGTTGATAACATCTGACCAAATGAAATTTAAAGACAGAGCTCTTAATCTCACTCTTAGCAACAAACCATTGTATTCTTTGCTAGTTTCCATAGTACGTTGCTATCTTTATGATATATTATCTTCTACTCCTTTTTTCCCATAGAGAGGACCTTTATGATGCTAATGATTTAGCTACTCTTCTTTTCCCAGAGTGAGGCTGCCCCCTGATGCGGCCCCCAGACACATTGTGGAAATTCTTGTAGCCACCCCCGTCTTACTTTAATGCCACTTGTGCTCACTTTTCTGGGATCCACTGGAGCAATATTGTTTCCAGGACATTAAGAGTTTTGTATTCAAGTCTTATAAACAAAGAGACAAAACTGGGTTATATAATCAAATACACTTGGGGGAACATCAGTAAAATTGGTCTTAACCTCTCAGAGTCTTTAATAAATTGATGGGCTTTGTGAGTCTCTAAGACAGCTCTGATAAGCTCTGTTTCTCCAACATTTCGTGTCATCTTGGGGAATCAGTGTTCCTCAGAGCTAATATTTTGGTATATTCTGAACTGCAGCTGTGTAAACTTCATTTACTCTGTGCCTTAGCTTATGAATGAATGAATAATCATAATATCCAACACTTAAAAATCACTTTTTTGCGGAAAGACACTCTTTAATGTTCTTATATGTATGTTAGCCTATTCAGTCCTCAATACAACCCCAAAATGTGGGTGCTATTATTGATCTCTGTATTTTAGTTTATAGTTTATTTTATTTCTTAATTGTTTTCATTGCAGTTTCAATGACAGAGTCTTTCATGCAAGTTTCCATCATAAAAAACCCATTTTTATACCCATCATCACAAAGTCTAGGCCTGCACTGTCCAGTATGGTAGCCACTAGCCACTGATCTCCGTATTTGAGATGAATAAACTGAGGCATAGGGAAATTAAGTCACTACCCATATGCTCACACAGCTGGTAAGGGGTAGAATTCTGGATCCTGGCAGTTTAGCTTCAGGGTATGTATTCAGCCCACTAATAATAAAAGGACATTTAGGAAATTTCCTTTCCTAAATGGAAAGGAGGTGAGGATACAAAATGATGATCAGAAAACCAAACATTAGTTATAGCAACAGTATATGTATTTCTTAAGATATGTGAAACAACCATAAAAGAACCAGTATGACAGCAACTTTTCTTTGGACTGATAAAATACAGACAGACCATTTGAAAATCTCTGCCTAATACACTTTGGTATGCAGAGCAGAAAGCCCAAAGACCTGATTGAAAAAGATTTCTATAATGGTTAAATCCCATGTATGTGGAAATAGCCCAGAAATAGTAATGACAATGCAGAGCATTGGATAAGAATTTGTTTATTTTTTAATGTTAAATTCCATGGAGATTGCAAACTCTATACAGTTAGATGTGAACTTACAACATGTGTATGTGTGCGTGTGTGTGTGTTTGTACATATATGAGTGTTTGTTATTTTATTGTGTTTTTAATACCTTGTTGGATTATTGTATATTCTTATGTTGGCTGGGTTTGGAAAAACAGCCCTAGGTATTTAATCTTTGGGGGACTGATCGATTTTAATTATATTTGGTCGTAGTCAGACAAGCAAAGATGTATTGTTTTAGAACAGGCTTACAGTAAATTTCAACTAGTAGCTATAAAACTGAAGGTTCATAGACCCTACCACAAGTGCTCTAAAGCTAAAAGCAAAGTTGTTTGTACATAAATAAATTCGCTAAATTGTTTGCTGATATGGACATTTTTCTATGGAAGATTCTATATCATTCATTAGATAACAGATCCTTTACTCCTCAGGCCTCCTGAGAGAGTAAAATTATTTCTTTCCAAAAGTGCGTGTGTACGTGAATATGTGTGTGTGTGCACGTGTGTGTGATATCTGGTTTTGACACATCACGGCCACCTAAGATTTGAAATATGGCATTAGGGATGAAAGTAGACATTTAGATTGAGTGTCCCCTTGAGTTTGGATACATTCCGCTGTCTCCAGTTTATCCTGGACAGTGTGATTTGAGGGAGTTTGAAATTGACTTTGCTATGTAAATTACAGGCCGTGGCATTTCTGTTGAACTGCTTCAAATATAATTGAAGAGGAACCCGGCTACAGTTAGAATCCATCTGCTCACAAATTTCTTATTTGGATCTTAAGTATAAACTTCCTTTTTTTGTTGGTAAGTAATTAAATGGCATAGGGAAAAGAAGTGCTGAAGCTAAAAGCGATCTGAGGAAGCTGAATTCCTCCCACCTTTTATGGGAAAAACACTCTAAAGAAAAAATATGCATTTTATGTTTTTTAATTATACATTATTTGGTTTCAGATCAAACCATGAGACAAATGAATGGAACTTGTGTTTAACATTAAGTTTCCCCTGAATAACTGTTAGTATCAATTACACAGCTATTGTACACACCAGTGATTTTCTTATTTTTCTGCTCAAGTGGGAAGTGCATTTAGTATTGATGAAATGCCATCGTCTGAGCTTTTCCCATTGTTTGGATTATAATTTCAGTACTTCTTTGGTATGAGATAAACAACACTAAAGCTACTAAATAACTGCTCTTTTTGAACATGTTAATACCTGTTTATAATTATTTGGCAACTAATTTTAAAAGTATGTTGACTAATGTATTAAAGATCTCAAAGTCTTAGTTTACTCCATATTGCTCACTTGTTTTCAATTCATTTATTTGTAAAATTAAAAATGTACTGCATTATTTATTTTATAAGTCTTATCATTGATAAGGGTAAAACAATTCCACTGCAAGTACGTTTTAACAGAATTATTGCACAAGGGTTAAGTGTAAGTATTGACTAAATTTGCACCTGTTTTATAGTGGAATGTGCAGAAAATATTTACTGGAGTTTTCAGTGCTTATTGGTGCAAGGTCCATAAGATTTGTTTCGTTTTCTTTTAAAAGGCTTCATAAACCTCATATGTTTGCAAATTTTATTTCCTTCCACTCTGTATCTGACCTACTACTGGCTTCTTTATAAGTGTCCTTTGCTATATCCAGTTATAGAAATTTAGGACACTTTTATCCAATTTGCATAGTACTTGTATAAACAATTCTCTTTCTTTATTTGGTATTTTTGAAAAAGCCCTTTTTCTTGGTATATATGTAATGTTACTGTTCATCTAAAGGTTTGTTCCAGAGGTTTTGTGCATTATCACTCAGCCCCTTATTTGATTATTTTAAAATACTGTTGAAATTTAAATTTGTCCAATGGCTCTACATCTGATTTAAAAATAGTCTATAAAAAAAAAATAAATAAAAATAGTCTATTTTGGAGAATTAATGTAATGTAGATTTATCTTATATATGTTTGGAAACATACATACATATATGTGTTATATAATCTACATTTTCAGAATATAATTAGTATAAATGAATAAAAAATTCTTACTTGTCCTTCTGGGTGAACAATGAAATTGCACATGAAATGCAATCAATTATCCAATGATACTGCATGAATAGAGAGTGAATTATAGGAAAAACAAACCAACTAAAGGGATGAGTAACAGCAGGACCTATTCGACATCATAAAGCTCGCGTCTTAACTTCTGTTCTCTGATCCCTAGGAGACTGTGGATAGAAGTATATTTCAACACAGGGAGATAAGCTCGGTGCTTTGTGACCACCTAGGGGGGTGGGGTAGGGAGGGTGGGAGGGAGATGCAAGAGGGAGGAGATATGGGGTTATATGTATACATATAGCTGATTCACTTTGTTATAAAGCAGAAACTAGCACACCAGTGTAAAGCAATTATACTCTAATAAAGATGTTAAAAAAAATTCGGAGAGGGTTTGGCCCAGACATTATCAGTCACCAAAAAAAAAAAAAAAAAAAAGTATATTTCAATATAATGATTTCCTTTATAGTATTATTTACTTTTAGGAGTACTTAAAAAAACATTATTATGACAAACATTTCACTAAACTTCCAAATGTGTCCATGTCACACCAAAGGTGAAAAACCTTTATTGGATATAATAAAAATAGCTAATATTTTATCATTGCTGACAAAGTGACACCCACTATTTTAAAAATTTTACTTATGTTCATTTATTAAATCCAACAATCCCAGGAGGTAGGTATCGTAATTAGACTTCATTTTACAGAAGAGGTAACTGGATCACAGAGAGGTTAAATAATTTACTGAGAGTCACACAGCCATAACTGCAATTCTGGCTACACAGATTGCATCTTAATATTTTACTGCATCTAGATATAATAGCAGCTTTTAAGATAAAATTAAAAATGTTACTGGGGGCTTCCCTGGTGGCGCAGTGGTTGAGAGTCCGCCTGCCGATGCAGGGGACACGGGTTCGTGCCCCGGTCCGGGAAGATCCCACATGCTTCGGAGCGGCTGGGCTCGTGAGCCGTGGCCGCTGGGCCTGCGCGTCGGGAGCCTGTGTTCCGCGGCGGGAGGGGCCACGGCGGTGAGAGGCCCGCGTACCACACACAAAAAAAAAAAATGTTACTGAATGCAAGTTCATGCACCCTTCACACAGTGAGGCCAAAACAAACCAATATGTCAGAGTTTGAAGCAGAGAAAGGTTTATTGCAGGACCAAGCAAGGAGAACGGGTGGCTCTTGCCCCCCAAAACACAACTCTCTGAAGGGTTTCAGCAAAGCACTTTTAAAAGGCAAGGTGAGGGAGGGGTGTGGTTATTTGTTGCAAACTTCTTGGTGTCGGAATCCTTTGTTCTCACAACTGTCCACGAAGGTCAGGTCACTATGTTCCTGTAGATCTCCAACAAGACAAATGTTATTCTCGGTTCTGCAACTTTTCATCTCTATACGAATGGGAAAATGTTATACCCTTAAAGGTCAGAGCCTTGAGAATGGGCTATCCTGTATGTTTCAGGCTGTAGGCAACATTCTTAACCTGTAGCAAAAGTGATAGAATACAAAGACTAAAGTAAAATATGGAATCAGATTTGTTCTTCCCTATTACAAAAATATAATGGATTTTAAAAGATGTCAGAACATTTCTTACAGATATGTTACTAGTATTTTAATATGATTTCTTAAAATATAAGTTTTTTAAATAACATTTTGTTTACTTATATTTGTACAGCAATATATTTTGATTTGCATTTTTTGATTTATGAGAATTTCTATTCTCAGTTCAAAATCTCGATCAGTTACAAGAGATTATCAATGAATCATGATGTGAGAAGAAGCACACAGACAAATATCAATGATACACAAATGCATTGTTTGATAGCATTACGCCACTGATCTTTCCTTACCTGATTACCTTCCAGCAATCCTCATGAATTGGTTTGCAGTACTTTTACTTAACCCCTAATGAGTCTGACATAATAGTCTGCAAATTGTTGCAGGTTTATATGACTCTTTTAGTTAATGAGGTACCATGGGCTTACTAAATGAATGCATCAATAAAACAACTTCTATTCCTCTATATTTGGCAGAAAAATGATTCACGTACTGTAACTACTGCATTTAGAGAGTAAATTTTAAATCACGTAACTTCTAACCATGAGAGAAATCTAGTGCTTGCTGACATGATATATGTTCTCTGTCTAACACAGGTGTATACATTCATCTTTTGAAAAGTCTGTTTTGCTAAAGGAATGGTAAACACTTGTATTTCTGCTTTTATTAGATTTTAAAGGAATAAAACGATGGAGCCCAGTTGTTGCTTTTTTTCTTTTTCTTTTTTTTTCTGATTTCATTCAATGAGGACTGATGGCTATCAACCATCCACGCTACTGTTGCAGTTTTACTACATAGACCAGTTCTCGATTTATTAACTTTCAGACTCAGGCTTTGCTGTGTTGTTACATTCTTTGGCTCACACAGCACCTGTGCAGACCTCTGGTGATACAGTTTTATTTATTATTCATGCAACTTTCCAGGACAAATAGGAGACAAACTGGTTTGGAGGTCATCACCATGATTTAAAGTCAAGCTATTTGACTTCTGAAGTCTTCAGTAATATGCTTCTGATTTCCTTGTAAATGGGGCAGTCCAACCAGCTACAATGCAACATAGAATGTCCTGCCCTTTGGAAAGTGAATAAACTAAATGAAAAGGAATTTAAGACATGGCTTTCCTGTTCATTTTAACTCATCATTTTACATGTTGTTATATCTTTTGTAGAATGGGTGGGCATAAAGGAGCTGCTGTGTCATCAATCTCCAGAAAGAATTCTCTGAAAACAGGGGTTTTGCCTAGTTGAATTTGACCATTTGTTATCATTAGAGGACTGTTTGTAAGAAACAAGAATTTCTTCTTAGCTGACAATGCAGGAACATCAAAGGCCTAAATAATCAAGACTCAGGGAAGAGTTTTGGACTCATTCATCATCCTCAAACACGAACTTC
The DNA here is from genome assembly GCF_963924675.1 of Phocoena phocoena. NCBI lineage: Eukaryota > Metazoa > Chordata > Mammalia > Artiodactyla > Phocoenidae > Phocoena > Phocoena phocoena. Next base: position 3,709,946 of record NC_089223.1, read on the forward strand.
CCCTTCTAACTTGGCAACACACATATTTTTATTTATTTATTTAACACCTTTACTGGAGTATAATTGCTTTACAATAGTGTGTTAGTTTCCGCTTTATAACAAAGTGAATACATATACATACATCCCCATATCTCCTCCTTCTTGCATATCCCTCCCACCCTCCCTATCCCACCCCTCTAGGTGGTCACAAAGCCCCGAGCTGCGGTCACAAAGCAGCTGCGGCTGCTTCCCTCTAGCTATCTATTTTACATTTGGTAGTGTATATATGTCCAACACACATATTTTTAAGATCATGCTTCAATCATTGTTTACACACCTGCAATCAGAGTGACATTTGATTTGAGTAGAAAACTGCTTTAGAAACAATGAACCAAATTCTTTCATTTTTAGAGATGAGAAATTTGCGGGGACTACCATGAAACAATGAATTGTATTACACTTATGAAGAAATCAACAGTTTAATATACCTCAGAACTCCCTTACATAATTTGCAAATTTACACATTTGGTTCCTAATATATGCATACCTGTCAGCAGTGGCATTTAGAGAATCTCTCTCTCTACAAATATTTCCTTCCCCTTCATATTTTAACAAGTCTTTGAGCAAAATCCTTTATTTTTTCACAGAACACTTACTCCTCTGAAAGCTTCATCTCCTTAAATTGTATAACCATCAGCATGGTTGCTATAGTCAAAAGTGGAAGGTTCTTTCAGTCCCACTCTTAACCTCACCTCCACCTCTATCCTCTCATGAATTTGCTAGGTTCTAACTATAAATGTATCGCTAGTTTTCTCCCTGCCTCTGGTGTCACCTCTTGGGTGCAAGCCACTGTGTCCTCTTGTCTGGACCGTGGCAGTCCTAACTGCCTCCCTGATTTCCCCATGGCCTCTGTAGAGTCCATTCCATACCCAGCAGCCTAAATGGAAATCGCATTACAGGCAGAGATACTGCCTGTTCAGTTCCAGACTACCGCAGTAAAGTCAGTCACACGAATTTCTTCGATCTCCCAAGTGCATATAAAAGTTCTGTTTCCATTATACTGTCGTGTGTTAAGTGTGCACTAGTCGTACTTTAATTAAATATATTTTGTTGCTGGAAAATGCTAACCATCGTCTGAGCCTTCAGTGAGTTCTAGTAGTAACAACAGAGATCACTGATCACAGATGGCCATCAGAAATACAATTATATGAAAAAGTTTGAATTATTGTGAGAAATACTAAAACCGTGACACAGAGACGTGAAATGAGCAAATGTTGTTGGAAAAATGCCGCCGATAGGCTTGCTCGATGCAGGGTTGCCGCAAAATTCAGTTTGTCAAAATTGCAGCATCTGTGGGGCACAAGAAAGGGAAGAACAGTAAAATGGGGTACGCCTGTATATCATTTCTGTGCTTAAAGCTATTTTATATCTTCTTATTCCGGTTGTGGAGAATTTCAGACTCTTCCTATGGCCTCCAAGGACCTCCGTGGTCTGCCCCGACGGACACCATGTCCTCTAGCTCCTACTGCCTCACTTCAAGAGTGATTTGTATTTGTGTAATAAAGAATCTAACTCCATTTTTTTGATGTTTGGATGCTGATAGCTTCCAAGCCTCACCTTTTCTTCTTCCCCCTTGGCCCATCATCTTGTTACCAAAAGTGGGGTCCAGCTGCCCACCCCTTGAAAGCCAGTACTCAAGAGGCAAGGTTGGCAGAAAGGAAAGTCTGCTTTATTACAGAGGCCAGCAACTGAAGGAGAGGTGAGCTAGTGTCCAAAGGCCTACTCCTCCCACCGACAATCAGTGGGCAGGAGCTTTGAAAGGGGAGTCTCAGAGGCGTATAGGTGGAGGGAAGGGGCTACGTGCAGAAACAGCACAGTCAGCTCTGACCGTCAGCTTGAAATTGGTCCTGCAGTGATCTGATCAGCGTCATCTTGATTGTTTTAAGTAGAGTTAGGCTTCAGTTCCAGGGTCGGTGTGTTCCCATTTCTTTGAGGCCAGTTCTTGGAATTGCAGCAGCTTATGTCATGGCTACAGTCTGGTCGTCATGTAGTTAACTTCTTCCTCCTGGCAGGGTTTTCGGTATCTACAAGACAGCTCACAGGATACGGCTCAGAATATTATCTATAGCCCTTGAGGAGGAACTAAAGGTCCTAGATTTTGTTTAATGACTCAACTATTATTATTTGCCCTATTTGACTGTTTTCCTTTGCTTCTGCGTTTACTGACTTCTCTGATTAAACTTATTCTTTGGCTAAAGTTTTTCTACAGACAAACGGCAGGTGGAGGACATGGGGGCCAAGGACCATAGAGTCCTGGTCCATTTCAATCTGAGCAAGCTGATTAAAATGTCAGGGTAATCTCCCTGTAGTGCCAGTGAGAGATTAACACCACTGCTCAGAAGTGGGAATCGTCCCCGCTGCGTACCCCCTAACCACCATAAAAGCCCTAAGCCAGTCTCTTTTCCATTTTTTCTCCTTTCTGTTTTTGGACCTGTTGGGGAGCCACTGTTTGCTACTCAGAAAGCCACATTATGTGAGTAATAAAGCTTTTCATACACTCTTGGTGAGTCTCACCAGTCTCACAGTAGGAACCAAATTTGGAGTATGGGGGTTGTTTATCCTGGTTCTGTAGAGTGGTACTATGATTTCTTACTGTTACTTTGGGAAGATCATTCTCTTAGAAGATACATTCTAAAAAGTCAACAGTGATGTGTACAGAGACATAAAATTCTTCATTCTGTATCTTCAGGAGGAATCTAATAACCAGAGGATGGTTAAAATTCAATTAATTGTTTTGTTTAAATGTAATGTATATTCTCTATTAGTTGAAAAACAAGGTTTTGTATAGCACTACATAAATATGTCTATAATTGTGTAATGAAACCAATCCTGAAGCATTTACATTTCTTATATAAATTCTTCTTTTATAGATGAGAAAGACCAAAATTATTTTGACTTCTTAAGCACCCTAATATGACTTTTAATCACTTTTCTATCACTATCCTGCAATTTTAATTTTTTTGTTACTTTTCCTCCCTTGAATAACAGTTGACATAAACAAAAGTATTTCCATTTTAGAGATAAGAAAATTCAGGCATGGCTATTACACGTTGAATTATAGTTATTTAGTGAATACATATTCCACCTTTCTGATCTATAGCTATATTATAGAACATATATGAGGTTATACAGTGCAAAATAACGTTTTACAAATTTAACAGAAACCGTACTTTGAGTCCTCAAGCAAATTGCCTATGAAAGGAAATATTGGAACATTGCTGGAAGCTGGTCAATTTCTTTTAAATGCAGAATTTTGTTAAATAGTTACTCTGGATGCTAATCTGGTTGTTATTAGAAAATAAAGTGCATTGATAAAGCTAAAAAAGCTCGAGTTTGATTATTTTAGCACTAGACTTTTAAAGAAGTCTCTATTGCTCAATTATGAGTGGGAAAATCCTTATTTTTTTTCCTTCCCTAGGTTAGGAATCAGCATGCTGGTGCCATGTGATATGAGGGTGTCAGGTTGTCTTTTAGAGTTACATTTAATCTGATCCACGTGGAAAATTTGAATAAAAAGATAATTTTCCTACTCTGACATAAGGGGCAACTACTAGCTTAGTTTGAAGCAAATCTTCGCAGGTGATGAGGTTACATTAGATTCTCAAATTCCTAAAATGATCACGTCAAGTTCTGTCAAGTTCTGACTTTTGAATCCAGGAATGGGATCATGGTGTAAGCCAGCCTTAAAAGACTGGAAATCTTAGATATAAAGATATGGTGAATTTGGGTGTGGGGTAAAGAAAGAGAGGACATGCTTACTTAGATATTTCACAGTGATGGACTGTAAAGAGAGGGGGTAGAACATTTTGCTGAATACCTTTAGAATTCTCCTGAAATGTCACCTCCCGGAAAGCATCTCCAGACGACCTATTTGCTTCACCCAGCACATCATAAACCAATCTCTAAGAGGGCAAGCTGTATTCTTATTAGAGTGTCAGACGATCTACCACACACTAGCTGGGGGAAACAGAGCAAGTTAAGTTACTTAACTTCTTTGTGTCTCAGTTTCCTCTTTTGCAAATTAGAAAATGCTATTGCACATTTCCTAGGTTGATGAGAAGTTTAATTGAGTTTACACACGTAAAACACTGAGTGCCTGCCATATAGCAATCTCTTGATAAAATATTAGTGTAGCAGATTTTAAAAAAATAATAGTAGTTTTGAGAAATTGTTGGATGTGTCTGTTTACACTTAATTGTCTTCTATGAGACTGTAAGCATCTTGACAGTGTGCTTTATAGATAACGGCGCCTACAGGTTCTACCAGGCAGTCTGTGTATCGTGAATGGTATCTCTATTGTTGGTAATATTCAACACAGATATTTACTAATCACCTTGGTTCTATTCTAAGAATTTAAAAGTAATCAAGAATATAAATTTACCTGAGAGAATACTCTAAGATTTACTAACCTAAGAAACCCCAAGGTAAACTGTTATTCATGATACAAACAGGTGACATTCAGGCCTGGTATGAAGAGGACAGGAGTTGCCCATCTATCCAGCCTCTATGGAAATTTTCTCATAAATTCAAATGTGTTTTGTAATGATTCCAGCTGCCATGCGCCTCAGCTACTTTTTGTTCCCTAAGACACTTCATATTTTTCTTTGTATTTTTTTCAATTAAAAAAAATTTTTTAAACATCTTTATTGGAGTATAATTGCTCTACAATGGTGTGTTAGTTTCTGCTTTATAACAAAGTGAATCAGCTATACATATACATATATCCCCATATCTCCTCCCTCTTGCGTCTCCCTCACACCCTCCCTATCCCACTGGAGACTTATATATATATATATATATATATATATATATATATATATATATATATATATATATATATATATATATATATAGTTTAACATCTTTATTGGAGTATAATTGCATTACAATGGTGTGTTTCTGCTTTATAACAAAGTGAATCAGCTATACATATACATATATCCCCATATCTCTTCCCTCGATATTTTTCTAACTAGGTTCATATCCTGGATTGGCATTGGTCAACCAGAGACCATTAGAGAACCTTGGAGAATGCTCTTATCTGTCCACCAGATATAATGCTGAGTGAGAACCAGGTTGTTAGCCAGCGTCCAAGGCTCCAATGAGTTTATAGATAATCTAGTTCACATTACAACTATTATGTTCATTTACTCAACAAATGACAACCGAGTGACTTATACATACTGAATGAGATGGATAGACCTAGAGTCTGTCATACAGAGTGAAGTAAGTCAGAAAGAAAAAGACAAATACCGTATGCTAACACATATATATGGAATTTAAGGGAAAAAAAAATGTCATGAAGAACCTAGGGGTAAGACAGGAATAAAGACGCAGACCTACTGGAGAACGGACTTGAGGATATAGGGAGGGGGAAGGGTGAATTTTGACAGGGCGAGAGAGAGTCATGGACATATACACACTAACAAACGTAGTAAGGTAGATAGCTGGGGGGAAGCAGCCGCAAGGCACAGGGATATTAGCTCGGTGCTTTGTGACAGCCTGGAGGGGTGGGATGGGGAGAGTGGGAGGGAGGGAGATGCAAGAGGGAAGACATATGGGAACATACGTATATGTATAGCTGATTCACTTTGTTATAAAGCAGAAACTAACACACCATTGTAAAGCAATTATACCCCAATAAAGATGTTTTAAAAAAAAAAAAAACGAATAAACTGGAATATACTCAGTTTTTTCCTAGGGAAAGGTTTGGTATTAAAAACTCAACTGCGCTATACTGCAGTTGTCAAGAGAATGGATAACATCCAGACGACCAAACCACTTATGGCAGACTTAAGAGAGATGGGTTTGTGCAGAGCACCGAGATGAAGTTCTTCAAGGGCGTACAAAAATGTATACCACTGTGGCTCTGCTTTAGGAAAACTACTCCAATAACATCACAAAACTTGGAGATAGATTTTCTGTGACTAACAGAGTTTGGGATTGAGCTACTACTGCACGTGGGTTGACTCAACTTGCAGGTCTGTAATTTGTTTGCAAGGAGTTGAGAAGACAAATGGGAGAGCACCGTAATGTTCTCCTAGAAGAGATGTAGGAGGGTGACAAAAAGCCAGTCCTCGTGGACCAACATTGCAGAAAGGGATGTGTATCCTGGTTTGTTTGGCTGTGTGGATTGAAGCATCAGGGACTCCTGATCACCACATTATTCATTCCTGCATCCTTATAGGGAAACCAGGTCACATCTATTTTCTGAAATTGGTAACCAGACGTGTACTCCTGCGCTACAGGGAAACTGGAAAGACTGCATAAAACAAGAATTGCTTAAATACCATTAAACTATTTCACCAATTCAAAAGGAAAAGGAGGAGTTTAAAAGATAATAACATAAAAGCAAACAGTTTAAAAATGTGTTGAACTCCTGCGGTGATCTACACAGTTTTCCAGAAAATGGTGTCGCACAAGACATCAACAGTGACAAAATGCCTAAATGGTGGTACAAGCCGGTATGCAGTTCAGTCCTCAGGGACTGTCATTGTTGCCATGATCACACCTTCCGGTTAGGGCTGCTCTTGTGGAGCAGGGTTAGTTGGCAGGCCTGCTTTCCTCTCTCATAGACACCTCATTATTTATCATCCCTTCAGTACTTCTAATTGCTCTGAGCAAAGATTTCTTTTTCCATTTAGAAATGGGGACTGAACCCATCAATACCCAATTTAAGCAAGACATTCATAAAGACAGCAGTGAAATTATTGCTCTGCTGCTTTTCTAAATATGCAGCTAGTTTGGCTAGGCATTCATAAATTTAAGCGAGTTTCGCATCTAAAACTAAAGCTTCTCCTTGATTGCCGAATGACTCTTCGGATATACAGTGTTTCTAATTAGCTATAGCAAAATCTGGAAAGACACATTTTGCATTTGGTTTAATGTATTTGTGAAACTGTCATTCACTTTTACTGGTGTATAACACACGGATAATTTGGGCCCATTTTTTTCAATAATAATTGTAAAAACATGAACAATTATATTGTTTGCTAAATACTAAATGCGGTTCAATTTTACACAAAATAAACTCTGTGTTATTTACTAAAACTTAAATCATACATCAGAAAGTTGGATTTTTTGATTTATAAATGTTTATTATATATACAAAATAAGATCTAAAAAATAATCCAATAAATTCAATTAAATATATATATAATATTGGATTTTCAATATGGTAAATGTCATCATGACTGTAATTGTTATGTAATAGTATGTGCTAGTGAACATTGCATATTTTAATTTCTATGAGTTGTAAAGTTCAAAATCTCGGTTACATTGTTGCAGTAGAATAAACCTGAAATAGAGGAACAGCTCAAGGAAGCTGACTACTACTAATCCACTTGCAAAATGCTTAGGTATAGTTCTTAGAGTTTCCAACTGAATCTGTATTTACGTCATGCTCGTACGTTTAGACACATCTCATTTTCACTGATTTTTAAAAGCTCTGGTAGGCTTTATTTGTACCTGATTACTTCAGTTAATTAATATTTAAGCAACTAATAGTAATAATATAAATTTAGCACATTAAAAATGATACCAGCTACCTTTTATTATGTGCTTTGCCTATTTCCAGCTCTGTCCTAAGGAATTTAAGTCAGATGTCATGTCACATAACTCACAATAAACCTGAGGTGGGTATTTTTATCATCATTTTAAAGGTGCGAACTAAGACTTAGAGAGTTGAAGTGACTTGCCCAAGGACTGCTAGTAAGGACTAAAGAGAAACTCCAAATCCTACATATCTGACTCTGGATTTCAAGTTTGTATTCTAGTTGTTTCTTTTTTTTTAAATTAATGATCTTACTTTTTATTTTTTAATTAAAAAATATTTTTATACAATTTTTAAAGGTTACTTTCCATTTACAGTTATTACAAAATACTGGCTCTATTCCCCATGTTGTACCATACACACTTGAGCTTATCTCACATCCAAGTGTGAGCTTGTGCTCACAAGTGAGAGCTTGTGCCTCTCACTCACCCACCCCTGTATTCCCTCCTAACCACTGGTAACCACTGGTTGTTCTCTGTATCTGTGAGTCTGCTTCTTTTTTTGTTATATTCACCAGTTTGTTGTATTTTTTAGATTCTACTTATAAGCGACAGTATTTGTCCATCACGTTGGTTTTTAAACTGCAAAGCATAGGACCTTATCCCAGGCCTTACTGACAAAGGCAAGGAGTGGAAAGGGGGGGTATTAGGACAGGTTTGTGAGGAAGAAAATAAAGACAGGCCACGAGGTAGACAAAGAAGAGCCATGATCTTTCCACTCTATATTGTGGCTTATCTCTTAGTGGTTGGAGACAGCAGGGGAAGGGTGAGATGTGAATCGAGCAAAGATCTAGTATCTGCTAAGGGAGTTTGGGATGAGACAGTTTTCATAATGAAAGAACACTGCTTGTATGCTGAGAGCCAAAAGTTCACACTGCTTCAGATAAAGTGTCCATTTGAGAGCTACTGCCCACTCAAGACCCAATGATCAGCCCATACTTAAGAAACACTCTTGAAATACTGATAGCCTGGAGAGACTGAGAAGCTCAAATCCAGAAATCCAGACATACTGATGATTCAAACACACGACATAGCTCAGATTTTCCACCCATAAAAAATGAATAGTTCATCCTATATACAGTAGCCAACCAGAGGAGGTGCTTACTGTTTAATTACCATGAGACTTTCCTGTACAACCCAAATTACTGTGTATGTGTGTGTGAGTGTGTGAATGTGAATGTGTGTGAGTGTGTGTGTTCCAAGGGTGGGACGTTGGCCTGTGATTCCCTCCAGACTTCAGTTTTCCATTTTCTATCACCCCCTCCCCCTTACTAAACCATAGGTATGTTTCCCCAAGTCTCCTCAGGAGAGAATTTTTAATATTCACTGCATCAATTAATCCATGGGCCTGTAAATTTACGAATATCAACACTGACAGATGAAAGACAGGTAACGTCTTTATATAAGAATTGTATGCATGTTTAATAGTTATTTGCTATAATTATAAAAAAATTACCCTAGTATTTCTACAATGTATAATTTTTATTTATTTTTTTACAATGTATACTTTTTAGCGTATCATTTATTTTGAACTTTATATGAAGCATAAATGTGGTAAAAATTTCATTTTATTAAAATCTGACACAGTGACAGCCTTAGAATCTATTTATAGACGTTGAAACTTGTAATTAATAACAAAAAACTTAATGCTCCTCCAGAGCTTAAACACTGGACTTATTAAATGTTGCATCTGAAAAGGAAATGTTGGTCAACTGTGGTTACAATAAATTGATAAATCAAAAAAGAAAAAAGACAGGAGGAAGAAAGAAAGGGAGGGAGGTTAGAAGAAGGGTAGAGTGAAGAAGCAGGAGGGAAAAGGAGGAAGAATGAGTATATTTTATAACATTTGAGATCTGCTTAGGTTAGCATGTTTTGCCAGAAGTACACAGTTGATGCTTATTTGCATGTGATACTAGACAGCACCAGAAATTTGCATAATTCAGATTGGCTGGAAGTTTATCTTAAACTCGAGTTAAAAGTAAAACTATGGAGATTTGATTCAGGGAAATTTCTTCTTCAGGGACCAGGGAGCTTTGGAGAAACAGCTTAGGTTTACGCTGTGGGTAGATAGAATTAAGAAAATATGTTGGAAATGGAAGGTTTAGGATGTTGAATTGTAGATTTTCACTTAAATAAAACACTTAGAATATACTTGTGTTAGAATGCATTTTATTATCCTCACAAAATTTATTTTTTAATGAAAAAATTCCCAAATTAGAGAAGTAATGTTGAGTTTAAAAATGCAGACTACATGTTTAAATGATTTTAAGGTTTATTAAAAATAGATGGTCTAAACCACACTCAGCAGTTGTGTGATGAAAATTTCAATATTCTGTAAATAGATTTATATTGTCCGTTAGCTCTCATAGAATTGATTAGAATTATTCTGCCATTTAAAACTTACTGTATTTATAACTTGTGTCTATGTGATTACCTTTGGACTTAGCCATATATTATTTTGAAGCTGTAGTAATCCCAAATCATGCCATTGTTTTATCTTTGGACCACTGGATCACTCTCTCCCTTGGAGTTCAGTAATATATTAATAAAGCAAGAGAATTTATGTGAACATAAAAGCAATATTCCAGATACTTTATAATTTGAAGATAAACCAAAACAATGCAAAATATTTGCTTTTAGAAATTTTTATGGGCAGGATAAACAGTGATCTACCTTGATTCATTTAGATATAATTTCAAGTCAAGACAGGAAGCTTGGTTTTAAAACCTCAGAATTTTCTCATTTCTATAATTAAAATGACATTAGATATATTTTGAGTTGAATGTTTTCCCTTAAAAAATCTTTTAATTATCATACAGATGTTATTCAAACTTTCCATAACTTTGCAATTTTGCAATAATAATGATACAATTTACCTTTCTTTTTCTCCTGAAGAGGAGAATGAAATTCAATCTCTTAGAAAAGTTAATACAGTAAATATAATTCTATGTTGCTGCTGAAAGATTTCCAAAAGTGGTTGTAAAGCCCAGTGTACTGGAGTAATCATTTCTTTCCCCAAAACTTTAGTTTGGCCCAGCAGGGCAGATGCCTCAGAGCTACTGAAAACACTCACTTGTGCTAATACCTCACTTAGGGTTATTGGAGCTGAATACTTGTTCCTATACAGAGGTTACTATTTCTTCAAATAAAATGTTATAACACATATTAATAAAAAGATCCATCCTACATTGAATACAAAAACAAGTAACAACCACAAAAACCTATGGCAGTAACTCTATCACTGTTGTGAGAGATGAATCTCCCTAAGCCACATTGATTTAGACATTTATTGGATCAATCATTCAGTGAATGTTTATTGAGTTTCTAATATTTCTGTAATATAGCCCTTGGCATTTGCTTGGGGGATGGATGTTGAGAAGAGATTCAGCATTCCTCAGTTTTATGGTCGAAAATTTTGGGAAAAAAAAGCTTGCATACAAATTTTTTTCCCAAGTACTTTCTTCAGGGTTCTCAAAAGGAAAAAAAAAAAAAATATATATATATATATATATTTTCAAATGATAATAATTTATTCCCTTTACCTTGAGAGAATCAGGTTTAAATCTGGTTCTTAAAATGTGTACATGCTTTCATAACTATATTTTCTAAATATTCTATGTTTAATATTAACAAAATGATCAAGGACTTAGACCTATATTCAGCCTAAGTTTACTTATAGTAAAATATCAAAAGGCCATGCTGTAACATGAATTAGGTGTTATTACTTATAGATCAGGCCTGTTTTGTACATAGTAACAAATGCAGTGGAATAGGTCATTCACTCTTACTGCCATTCAGATGGCCAGTGATGTCACTCTCCTTGTTTCTCCAAATTAGTTATTTTTTTTTTAATTGGGGTATAGTTGCTTTACAATGTTGTGTTAGTTTCTGCTGTACAACGAAGTGAGTCAGCTCTATGTATATGTATATCCCGTCCCTCCTTGACTTCTTTCCCAACCCCTCTATCCCACCCATCTAGGTCATCACAGAGCACCGAGCTGAGCTCCCTTGTGCCATACAGCAGGTTCCCACTAGCTATCGATTTTACACATGGTAGTGTATATATGTCAATCCTAATCTCCCAATTCATCCCCCCTGTGTCCACATGTCCATTCTTCATGTCTGCAACTCTATTCCTGCCCTGCAAATAGGTTCATCTGTACCATTTTTCTAGATTCAACATATATGCGTTAATATACAATATTTGTTTTTCTCTTTCTGACTTACTTCACTCTGTATGACAGACTCTAGGTCCATCCACGTCTCTACAAATGACCCAATTTCATTCCTTTTAATTTGTGTGAAAAATGAATGAAATAAAAAATGAACAGAATGATAACCTGCTAATGACAGTATATTAACTAATTATCGAGAGCCTCCTATGTGTCAGATACTGTTCAAGGTAAGCAAGATGTATCAGTGACTCACACAGACAAATTCCCATCCTGGGCAACTTATCCTAGGGAGACAGGCCATACACAAAGGATGAGGTTGTATGAAAGGAATACATTATTAAAGCGTGTTAAAAGGTGATAAGCCCTTTATGAAAAAAATATAAATAAAGAAGTGGAAAGAATAAAAATATTGGGAGTGTTGAGAGGACTGCATTTTATTTTTATTTTTTTACTTTTATTTATTTTTTTGCTGTACGCGGACCTCTCACTGTTGTGGCCTCTCCCGTTGCGGAGCACAGGCTCCGGACCCGCAGGCTCAGCGGCCATGGCTCACGGGCCCAGCCGCTCCACGGCATGTGGGATCTTCGCGGACCGGGGCACGAACCCGTGTCCCCTGCCTCAGCAGGCGGCCTCTCAACCACTGCGCCACCAGCGAAGCCCAAGGACTGCCTTTTAAAACCAGTGGTCAGGGTAGAGCTGGGACCTTTAGAGAATGGAGTTTACTATAGAATTCAGCAGTAATGCAGGGGAGTAGAATAGAAGCTGGTTACGGCTTTTTTTTAACATCTTTATTGGAGTATAATTGCTTTACGATGGTGTGTCAGTTTCTGCTGTATAACAAAGTGAATCAGCTATACATGTATCCCCATATCTCCTCCCTCTTGCGTCTCCCTCCCACACCGCCATCCCACCCCTCTAGGTGGTCACAAAGCACCCGGCTGATCTTCCTGTGCTACTATCTATTTTACGTTTGGTAGTGTACATATGTCCATGCCACTCTCTCACTTCGTCCCAGCTTACCCTTCCGCCTCCCCAAATCCTCAAGGAGATGGAAGCAACCTAAGTGTCCATCACTGGGTAAGGCTTTGATATGCAGATGGAGGAGAGAGGGCTTCCTAGTTTACATGCAGTAGGGAGTATTGTAAATAAAAATCACTCTAATTTTTCCCCTCGAAACCACAATACGGCAGAGATTGTCACAATTTTTAAAGTTCAGTCAAGTGTAATAGGGCTTCTGACTTGTAAACAAGATAAAGTAGAACTGTTAAGATTTATTTAATACATTTCTTAGGTTATGCCCAGATCAGTCGGATCCCAAGAGCGTTAAAGAGCCTCGTGTGTCTCCAGGAAGTCATCACAATGCTGCTAGTTCAGGAATGTTGACACTATATAGCCAAGCCCCAAGGGTGAAATACTATACGTATGACAACGTAGCAGCTTACTGAATCCCACTGTTGAATATATATGCCTACATTTAAGTTAAAGCTTAAAACGAAAGAGAATGCGGATTGTCTTGAGGCGTAAGACTGAGGTTTCCTTTAAAAGGCTCAGTACTTGGTCTTCTCCCTCCATTGGACAGTATATCTTAGTTTTGGCCAAAACCAAAGCTACTCACGTATTTGGAACGAGAACTCACGTCTCTTGGATCTAATTTCAGAGACTGTACCTCAAGGTACAGCACTCACTTAATTCATGTATCCACTCAAAAAACATTTACCGAGGGTCTGCAATTTGTAAGGCATGTTGATAGGATCAGACGATTCAGCAGTGACTCAAGATACTCCCTACTTTATTCTAGTGGGGTAGGGGGAGAGGTAGTATCTGAATAATAGCTACCTTAATAATTAAATCCATACAGATTAGGTAGTAAGTGCTCAGTAATATGAGGAAACTGAGAGTCATGGGTAGGTGCTTTGACTGTTACGATTGTTTAGTACGTACTCTCTCATTTGACCGTCGACAAAACCCTAGGTAGAAGATATTATTATAATCCCCATTTTGGATATTAAGGCAAAGAGAAACTGAAAATTAGACAGAAGATCTTTGTCAGAGGCCAAAGAAACACCAGAGCAAGTGGATTCTAAACCAAACATCCTAAACAACTTGCTATACTGCTTTCAGAGGAGACCACTTTAGAGCCAAGCTGTGACTCATGTAGGGGTCTGCAAACTATTTCCCATAGTCCAAATACAGCCAACTGTTCTTGTAAGTAGAGTTTGATAGGAACACAGCCACACTCATTCAGTCACATATCGTCACAGGCTTTGGGTTACAGTAGTTGTGGCAGAGACCACATGGCGCCCAGCCATAAATATTTACTATCTAGCCCTTTATAGAAAAATAATTTCCAATCCCCGAACTAAAGCAAGGAACCAATCCATGACATATGAATAAAAATTCAGGCAGAGGGAAGAGCAGGTGGAAAAGTCCTGAAGTGGGGCTGTGATTGATGCACCCAAGGGAGAGCGATAGCGCAGTGGAGCTGAAGCATAATGGATGAGGGTATATTACTGAGAGACAGTAGTCAGAGCGCAAAGGGGTCATCATAGCCCTGCAAAGGACCGTGCACTTGAATCTGAGGAATGTCAGAAGCCACCAAAAGGTTTTCAGCACAGAAGTAACATGAGTTGATGCAGTGGACAATGTACTTCGGAACCAAAGTTCTTACTCCTACAGGGATGAAAATGTTGTCAGCAGAAAGCTCTCAGCCATCAGTGCCCTCCTAGAATTGCCTTCCCTGGAGACACGTGCCTTGCCAAGGCCATCCCTCATTCCTGGGGGCAGACAGCAACACGGCTGGCTGGTGTGAGAATATAAAACCACAGTCTTGCTGCCCAAACCTGGAACCACTACTCAAGGCCCCGGCAATTTCAGGGCTCCTACAGGTTTGGCTGAGGTTGTCACTGAGACTGCATTGCCGCTCAGCTTCTCCCTCTGTCCCACCCTGATTCTTCCTCCTGCAGAGACAATGATGCCCAGAATGCTTTCTGATAAACCTCCTTCAAGTTCCCCTACCCTGTCTCTGAGTCTGCTTCACTGGGAATCTGCCTAGCAGTATCTGACGGACTTGCTTATGAGGAACGTCACTAAATTCAAAGAATATTATAGGTGGGCCAGGGTGGAAGCAGCAAGGATGAATTTAAACCGTATTACAGTAGTTAATACAAGGTACGATGATGCATAGATCAGAGGATATATCTTAATGGTTGTTCTAATAGGAATTGTAGGTAAATTGGAGGCGACATATGAGAGAGAAAGGAGTCCAGGATCGCTACAAGATTTTTAACCTAAGTAACTGATAGGTAATCAGAATCCCTTTGTTTTTTGGGTGGATTGGATAAGGAAGTAAATCAGGAATTTGTTTTTTGTATGTGCGCTAGACTCTAGTGATTAAGGTATTATTGTTAATGCTGTAACACATTTCTCAACAATATCATGAATTAACACAAAAAAAATTTCTTTCTCACTCACATGTAATACAGCGTAGACGTCCAGGTTGGACAATTCTTTGGGCACTTCCCTTAAGAACTGTGTCTATTTCATGGATCTACCACCCTGTGACTTCATGATCACCTTGTTGTCCTTCCCCAGTAGACAGAGTAGTAAATCCTATTTTATACCTACCCCCAGCCTGTTAGGGAACAACAATGCTTCCAGCTCCATTTCACCACCCAGACTTAGGGACATCCATCCACCTAGACATGACATTAGGAGAGGGAAATGCCATCCCTGACCGATCTCCTCTTTCTCATCAGCTCTATACTTTAGGTAAAAGCCAAACCTTTGGCAATCACCGAGTCACCTCCGCTGCAGCCCTGTTAAGTCTGAGATTATATACAGAAGTGGAGATGTAAAAACGATTGGATATATATAGGTTTGGAATTCAGGGGAGATGCCTGGGATGAAGAAATAAATTGGGGAGTCTTCAGTGAATAGAGGACATTTAAAGCCATGAGACGGCATCAAGTTTCCTAGGGGTTGGGTGCAGGTTGAAAGGAGAAGCCATTCAAGCCCTGAACCCTGGGTCATTTCAGTGCTTACAAGTTAAGTGGGTGAAGTGAAATAGAGAAGAAACTGAAAGGAGATGTCACCGAGGGGGAGGAGAACAAAGAGAGGGTGGCTTCCCTGAGGCTAAGCGGAGAACCCGTTCTGAGGCTGCGTCAATCAACCGTATCAAAGAGTGCTGCTAAGTGGAGTCAAGGGGAATCCAGAGAACTGATCATTCAATCTGCAACGTGAACTATGCAGCAATGCGTCAGACTCCTGAAACAGTGTAGGTTTGGAAGAGACTGGACAGATGTGAAGTGGAAGCAGAAAATATTGCATGTCTTTTGAGGAGTTGTATGTCAGGACACAGCAGTCCTTTTACTGAGTAAAGTCCTACAGTCAGTGTCTGAAATACTTAGAAAAGACTATGCATTGAAATACCTGACATTGCTCTAGGGTGCTAACTCATTAAGACATGGGTGATACATTATTTTAGCATCACTATACTGGACTTGAAGACAAAAAAAAGATAAAGGGGGGATCTATATCTTTATTTATTTTTACCTCCTCACCTTCCATTTCTACCTGCTCTAGCATCATCCTTTGACTTTTGGGCATGTTTTTGTGTGTTTGAGCGAGTTTTTGAACACTCTACTTCTCTAATTCTTTGCAACCCAAATTATCCAGACTTGGAGAAGACAAGTCTCATTTCTACACAGTTCAACACTGAAATATTTTGACAAGAATGCTTAGTAGGTGAGTAAGATAACTACAACAGAAAAATATAAGAATATATAGAAACAACTCTATTTCTGGAGTTCAATTCCATAGCGGAAATGTAGTCCAATTCTGATCTAGGTGGCAAAGTGCTTGGTGGAAAAACACTATTATTTTTCTCTTCTCAATCCCATGTGATCTGAACTCAGGGGAAAAGTAACTGGCTCTCCTCCCCTCTCAAAACGCTCACCCAGAATAGCTGTGATCCAAGCTGAGTAACCCAGAGAGACAGAAAAATGACAAGAAACATCTGCAGACTGAGAAAAATGCTCATCTCTTTACTGGCAATAAATTTCAGTATACACACACATATGTATAATATATGTGCTACATATATGTATATATGTATGCTTATATATATATTTATATATATCAGTTTAGATGACTATGTTTGTTGTTTCTTGGAAGGGCAGGGGATAGTAATGACACAGCTTAATGATTCTCTCTTTTTTTGAATTTCTATCATGTAAACAATGAAAATACCTTAATGGAGAATATAATAGGAGTCATCATCTTCAAAATAATGCTTGACTATCTCCCTTAGCATACACACCAGCTTCAGATCTCAAAAAATATAGAAAGAAAAATTGTATGGCAGTGATGATTTTTACAAAGTTAGGGAAAAGAAAAAAACATCAGTAAGGTATAGCTAGGGAAGTGCCATTAGTATTGAAAATATAAACTAGATTTGCTCAGTAGCTTCTAGACATTTGAGGGTTCTTTTTTTTTTTTTTACTAGAAGTTCTTTATTTGTCTCTCATGACAATATTTTTGTCTCCTCTACCCAGAAAATTTCCGGTAATTTATTTTAAGATCAATGTAGATGGCTGCTGAGGGAGAATTTCTTCTAAAGGGCTTGGTCTAAATGAACATCATCAGATTTTAGAAAGGATAGAGAAAGACACAAATTGACAGTGAAGGGAACATTTTTATTCTCGCCTCATTTCACTACAAGTCATGTAGACAATTGAAATCAAGTAGGGAAAAAGATATTTAGGAACAAATAACCCCCTACCCTTGAAAACAGAAACTGCGGAAGGAGGACAAGTGTGTTTAGATTGAAAGGGTGCCTGGCGCGGTTTCTCTGATGGGCTGTGACCGTGGGGGCTCCTGGGTAAAAATGATGGCAGAAAAATCCTGGCTCATTAGCACTCGGTGTAGATGAAGTGTCAATACGATGATTACTAGAGATTTTTTCTGAAACAGGGCTTATTTGAACCAGATGAAGAAGGAATTACAACAAATTGAAAGTGGCATAGGTTTTCATGTTGTAAGTCCTTGTGCTTTTCAGTGGCTGGAATGGAAGGATGATGGTCTTGTGACGCTTCTTTATTGCGCTTTTTTCTTTCTTTCATTTGCTAACTTTCCAGGCTCCCTTCTCTGCCTCCTGAGTGATTAGAACACAGATTTATACTCGTTGCTTCATTTCTTTCCATACTGTTACGAGCGCTTTATGGATAGAATCATTTACCGTGGAAGACGAAGAGTGTGATTAGATTTCCAAAAGATACATGACCCTGTGTGTGTCAGCTATACCATCTGTCCTTTTGGCACAAAGTTCTTTTAAATGGATAATTTTAAAATTCCTTCCTCGCATGTGATTTTTCTTTTCTTTTCTCCTATTTGGATGACTTCCAAGATCAAGAACAGGAAGGACTGCATTTCAAAGTAGGCTGATAATTCAAAGTGCCAGAGTTGAACTGGGATTTTTGAATTTTAAAACGAACTTCCTGAGATTTCCTAATTGAAAGCACATTCAGGAGGCAGTTCTGCGAACGGTAACAGCGAGTGTTCTGCTCAGAAACCTCCTTCACGTGGCGGTGTCCCGAAGAAAATGGAATTTGTAACTGCAGCTTTTCTGGACTAAAATCACATCCAAACAGCAGGATTTCTAAACAGAAGGTGCCTTATAACTATGGTCTCAAAGTAAACCTCATTTAAACTACGTTCATTCTAAATGGAAAATGTTCTGTAGCTGTTTTCTACGTTGAAGTCAAATTCAAATCATTGCTCCCCGAACAGCTAGGTAGCTTAACCTCTGCCATGGATTGAAGACTAGTGTGTACTTCATGTCAGGCTTGCAGAGTAACTTGGGGGAAAACGTTTTCCTCCTGTACATGTTTTACATAGACGATGACAGGAAGAATTCATTATTTGAGGAAGATTTCTCATTAGTGAGATGTGATGTTTGTTTCAAATTTCAACCTAGAAGGCTAAACAATACGTGAAATGTCAATCAACCTACTTCTCAGAGAAAGAAACCATCTCAGGGACTTGCTGTCTTTTAAGTTCCATAGGGAGCTCAGAATACAGAAACAATATCGATGCACACTTTGTGGGGAAAAAGAGACCAAAATGACGGCTTATTAGTGAATTACTCAACAGAATGAGAAGTGAGAAGGAATATTAAAGCTACTGTAGCATTATAACTCTTCCTTTCAGAGATATGAAGCTGATTTTATGAAATTCATCAGCCCAGCCCTTGCTGTAGACCCTAATATGCCCCTTAATGGGAAATCCAACACTAATTGATAAAGCAGAAATTAAGTCTTTAACTCACTAGTCTTTCCTTACAAATAGTAAAACAAACAATATATTGGAACAGTAATATTAATGTATTACACACACATATATGTATATATATGTGTATGTATCTATATATAGAAAGCATTTATTTTTTCAAACACTTTCACATTAGCTCAAAATCCAAATAACATGTCCTAGTCACCAGCTGCAATTTTCTCTCTTTCAAAGTGCCTTTCATCCAGGTGTCTGAATAAAGAGGATGAAAAAGATCTCCCAGTGCTGTGTTCTGTATATTTTGTATGTTTTTTCCTAAAACTGATGCTACTTAACATACTCATTCTTAACTGCAAAATGTGTATCGAGGACTCTGACGACCCGTCACTCTTTGGCATTTTTCCTAGGTGGACTTCATGGCCTTTGACTTGTTGCTGCAGCTGCTGTGGGCAGCACCTGGTGTGTCTTCAGATGTGGCTGTTTATGCTCGTGTTCTGTCTGAAACGAGCTCGGAAAAGAAAAGAAAAGAAAGAAACCAATCATCTTTGTCCCCCGAGTTCTTTCTATCAGGCTAGCGTGGCCACCCTAATGAATCACCAGAGTTCTATGGCCAAGCTTAAGTGTAAACCTCTTCAGAGGTTGCTTCTGACTCCTTATTTACGACTGCGGCATTTGAAAGCACCAGAGAAGCGCTGCTTAGACATTTTACTGTACGTGATTCAAGTATATTCTTTTTCATTGCAATTGAACAATGTGTGGAGATGAACATTTTTTTGATGCTATTACTAACAGTAAGCAAAATGCTTTTTACATTAGAATGCCTAAATCAACCGAGGGAAGCTGAAGTGGAAGTTATTTGAGGCACTCGAGTAATATATTTTTAAATACGTGGTCCATATATTTGCATCCGATTTTAGGAAATAAGGTAAAGAAATAATGAATTATTTTTATTTTCAGAAAGGTGAATATAAAACATACACATTGACTTACCAGAAAAATATTTTCTATAGCTAAATTAAAGCTGGATCAAGTAAATAGTAATACAAATGGCAATGAGTTGTAGACTGAAATTTGAGGGAAGAGATTGAAACTGTGTATTTCATTGAACTATATTGTCAGCCATTATGTCCTTGGACCAGGAGGTTACAAGGAATCTCTCCAAAGTCAACTCAATTTTGTAAATGCTCTATTTGAGTAAATATTTGTGCCATTCTCATTGTCTTCCAGGTTTCATATTGTGGATTAATGGTTCTTTGTTGGCATTATTTAGGTATACTTACATAGAAGAAGATGTATCAGTTTTAAGTGTACAGTTCAATGAGTTTTGTCTAATGTGTATTCCAGTGTAGTCACCACTGAAAACAAAATATTTTTCTAGCACTCCTCAAAGTTCCAAGTTAATCCCAATTGCCACACCAGGGAACCACTCCCCTAATTTCTATCACTATACCTTAGTTTCGCCAGTTTGGAAATTCATGCATATGGAATCTTACAGCACATACTCATTTTGCTTCTAGCCTCTTTCATTAAACATGATTCTGAGATTCATCCATGTTGGTGCATATGTAAGCAGTGTGTACATTTTATTGCCAAGTAGCGTTGCATTACATGAAGAGACCACAACTGATTTCGACTCTTTTCTCGTTAATGGACATTTGTGTTCTATCAAGCCGCTACATGTAATGTTATACAGGTCTCTTTTCTTTTTCTTCCTCTGTTAGATATGATGTTAGCTGTAGTGATTAGTAGGTACTTTATATAGAAACTGTCATTCTTTTTCTAGTTTGCTGTGAATTCTTTATTTTTTTAATCATAAATGCATGCTGAATTTGTCAAATGCTATTTCAGTTCTATTGACTTATTATATTTATTTATCCTTTATTTTTTTAATGTGATGAATTATAGTAACATTTTTTATCACTGATTTATAATGTAATTCACATATCATATAATTCACGCGTTTCAAGTACATAATTCAGTTGTTTTAGTATGTTCATTATTACTAGAGTCCATTTTTAAAAAATTAAAAAAAGTCTATTCACTAACACTCAATCTCCATTTCCTTCCAGTCTCCTCAGCCCTAATTTTTCTGGCGTCTCAGTATTTTGCCTTTTATGAACACTTCATGTAAATGGAATACATTGGTTTCTTTCACTTAATATGTTTCCAAGGTCCATCCATGTTGTAGAGTGTATTGGAACTCCATTCCTTTTTATTGACAAATACTGTTCCACTGCGTGGATATACCACATTTATGTATTCATTCACTAGTTGATGGACATTTGAATTCTTTAACTTATTTCCTGTTATGAGTAATGTTGCTGTGAACATTTGTGTATTGCGTGGACATATATTTCCATTTCTTTCAGCTGTATATTTAGGAATAGAATCATTGTGTCATATGTAACTCTGTGTTCAACCATTTGAGGAGCTACCAGACTGTTTTCCAAAGCAGATGCATCACCATACATTCTTTTTTAGATACAGGTTTTATTATTATTTAGGTATGACAAGTCTGACAGATCAGGAGACGACTGCCCTTGAAAAGATGTTTGTTATATCACACATTCCAAGTGGGAGGAGCCTGCCATACCCTGGGCGGGGCCACATGGGGAAGCACCAGTGTTGGTCAGAAGCCAGAGAAGAGTGAGGAGTGAGGAAAAAATGTGTGCAAGAGAAGAAACAGGTGAGGCATGGTGAACAGGTTTAGAATTAGCTAATTTTAATGATTTGAGCCTACTCTGGAGAATAGGGGCTGTCCCTGGTTGTCTGGTACTTAGCCCCTGGGTCATTATGGCAGGTGGGTTGTAGCCCACAAGGTAGTGTGAGAGCCAGGTAAAGCAGGTAGTTGGGGCTGTGGGCTCTGGATTGGTTGAATAAGATGAAGTTATTGATAGATTGTTTGCATACATTGCTTAAAATGAATGTTAGAATATTTGCATATGCAAGACACACCCCCAGGCAATTTATCTGCTACCTCTAGAAATTAGCTAACCCTGGAAAGGGCAGTCTCTCCAGGGTCAGCACAGCCCAAGATGTCAAAGCATCAAGATATAGGAAATAAATGGCATGGTTAATACAACATTGCCATTAGCAATGAATGAGGGTTTAAATTACTTTGCAGGTTCACCCAAAATAGCTTCACTAATGGGTGTGAAATAGTATCTCATTGTGTTTTTATTTCTAACTCTAAGATATCTAATGATTTTGAACATCTTTTTATGTGCATATTGACTATCTGTATGTCTATACAAATATCTATTCAGATGCTTTGCCCACTTCTGATTATTTGTCTTTTTTATTATTGAGCTGGAAGTGTTCTGTATTTAATCTAGAGTCAAATTTCAGATTTAGGATTTGCAAATATTTTCTCGCATTCAATTCAGTTGCCTTTTCCTTTCCTGATGGTACCTTTTAAAACACAGGAGTTTTTACTTTTGATGAATTTCCATTCATTGACTCTCTGATTCCTTGTGTTTTTGGTGTTATAGCTATTCACCATTTCATTAGTCTTCACTCTAACCTTTATTATTTCCATCCTTCTGCTTGCTACGGGTATAGTTTTCTCTTCTTTTTCCAATTTCTTTTTCCTTTTTTATTTTTGGCTGTGCCCCTCAGCATGCAGTATCTTATGTCTCTACTAGGGATCGAACCCATGCCCCTTGCAGTGGAAGCACAGAGTCCTAACTACTGGACCACAAGAGAATTCACTTCTTTTCCCAATTTCTTAAGGTGAGGGGTAGGTTATCGATTTGAGATATCTCTTCTGATGTTTTTATTTATAAATGTAAATTTGAGCACTGTTTTAACTGTATTTCACAAGTTTGGGTATGTTGTACTCTTATTATCTTTCATCTCAAAATATTTTCTAATTTTCTTTGTCATTTCTTATTTGACCCATTGATGACTTAAGTGCATTGTCTACACCCCACATATTTTGGTTTACTAACATTTTTTCCATTGTTGTTTTCTAATTTCACTTAATTACAGCCAGAAAACACAATTTGCATAATACCAATTCTTTTACATTTATTGAGGCTTATTTTACTGCCTAACACATGGTCAATCCTGGAGAACAGTCCATCGGTCCTTGAGAAGAATGTGCACCCTGTTGCAGGTAGAGTGTTCTATAAGTGTCTGCTGGTCTAATTGCTTTATAGCGTTGCTTAGATTTATTTCCTTGTTGATCATCTTTCTAGTTGTCCTATCCTTTATTGAAATTTGGGTGCTGAAATTTCCACCTACTGTGTTTGAATTGTTTATGTCTCCCTTTGATTTTGTCAATTTTTGCTTCATGTACATTGGGGCTTTGTTGTTAGATGCATATACATGGATAATTGCTATGTCTTTTTGATACATTGACCCTATTTATCATTATAAAAGGTTCCTTCTTATGATTAGGAACACTTGTTTTAAAAATCTATTTATCTGAACTTTTTATAGCCTTAGCAGACTTTTTTATGGTTGCTTTTTTTAGGATATGTTTTTTTTTCTTCCATCCTTTCACTCACAACCTATTTGTATCTTTGAATCTAAAGTGTGTTTCCTGTAGATCACATATTGTATCTTTTCTGTCATTTTAAACCATTCTTTTGGTTGCATTATTTAATTCATTCACATTTAATGTTATCATTAAAAGAGTTGGATTTGTCTGTCACTTTACCTTTTTCTTAAACGCCTCATATATTTTCCTCTGTATTCCAGTTTTATTGCTTTCTTTTGCACTAAATGGACATTTTCTATGTAACATTTTGATTTCTTTAATAATTTTTCTACTATATATATTTATTTATTTTCTTATATTGCTTGCTCTAAGACATGATATATGCATCTTTTGTTACCAGAATCTACTTCAAACTTATTCTTACTTAATTCCAGATATATACAGAAATATTACTCCTACATTGCTCTATTTATCTTAGCTTTTTTTGTGCTGCTATTAGTTATACATATTACATTTATATATAAGTTATAATACATTATTATAATATTACTTTATAAAATTTTATGTCATTAAGAAGCTGAGAGAAGAAAGGAGAGCAAGAATATATTCATGGAGTGTGTTACATTAACTTTTTTCTTACCATTTTGGTTTCTCTTTGTTTCTGTGGATTCAAATTACCAGCTGGTGTAATTTCCCTGCCCCAATACCTCATTGCCCCTGTTCCTCTCCTTTGTGCTGTGATTGTACACATATATTACATTTCTATATGTTACAGGCCTACTGACCCAATTACACACTATTGCTTTATGAAATTTCTTTTTTTTCTTTTTTCTTTTTTGTGTTACACGGGTCTCTCACTGTGTGGCCTCTCCCATTGCGGAGCACAGGCTCCGGACGCGCAGGCTCAGCGGCCATGGCCCACGGGCCCAGCCGCTCCGCGGCATGTGGGATCTTCCCGGACCGGGGCACGAACCCGTGTCCCCTGCATCGGCAGGCGGACTCTCAACCACTGCACCACCAGGGAAGCCCTCTTTTTGTTTTTTTTAATTTTTATTTTTGGCCTTGCTTCGAGTCTTGCAGGATCCTATCTCCCCAGCCAGGGATCGAACTGGGACCCCAGGGTTCTTGATGGTCACTTTATCCCAGAGGTTGTCAGAGCTGGAAGGGCTCAGCCAGGCTTCCCTAGTGGGCTTAGGAAGGAGCAACAACCAGGACCTGCAACTTGCCTCCTGCATCCAGGATTTCCCACCCCACAGGCCGTTCCCAGCCTTGACGGTAGTCAAGCTAAGCCACTCTTGTGCTGGGATACAAGTAACTTCCCATCAGGGCTCTTTCTCTTGTCTACTGTTTTCCAAAACACGTTCTCATGCGTTGATGATTTTTCATAGACTGATCAATGCTAAGTCCTAGAGAGGATAACAAAAGACAAATGGGGATATTAACAAATATATGTCCAATCTAGAAAATTGGTACAGATGAACCTATTTGCAGGGCAGGAATAGAGACACAGATGTAGAGAACTGGACATTTGGGGTGGGGGGTGGGAAGGGGGAGTGGGATGAATTGAGAGATTAGGATTAACATACATACACTACCATGTATAAAACAGATAGCTAGTGGGAACCTGCTGTATAGCACAGGGAGCTCAGCTTGGTGCTCTGTGATGACCTCGATGGGCAGAATGGGGGGTAGTGGGAGGTCCAAGAGGGAGGGGATATATGTATACGTATAGCTGATTCACTTCATTGTACTGCAGAAAGTAACACAACATCGCAAAGCATCTATACTCCAATAAAAATGACATTTAAAACATATGAGGGCTTTTCTTGGCTGGTGGGCATATCACAAAAGCAAATGGAAAGGAATCACAGAGCAGGGATTCTGGTACCACCCAGAAAATGGGGATCCTGGCAGTTCTGATCAGGAGTGAGGAAATTGGTCCCTCGAATGTGGAATGCAGTGGCAGAGGGACCCTGGGAAAGTCCGGGTGTGGTGTGTGCCTCCCTGGCACATACAGCTGGGTCTGCAAGCCAGGACTGACTTGTATCCAACAATGTGTGTCAGGTGTGGTTCCACCTGTTACGAGGTATTTGCCAGGTAACTTCACCACTCCAAGTGCTGTCCATCAGTTTTGTGGTGGTTGTGAAATTTACTTTAAGACACCTAACTCACACTGTGGCTGTGAGTCAGGAAAAGAGTGATTAGACATTGCTATGAATCGCCTGGGAGTACTGCAGGAAGAGGTTGAAGAAGTGAGGCTCCCATGTGACGAGGTGGCCGAGTGGTTAAGGCGATGGACTGCTAATCCATTGTGCTCTGCACGCATGGGTTCAAATCCCATCCTCGTCGGCTGGCTGAGTTTGTGAAGAGTTAATTTTCAGTTAGTTAATTCCTTACTCATCACTCAGCTGAGTAATTCCTTCGAATCCCCCTTTTCTCTGTTTCCTCAGTAACATTTGTCATGGCTGTGAACTTAATTTGTTAACTGATATACTTGATTCATGTTTCATTCTCCCACCAATTTTTCATTCCATTACAAGTTTTGCTGAGCAGGGATTCCCCATTGAGGAAATAATTGAAGAATTAATTGAGGGCCATAGAAAAACATTGCCTAATAAATTCAGAGGAGCTGATAAAATGATCTATAGAGAAATGTACACAAAATTATGGGTTATTTAAGGCATTATCCTGCTAATTTTTCTCTACGCAGTTTTCATCTTTATTTTCTTTCATAGTAATTTTATTTTTTATTTATTCACTTTTATTGGAGTATAGTTGCTTTAAAATGTGTTAGTTTCTGCTGTACAGCAAAGTGAATCAGTTATATGTATACATAGATCCACTTTTTTTTAGATTTCCTTCCCATTTAGGTCACCACAGAGCACTGAGTGGAGTTCCATGTGCTATACAGCAGATTCTCATTAGTTACCTACTTTATAAATAGTCAATCCCAATCTCCCAATTCATCTCACTCCCCCTTCCCCCTTGATAAATGCTGGAGAGGGTGTGGAGAAAAGGAACCCACCTTACTGTTGGTGGGAATGTAAATTGGTGCAGCCACTATGGAGAACTCTATGGAGGTTCCTTAAAAAACTAAAAATAGAGCTAGCATATGATCCAGCAATCCCACTCCTGGGCATACACATGGAGAAAAGCAGAATTTGAAAGGATGCATGCACCCTGATGTTCATTGCAGCGTTATTTACGGTAGCCAGGACATGGAAGCAGCCTAAGTGTCCATCAACAGAGGAATGGATAAAGAAGATGTGGTACATATATACAATGGGATATTACTCAGCCAGAAAAAGGAATGAAATAGTGCCATTTACAGAGACATGGATGAACCTAGAGATTGTCATACAGAGTGAAGTAAGTCAGAAAGAGAAAAACAAATATTGTACAATATCACTTACACGTGGAGTCTAGAAAAATGGTGCAGATGGACATATTTGCAAAGCAGAAATAGAGTCACAGATGTAGAGACCAAACTTATCCTTTATGTTCTTTAAATGTGTGCATTCCTCAGGATTTAGTCTAAGCCCTTTGTGTTCTTACTCTGTGCTCTCCATGTGTGAGCTTTGTGCCTGCAATATCTTTCACTAGCTTACATCACTTTCTCAATTTCCAAAATTCTGTGTTCTATTGCTTTCTAGCAACTCCACTAATATGCCCTATAGGGACAGCAGTCTCAACACGAAGAGCAGTGAACTCACCGCCTCCTGTCAGTTTGCCCTCCTATGGTCCGGAGCACAGTACCCCTTTGTTCACAGGTCCCCTGCCTCTCCTTTGTGTGAACAGCACCTACAAACTCGTTAGTTTGCTAGACTTGGCCTTGCAGGGAGTGACCTCTCCACACCTTTTCATCCGTACCCCTGCTTCTTAAACCCGAGCTATAGTGAGTTACTTAAACCCCATGTGACTACCACACAGGGGCAGAGATATGCACTAGGTGCCTCTGAACCAGAAAGAGGACACTTAGGGAGACGTTCCTTGTCAGAGGAATCATCTAACTTGTTTCGAGAATGCCCTCCATGCAGGGGGAGTTTGAAGCCTGTGTCCCTGGAGCAACGTGGAAACACTGACTACCATGTTCTCATTTACACTATTGGACTTAGGAGCTCGAGGTCCTCCATGGTCTTCAGCAACGTCTCTTTGCCATGCAAATAACGGGCGTGAACATGACTGGGAGTCATTATTCTGCCAATCACAGGTGCCAAAGTTAGAATTGTGTGGAAAGAAAACCAAGTACTTTCTACACTCCAGCACTCTTGTCTGTTGTCACCAAGCATCTGTTGGGGACTTCCTACAAAGCCTGTGGTGGGTCTCAGCATCTTGTCACTCCTGCCTGGGATGGTTTCACAAGTTTGTTCTCTCCCGTCAACCCACATCCTTGGAGTAAGGTTCTTCCTCTTGAACTGACTACACTGTGGCTGACTTATACCCCAGCTCCTTAGATTGCTCACCCCCTGACATAGGCTTATCGTATTATGCATCCCTAACAGTCAGCCAAGTTCCCTGAGACTCGTTAACTAGCATCTGGCCCCTCAGACTAATAAGGAAGTGCCGACCAATTGTGATTTTAATCAACGTTCACCCACTCTTGTGTCAGCTCTCCTCTGTAACATTTTATACACCTCTCTTTCATCTCTCCTTCACTCCCTCCCTCCCTTCATTCCTCCCTCCCTCTTTCTTTCTCTTTCTTTCTTTCTTTCTTTCTTTCTTTCTTTCTTTCTTTCTTTCTTTCTTCCTTCCTTCCTTCCTTCCTTCTTTTCTTTCTTTCATTCTTTCTCTCTCTCTCTTTCTTTCTCTCTTAGAATTAAGAATGATACAAAGCTAACTGGAATCTGACAAAATAAAAAAAAAATTTATCCTAAGCAGTGTCATAACTGAGATATACTTTCTAGAACAGGTGATAGAAACAGTCTTATAGAGCTAGATAAAGAACATACAAGTCATCTAGTGCCAATTCTTACTTGTTCTCAATTTATACACATGTAGCTTTTGTTCCTATTTACTTCTGAAAATATTGACCTCTAGAACACCACAAAAAATAATGAATTTAATTCTTCATTTTACTGCTTTATAAATTATCTTCGTCTCTTTCTGAAACATCATCCTCTGCTGTTTGTCTTCTCAAAAATATTGTGAGAATCTAACAACGTTCACACCACCTTCGCTGAGACCACCCACAATACCATCATCTTTCCCTTTGGTTATGGCGGGTTTTTACTCTACCTCTTGATAGGTATCCCTGCTTCCTGCCTTGACCCACGGCTCCCCATCCACACTCTAACCTCAGAAAGTCAGAGAGTTGCTTTTCAAATCAAAATCAAATTACAGTCATATCACTCATGCTTAAAATCTTCCAAAACTTTCTATCTCTCTCAGGGAAAAGGCTACAGTTCTTACAGTGATAACAGACGTAAGTGATCTGCTGGACATTCTCAATGTCTACTTTCAGTGGCTGTAAATCTCCCCTCCATCACTCTACCCCAGCTCTGTGGCTTCTTTGCTGTTCTTTCAACACCCAAGGTATCCTCCTGTCTTACCACTGCTCTTCCCTCTGCCTGGAAATGTTTTCCTTTTTGTCCATTTGTCTTGTCTCTTCATCTCCATCAGGTTTCTGCTCTGATGTCACATTGTAACCGAGGACCTTCCTGAGTGCCCTATTTTAAATGAATCTTTTTCCCTGATCCCATATTTCCTGTCCTCACTCATTTTTTTTCTCCACGTCGCTAATCATTTTCTGGCATCCAATTTGCTTTATTTAGATTAAAAACTTTACTTACCATATAAACTTAATAAACTCCATGAAGGTATAAATTCTATTCCATTCAATATCCCCAGACACCAGAAAAGTGCCTGCCCATGAGAGGTGCTCCATAAATCTATTTTCAATTATGAATAAATGAATGAAAAGCTTTCTACCTGTTTGATCCCTTCTCAGCATCGCCATCATCCTCTCCCACCAGGGCATTCTTCTCTATTTCTTTTCTCTGGTCCTTCCCTAGGATTCCAAGCCATGGCCTTTTTGCTCCCTTCAGTCCTTGCCCTCTGTGGTTTCATCTATTCCCAGGTGCCTGGGCATCCGAACTGCTCTCTCTTCCTTTAGCTTCAGGATCCTGCATTCGTCTTCCACACCACGGACATGGTGCTCTTTCCAAAACAGTGATATTTTCAGATCATTCTCTTTAAATCACTCTCATTGGTTCCTATTTCCTATATTAAATAATACACATATCTTATTCTCCCCTGTACACCTTCCTTTACAGTGTGGATGTCTCTGAATTTTCTAAACTCATGTAACCCCCCAGTTTAATCAACGGTATCCTCTACCAACATGGAATTCCAAATTCATATTTTGCTATCACTGACCTCATCATCTCTACAGAATTTGCAGTATTAGAAAATAAACATTTTTGACTTTAACAAAACTGGATATTTTTGTAAGAAAAAGAATCTTTACAATTAAGTAAAGAATATCAAGTCTTTATTTTTTTTTCAATTGGGGTATAGTTGCTTTACAATGTTGTGTTAGTTTCCGCTGTACAGCGAACTATATGTACACATTTATCCCCTTCCTCTTGGACTTTCCTCCCACCCACCAAGGTCACCACAGAGCACGGAGCTGAGCTCCTTGTGCTGTATAGCAGGTTCCCATTAGCCATCTATTTTACACATGGTAGTGTATGTATGTCAATCCCAATCTCCCAATTCATCCCTCCCCCACTTCCCTCTTTGTGTCCACATGTCCATTTTCTGTGTCTGTGTCTCTATTCCTGTCCTGCAAATTGGTTCATCTGTATCATTTTTCTAGTTTCCACATACATGCGTTAATATACAATATTTGTTTTCCTCTTTCTGACTGACTTCACTCTGTATGACAGACTCTAGGTCCATCCACATCTCTACCAATGACCCCATTTCGTTCCTTTATATAGATGAGTAATAGCAAGTCTTTTCTTGTAAGTCCTTTTAAAAAATGTTTTGCATCTATACCTTATATTTTGTGGCCATGGTATTTATCCCACTATACTGAACAGCTGATGTACACGTGTGTGCGTGTTAGCAGTCCAGACTGTGAGTAAATTCTGGTCAACAGCCTTTCCTTATGATACATTCTCAGTACTTATCACCGTACATATGAAAGTAACCCTATGAATAAGCAAGTGCTATAGAAAAGTCTATCATAACATGTCCTATTTTGATGTATTTAGAAGCGATGAAATTCAGGAACTATCAATTAATTACATTATAGCAACATAGACTTGTTATATATTGTGGCATAAGCTAGTGTTTTCATATAATTACAGTATATTTCCTCTTGAGTACAGCTTACTTGTGCTGAATACGTTCATAGCTCTCATTTATTTGATGAATTTTATAATTGTTCTGTAAGGGAGAGACCAAGTGCTTTAAAAAATATATACGCTCATTTTAAATTACGTATTCGTGTTAGAAAATAATAAAGGTACGTACAAAATACCAAAGGCAGCTACATTTCTATCATCCTGACACGTTAAATATTAATACCTGTATCGTATATTTTCCAGTCTCATTTTCAGTCATACTGAGCACAGTATGACTTTTAAACTTCATAAAAGATTGCTGCTTATAGCCTGAAATATCCAGGACAGCCCATTCTCAAGGCTCTGACCTTTAAGGGTGTAACACTCTTCCATTCATATAGAGAAGAAAAGTTGCAGAACAGACAATAACATTTGTTTTGTTGGAGGTTTATGGGAACATCGGGGCCTGACCTTCGTGAACAGCTGCAAAGAATGAAGGAATCCAATACCAAGAAGTTTGCAGCAACTAACCTCGCCCCTCCCTCACCTTGCCTTTCAAAGTGCTTTGCTAAAACCCGTCAAGAAGTTTGAGGCTTTTTGGACTCCATCCACCTGTGTCCTTGCTTGGCCCTGCGATTAACCTTTCTGTGCTCCAAACTCCGATGTTTAGGTTTACTTGGCTTCCCTGTGCCTCAGGCACATGAACTTTCATTCGGTAACAATAGGACTTGGGAAGAGTCTCAAGGAATAATCAACACATGAATAGATGAAAAGGAGAGAGTGTGTCAGGTCCAGCTGCCTGGTAGTTTCACATGTGAAGGATGTTGGTGTGTTTAGGGATGTGTAAAGTTATCAACACCAAGCATATATTGCATGTAATGTCATTAATTTTTGTTTTAAATAACATACAGCTTCTTTTTTTTTAACATCTTTATTGCAGTATAATTGCTTTACAGTGGTGTGTTAGTTTCTGCTTTATAACAAAGTGAATCAGTTATACGTGTACATATATCCTCATATCGCCTCCCTCTTGCGTCTCCGTCCCACCCTCCCTATCCCACCTCTCTAGGTGGTCACAAAGCACCGAGCTGATCTCCCTGTGCTATGCGGCTGCTTCCCACTAGCTATCTATTTTACGTTTGGTAGTGTATATATGTCGCTGCTTCTCTCTCACTTCGTCCCAGCTTACCCTTCCCCCTCTCCATGTCCTCAAGTCCATTCTTCTCTAGTAGGTCTGTGTCTTTATTCCCATCCTGCCCCTAGGTTCTTCATGATCATTTTTTTGGGTTTTCTTAGATTCCATATATGTGTTAGCATACGATATTTGTTTTTCTCTTTCTGACTTACTTCACTCTGAACATACAGCTTCTTTTTTTTTGTTTGTTTGTTTTTTTATTTTTTTAACATCTTTATTGGGGTATAATTGCTTTACAATGGTGTGTTAGTTTCTGCTTTATAACAAAGTGAATCAGTTATACATATACATATGTTCCCATATCTCTTCCCTCTTGCGTCTCCCTCCCTCCCACCCTCCCTATCCCACCCCTCCAGGCTGTCACAAAGCACCAAGCCAATATCCCTGTGCCATGCGGCTGCTTCCCACTAGCTATTTACCTTACGTTTGTTAGTGTGTATATGTCCATGACTCTCTCTCGCCCTATCACAGCTCACCCTTCCCCCTCCCCATATCCTCAAGTCTGTTCTCCAGTAGGTCTGCGTCTTTATTCCTTACTCCTAGGTTCTTCATGACATTTTTTTCCCTTAAATTCCATATATATGTGTTAGCATATGGTATTTGTCTTTTTCTTTCTGACTTACTTCACTCTGTATGACAGACTCTAGGTCTATCCACCTCATTACAAATAGCTCAATTTCATTTCTTTTTATGGCTGAGTAATATTCCATTGTATATATGTGCCACATCTTCTTTATCCATTCATCCGATGATGGACACTTAGGTTTTTTCCATCTCCGGGCTATTGTAAATAGAGCTGCAATGAACATTTTGGTACATGACTCTTTTTGAATTTTGGTTTTCTCAGGGTATATGCCCAGTAGTGGGATTGCTGGGTCATATGGTAGTTCTATTTGTAGTTTTTTAAGGAACCTCCATACTGTTCTCCATAGTGGCTGAACCAATTCACATTCCCACCAGCAGTGCAAAAGGGTTCCCTTTTCTCCACACCCTCTCCAGCATTTATTGTTTCTAGATTTTTTGATGATGGCCATTCTGACTGGTGTGAGATGATATCTCATTGTAGTTTTGATTTGCATTTCTCTAATGATTAATGATGTTGAGCATTCTTTCATGTGTTTGTTGGCATTCTGTATATCTTCTTTGGAGAAATGTCTACTTAGGTCTTCTGCCCATTTTTGGATTGGGTTGTTTGTTTTTTTGTTACTGAGCTGCATGAGCTGCTTGTAAATTTTGGAGATTAATCCTTTGTCAGTTGCTTCATTTGCAAATATTTTCTCCCATTCTGAGGGTTGTCTTTTGGTCTTGTTTATGGTTTCCTTTGCTGTGCAAAAGCTTTGAAGTTTCATTAGGTCCCATTTGTTTATTTTTGTTTTTATTTCCATTACTCTAGGAGGTGGGTCAGAAAGGATCTTGCTGTGATTTATGTCATAGAGTGTTCTGCCTATGTTTTCCTCTAAGAGTTTGATAGTTTCTGGCCTTACATTTAGGTCTTTAATCCATTTTGAGCTTATTTTTGTGTATGGTGTTAGGGAGTGATCTAATCTCATACTTTTACATGTACCTGTCCAGTTTTCCCAGCACCACTTATTGAAGAGGCTGTCCTTTCTCCACTGTACATTCCTGCCTCGTTTATCAAAGATAAGGTGCCCATATATGCATGGGTTTATCTCTGGGCTTTGTATCCTGTTCCATTGATCTATCTTTCTGTTTTTGTGCCAGTACCATACTGTCTTGATTACTGTAGCTTTGTAGTATAGTCTGAAGTCAGGGAGCGTGATTCCTCCAACTCCTTTTTTCATTCTCAAGATTGCTTTGGCTATTCGGGGTCTTTTGTGTTTCCATACAAATAGAGAAATTTTTTGTTCTAGTTCTGTGAAAAATGCCAGTGGTAGTTTGATAGGGATTGCATTGAATCTATAGATTGCTTTGGGTAGTAGAGTCATTTTCACAATGTTGATTCTTCCAATCCAAGAACATGGTATATCTCTCCATCTATTTGTATCATCTTTAATTTCTTTCATCAGTGTCTTATAATTTTCTGCATACAGGTCTTTTGTCTCCTTAGGTAGGTTTATTCCTAGATATTTTATTCTTTTTGTTGCAATGGTAAATGGGAGTGTTTTCTTGATTTCACTTTCAGATTTTTCATCATTAGTATATAGGAATGCCAGAGATTCCTGTGCATTAATTTTGTATCCTCCTACTTTACCAAATTCATTGATTAGCTCTAGTAGTTTTCTGGTAGCATCTTTAGGATTCTCTATGTGTAGTATCATGTCATCTGCAAACAGTGACAGCTTTACTTCTTCTTTTCCGAATTGGATTCCTTTTATTTCCTTTTCTTCTCTGACTGCTGTGGCTAAAACTTCCAAAACTATGTTGAATAAGAGTGGTGAGAGTGGGCAACCTTGTCTTGTTCCTGATCTTAGTGGAAATGCTTTCAGTTTTTCACCATTGAGGATGATGTTTGCTGTGGGCTTGTCATATATGGTCTTTATTATGAACATACAACTTCTTGTTCTCAAAAGACCTGTTCATTTTCATTGAAAATGCCACAACTCCATTAAACACGAGTTTTCTCATCCTTATGTCACACCGTTCTTCCCAGTATCTTTATGTGTTACCACTTTCCCCCTGTTTCACACGCAGCATTTTGCATGTTCATTACTCCACTCGTTACTCCACCTCAGCCTTTGAACCCGTTCTCCCTTGCCTCTGTCATGACCTCCTTCTTCAAGCATTCAGCAGTGCCAGTTTTTCTTCAGGGTTGACCTTTTCTCTCCTACATATGTTTCTTTCAAGCAGGCATAAGTCTTTTTAACCTTGATAAATCCAAACTGGATTCAAAGCACGGAATTGCTATTTCCAACTCACAACTAGTTGTCGTGAGTTGACTAGCTGTCACTCAGTAACAGCCTAAAATCTGGATTCTTAAGCCAAAGATACTCTTTCTTGAACAAATATTATCAGGTTTCCTGTATAAAAGAAAAACTGTAATAGGGAAGAACAAACCTGACTCCATATTGGATCTGCTTCTTTTACTTTAACCTTTATGTTCTATTGTTTTTCCTACAAGTTAGTCACTAACAGGATGTAGCCTATAAGCTTACGGTGTACATAATGTCCCATCTCTAGGAACCCCGCCTCCCAGGTAATGAGCATTAAGCTAAATACCTTTCTCTAGCTCACAGGAAACATCCCGACCAGGCCCAGCTGTGAATGGCTGCAGGAAGGAAGACATTAACACATCCCCTCCAGAGTCTGGCTGGAACCAGGAAATATTTACAACAACTTGTTGCTTTTTTTTACTTTACTTCCTCACCATCCCCTCTTTGCTTTATAAGAGAAACTAGAATCCAAACCCTGGGCAAGATGGCTCTTTGGGACACTAGTCTACCATCCTTTCAGTCTGCTGGCTTTCTGAATAAAGTTGATATTTTTTGTCCCGATGAATTGTCCCTCCATGTATTGGCCTGTTGTGCAGCAAGCAGTAGGGGCTTGGACTCAGGAACAAAATCCCATCCAGGAAACTGCCTTTAGAATGGCAAACATTTGGGAATGGTATGTATGTTGTTGACACATCTTCCAGGAGTGTATATCATTACACCATTTGGGAGGGACAGGACAAGACAAAATATTTATTTTATGCTGGCAAAGTTAGCTTCTCAGCTCTTTTCTTGCAAGCATGATGGTATACTCTAGGTCAGATATAATGCTAGCTTCAGATTTCAGAGGCTTATTTATTTGTTTATTTGTGTTACGCGGGCCTCTCACTGTTGTGGCCTCTCCCGTTGCGGAGCACAGGCTCCGGACGCGCAGGCCCAGTGGCCATGGCTCACAGGCCCAGCCGCTCCGCGGCATGTGGGATCCTCCCGGAGCGGGGCACGAACCCGCATCCCCTGCATCGGCAGGCGGACTCTCAACCACTGCGCCACCAGGGAAGCCGCAGAGGCTTATTTTTTGAATAGTTTTTTTAGCCACAAAATCAATGAACTCCACTTGGTCTTTAAGTCCTTGATATCTGCCTTCTTCGACAGGGCGCCAGCTATGTCTTCTCAATTGGTTTCCACAGCGCTGCGCCTTCCTGGTTTGCCTCTGTTGACTCAAAACTCCTCTAATCTTTAAATGTCTTTATATTTTTCATGCTATAAAATCAATTTTTTAACCTCTACTTTTTCCATCTTCTTATTCAGTAAATTAGTCTATTCGCATGAATAGTGCCCCTCTCTGTATAAATAAATCTCAAGTCCTCTTCTAATCTTAACTTTATACTAATTTCCCATCTTTCTTATTACATACTCTACAGTTTATTTTGGATGTTACTCTATTAAACATAATTAGGGTTCCCATATAATTTATCATCCAAACCATGACATTTTTGAGAAAGGGAAGAGTTTAATTAAGCCTTGTTTAATTAATAAGACTTCTTTAATTGTATCTAGACAACAGATGTAAACTGGACTGACCCGGGAACCCTGGACATATGGTCAACCTACCTAAAATTCATCAGAGTCCCCACCAACCAGCCTGCCTCCTGGTCCCAGTTGCAGCAGTCTACTTGATTATGCAGATAAGAGTCATGAGAAAACAAGATGACCACCCCCCCACAAAAAAGAATAAACTGCTGAATTAGAAGTATAAACAAATGAATATTTTGAAAAAGACATTTTATTCCTTCTTTGAAGACAATATGCGCACCAGAGCTGTACAGCACACAAATCCAAGGATGCCAGAGTTGTACGTGACAAAGTGTTCTCTCTGATATCATGAGTACTCTGCTAAATAATTATGTTTATTTCAGAAAGCATGATGGAATAGTATAAACTGAGGATCCATCGAAAATACTGCTATAAAAGCAATCACATGTTCTGTCAAAAAAATGAATATTTAGCAATTCTAAAAAGAGCAGCTTCCCAAAGTAAAGACAAATGTATTTTGCTGCAACTATTTCAAATCATTTTGTTCTCAATTCCGAAGTAATGCGTTTTGGCAGTGAAGGAATGGTAACAGAACACCGGCAAGCAAAGTGAGAGCACCAACTCTAATTTTAGAGCTGGAATTTAATTTTCCTGTTAGTTCACGTACAGATGAGTCGGTATGTTGTAAGAAAAATCAATGGTGCATTTGGAAAGTGCATTTCAATTGAGAAAAAGGAAGTTATCACCTGGAAGGCAAGGTTTACAGTAACCAAGATTAAGTACTAAGGTTAATTTTCAATTTTTCCATGGGCTTAGCGAATAGGAATCTTTAAATGGTAGTAAGAATATTGCTTCTTGGTAGGAATATTACATCTGATTTCATATGCTTCCGTGAACAAGTAGGTCAGAAATTTAATGCTTCAGTTGATACAAATTATAGTAGCAGCACATTCTTCTTGTCACTAAATCCTAAAAATAAAAGAAATAATTTCTTTAAATAACTAAAGGGAATTTGCTAAAATACTGTCACTACATTGCTTTTAGCAAGTCAGTCAATTTTGACTGAAGGCTACATCTGTACATTTTTTGGTGATACTTTTAAAAAAGTGTGGCTATGAACTCTCTCTGTTTTCTCATAACACTTTGGGTAGTCCATAGATGACAGTTATACAAGAACTAGGCAGAACTTAAGACCAATAATTATTTTAATTCACCTCTATTCATGAATGCTTAAGAACCTACTATCAAAATATGACTTGAGTTACCTGTTTTCTTTTTCACAGAAAAAAAAAATCAAAATGTAAAGAGCAAAGCTGGCATATTCTATAATAAATAATTAATGTCATTTGATCGTTTAACTTTGATTATTCTAGTTAATTATAATTATACCTTGTAAGATTAGTTCTTTAATCTTTCTTAGAGTATTGTATATTAGTGGATGTCTAAAATTGTTCTATTTGCTCTCTAGAATTTTGAGTACTACAATTTTTTGTTGAGGTAAAAGTTACATAATATAAAATTAACTATTTTAAATTGAACAATTCGGTGGCATTTAGTACATTCCCAATTTTGTGCAACCACCACCTCTGTGTAGTTCAAAAGTTTTACATAATTCTAAAAGCTAACCCCATACCCAATAAAGAGTTGCTTTCCATTCCTCCACCCCCTAAACTCTGACAACCACCAATTTGTTTTCTGTTTCTACAAATTTACCTATTCTAGATATTTCACATAAATGGAATCATGCAGTATGTGATTTTGCATATGGCTTTGTCTACTTAGTAGGTTGTTGAGGTTAATCCATGTTGTAGTATATATTGGAATTTTATTTCTTTTTATGGCTGAATAAATTTTATTGTATGGCAATACCATTTTTTTTTAATCCATTCATCCACTGAAGGGCATCTATGTTATTTCCACTTTTTGGCTACTGTTAATACCATTGTACCAATGCCATTCACGTACGATTATCTGTGAACACTCATGTAGGGGTATTTGAGTACCTGTTTTCAGTTCCTTTGGGTTGAGTACTACTTTTACCAGGCTATGCTCTCTGACCAACCATCTAGGTTTGCCAGGGACTGTGGGGTTTTTCAGGGCTAAAACAAAAAGCAGTGCCCAGACAAACCAGAGCAGTCAAACTGGGGAAGTCTTTATGGATCTTCCAAAGTGGAATTAAGCATAATATCCAGAAATAATACCCTGATTTCTACGATTGATAAGCTGCATTTCATCACAGCTTGCCTTGCACTAGACCATGAGCCTCTGGAATCCATTTATGTTGGAGACTTAAAGCATCTAGCACACTGCTCAATAACAATTTTGGGGTTAACTTTGAAGTAAGTTTAAATGAAATTCTTAAAAAAGTATTTGAGAAGGAATTTGTTGGTTAATAACATGTACTACTTTAGAGCCATACTGCCTAGGTTCAACTCCCAGGTCAGTAAGTAGTTGGTCCAGAGTAAGTGCACTGGAAATGTCTTTATTATTAAAGCATTTACATTCATGGAAAAGGGACAGCAAGAATAAGGAAAACATCTCTTCATATACATTTATTTCATATATTTTTTCATATTTATATTTTCTTCATACTTTTTTCCACAACTACATAAATAAGTGAAACTTTAAAGCATTTTCCCCCCTGAGATCACATGAAGTGTATTAAAAGTTGTAGTTTTTCACAATCTATGCTTAAGTCACTTAACGTGTAGTTTTTTTCTTGAGAATGCCAATTTTTCTAATATAGAAGGAAATGGGCAAAAGCCATAAATGTAATTATTAAAACCAATCATTAATGGGCATTTAGAAGCCTCATTAAGTAAAACAGACACAAGTCAGTAACCTAGATTTGAAAGGCGTTTGATCTGTTTAATGATTCCTTAAGATCACCCATCCTTATCAGACTTGTGGTCTGCAAATAAGACAATTCACTCAATGCTTAATTCATCTTCCTTATGCAGGTCTAAACCCCAGCTGGGTTGACAGGCCATGCATTATGTTGAAAAAGTGGTGTCTCAGACAGTCTCCTAATTTGGAAATATATCTCTGTGCTGAGAGGACACAAGACTGTAGAATCAATGGCGGACTTATAGTTTTGAACATATCACATCTAGAAGGATGATCTTGTAACTTAGAAGCACTACACACTGTTGAAATTTCTCTGTCTTGATTTTAAAATAAAATAGTCAGGATTTAGAAGCCTATGATTGATAGTTCAAAAATTTCCTTATGTCTATTTTTATTTTCTGTATCAGTAGTGGTAAAAACACTGAAGAACCAAAACACTGCCCTCACACAGGTGTCCTCACCCACCCATAGGTCCTCTGTGTCTTCCAGAAAGATCTACTTTTGCCACGTGTGTGTGTGTGTGTGCGTGTGTTGTAGAGGCCTTAATGCATTCAGTACAGTAAAACCTAAATAACTTAAGAGTCTGAAACAGAGATGATAAATTGGATTTATATTCAGTGTGTTAAGAAGAGTTGCCATCCCATTGTTAATTGAGAGCAAGACCAATATTCAGTCTTTTTTGTACATTGTATCCCAGGTTAAAAAAGTAATTTCTCCTGACATCAGCCTTTATTTAATTTTTATCTCACTGTTGCACAATGTATTTGCTGAACTATTAATCGTTAAAAGTACTGAGAGCTTGTTTTATTTGTGGATGACTAGAAAAGTCCCAGAAACTACATTAAAAAATGAAATGGCTTGACCACTTGCACCAATTCTTATAAAAAAAAAAAAAAGATTCATCTCAGTTTGCAATTCAAGTGCCAGGTTTCAGGACATTACATTTTGAGCTGCTGAAATAGAAGTGCTCAAAAACCAGTGTTTGGAAGGGAAGCCCAGCACCTTTAGACCACGGTGCCATGATGCATGGCACCGTAATCAAGAAACAATTCTTGATACACATTTCCAGAGAGATTCTTTCATATTATGTGGTTCCCTCAGGAGGAGATGAAAGATACTTCTCACAAACAAAATGCCATGGCTAGTGAAGAAATGTGTTTTACATGATTTGTAATTACGAATATTATTCAGGTGGCTGCCCCAGATGAATCTTTGAAATAAAACCAGTTTTTTATAACACATGATTCAAACGCTCTATCAGATCGGCACACAGCCATGGAAGGTTATGGCAACTTTTAAAATACGATGAGTATTTTATGAAAAATAAACTACTTGTTATGATATTTCATTTTGTTTTCATCTAAGAAATTAATATATATAATTCTGCAGAAATATTCATCATGTGATTATATGGGGTCAAAAAAGTTTATTTTTATGAGTAATTTTACCAACTTCTCTTGTTCTAATTTGGCTCTAATAAGTTGATATTTCAGATCTAGTTCTGAAAATCCTAACCCTAGAGTCCAATTCTCACATACTTCTGCACAATAAGCTTAAATGAGTTAGGAAATATGCCTACTTTACTTTCGTGGGTTTAATTTCTGAATATGTTTACTACAAATTCATTTTCCCTCCCACTAGGATTTAATTTACAGAAAGGTTACTGTGTCTCACCTCTTTTCTGTTTTAATACCTCGAATAGAGCAGTAACATCATAGACCCTTATAAATATGGAGAGAATGATTAAATTAATTTTAATTTATCAAGTTTAACTATGTTGATTGCAAATAACACATCTTACAGCATTTTTTCTAGTTGTGTTTGCTCTCCCACATTCTTCAAAGACTGTTCCTCACTTAAGCAGTGGACGTTCCTTTTGCTTTCTAAACTCTCTGGCAATAACTTTTTATCACATTTCACAGAGAAAATAAAACCTTTTAATACTGAATGCTTGGGCTTCCCTGGTGGCGCAGTGGTTGAGAGTCCGCCTGCCGATGCAGGGGACATGGGTTCGTGCCCCGGTCCGGGAAGATCCCACATGCCACAGAGCGGCTGGGTCCGTGAGCCATGGTCGCTGAGCCTGTGCGTCCGGAGCCTGTGCGTCCGGAGCCTGTGCTCCGCGGCGGGAGAGGCCACAGCAGTGAGAGGCCCGTGTACCGCAAAAAAAAAAAAAAAAAAAAAAAAAAAAGTGAATCCTGTTATCTTCCCTCTACCAAATGAACAAATTCTCTGCATCTATACCCTTTCTTTCCTTTTCTCTGGGTGTAATTTAAAGGTATGCCATCTCTCTCTGAAATGCCAGCTACTCTCTGGGTCTTCTAGATTTTCTTACAAATTGATTTCTTAGGGAGCTGAATTCTATTGGAAATCTATCTCTACTCAATCTCTAGCTGCTTCTTTATTAAGATCCCCAGTATCATTTTTAGGTACATTTTCATAACTTCAGTAATAGAAAAGCAAACCAAAAAGAGCGAAAACAAATCTCTAATAGCAAATCTAGCTAGCACCTAATTTTTCTATATGATTCTTCAACCACAATCCAGAGAGCCAAACAGTTTGAAAACCAAAAGTTTTATTTTTTACATTTCATTTAACGGGTCAAAACCTTATCACACTTTAATTTACAAGAGGCTATTTATAGTCTTATGCAACTTAGCATGAATACTCATACATTCGTATTCAAATGACTCCAGAAAAGTCAATGAAAATTTTAATATAATACTTGATTTTGGGGAAGTTAAGAAGTCACGGGGTGTCACTTATATACAATAGGTGTCTCTCTACCTTTTAATTTATTAAACGAATTTATTTACTTATTAAATTTATTTATTTATTAAATTTACTTATTTATTAAATAAATTTATTTATTTGTTTATTTTTGGCTGCCTTGGGTCTTTGTTGCTGCTCATGGGCTTTTCTCTAGTTGCAGGGGCTACTGTTTGTTCTGGTGCACGGGCTTCTCATTGTGGTGGCTTATCTTGTTGCAGAGCACGGGCTCTAGGCACGCGGGCTCAGTAGTTGTGCCAGGCGGGCTCAGTAGTTATGGCTCGCGGGATCTAGAGCACAGGCTCAGTAGTTGTGGTGCACTTCCTTAGTTGCTCCACAGCATGTGGGATCTTCCCGGACCAGCGCTCTAACCTGTGTTCCCTGCATTGGCAGGTGGATTCTTAATCACTGCATCACCAGGGAAGCCCCATCTCTACCTTTTTAAAATGTGAAATATTCAGAATTCCGAGCACACCTAAGCCCCGCATTTTCTCATAAGGGACTGTGGACCTGTCATTTCCTGCTTCACGCACTGTTCCCTCTTTATTGACTGCAATTCACCATTCAGCTCACTCCAGCTTCCTCTATGGACGCTCTTCTTGCTAAGGTAACTCGTAATTTTCGTGTTGACAAATTCAATGACATTTTCTGTTTCTTCCTTGACCTGTGAGCCCCATCTGACTCAGTTGATCATCCCCTGCTTCCTGAGATATTCTTTCTCTAAGTTTCCAGGACTTCCTTCCTTGCCTTCCCTCCAGTCCCTTGGATCCTTTACAGTCTACTAAAGAGGCTTCTCCTCTACCCACAACCTTCTCCACTACCTCTGAAGGTTGGTGTTACTTATGATATTTTCTATACCTTTAACATTCTACACTCTCGAAACATGAGTGTTTCATCCCCACTCATGCCTGTCAGATAATGAATTCCAGCTGAATGTATATATTTAAACTCTGTAATTTTGTTGCTGTAAACATACACAGACAGCTCAGTACGTACTAGTCTCCCTTTGGATGTTACGTAAGTATCTCAAACTTTTCTTGCATCAGATTTCACTCACATTTCTTCCCTGCATCCTCCCTTGACAAAACAAAGCAAGACTAAAAGTACTTATCTCTCCATTCATTAATTTGAAAGTTTTTGTTAAGTACTTACTATAAGCCTAGTACTCTTCTCGGCACGGGGAATATATTAGCGTGAGAGATGATTGTGGTCTCTGTCTGCATGGAAAAGACCAGACTGCTAAATCATAAATTAAAATAAGTTAAATACACCTTACAACTATTTTTGCGGTACGCGGGCCTCTCACTGCTGTGGCCTCTCCAGTTGCGGAGCACAGGCTCCGGACGCGCAGGCTCAGCGGCCATGGCTCACGGGCCCAGCCGCTCTGCGGCATGTGGGATCTTCCCGGACCGGGGCACGAACCCGTGTCCCCTGCATCGGCAGGTGGATTCTCAGCCACTGCGCCACCAGGGAAGCCCGTTACAACTTTTTATATGTGGGATGAAGGACCAGGTCGCTGGATAGGGCACATTTCTTAGTTTGGGTCCTTTTGATAGGGTGGTCTGGGAAGGCTTCTCTGAAGAGGTGACATTGATGCTGAGGTATGAAGGTGAGAACTATCTAATTAGGACCAGGGTGACAGTCAGGAGAAAGAAAGTGAAAAGTCCTGAGTGGAATGGCAGGAGGGAGAACGTGATCACGGCAGTAAGCTTCAGCTAGTTGTAAAAGTAAAACTGTTGCATTTTGATTTAGCAATAGATTGTCTGCTTTAAAATTATTTTATGCCATTTGAGAAGGCACATTTAACAACGTTTTTTGATGATAGCTCAGAGTTGAGTTTCTTCCAGAAGTATTTTTTATGTGGTCCCCATTTGTTTCCTTGACTAACTTCCATGATGTGTTATATTAGAATTTTCTGTGAAAGAAGAATAAGTCGCCCTGACATTTGAAAACTCACTGAAAGGAGCAACTAAGAACTTTTGAGAACAATACATTTCTAACACCTCCTTTGAAAAAATGTTAAAGCCTTATCAACTGCTTATTTTTAATTTATTCTTCGATTGGTGTGAACCAATTATTGTCTTCCTAGTCCTAGTTCCAGCTCCTTTCCTCACATTGAGTTGAAATACAGCAAGTTGGCTCAAGTTACCACGGAAATTTACAATTTTAGGGACCCTAAGTGTTGGATAGGATTTGGTTGATGGCAGCATAGAGAAAAGTGCTGGAAAATATGATAAAACTTTACTACTTTATACAAAACACAATTTACTTTCAATTCACAATAATGATAATTAATAACTTTCAATTTTTAATATTTACCATGAGCCAACACTGTGCTTAACCCTGATAACAGTCTTAAAAACAAGGGACCTTCCTTTTACAGATTTGCAAACAGATGGTAACTAGCTCACCTGTGATGATACATATGGTAAATCACAAAGCCAGGCTTCGAAGCCCCATCTTACTGAGAGGTCTTAAATGTCATTGTTCATCACTCTTGCATGAGTTAGATATAAAAAGAACAATGACCCAGATCAGGGTACATATGAACAAAAATTGAGTTCTTATTACCTTTGGGAGCACAATTTTATTTCTTGCTCAAAAATCTG
The DNA here is from genome assembly GCF_963924675.1 of Phocoena phocoena. Classification (NCBI taxonomy): domain Eukaryota; kingdom Metazoa; phylum Chordata; class Mammalia; order Artiodactyla; family Phocoenidae; genus Phocoena; species Phocoena phocoena. Next base: position 3,754,566 of record NC_089223.1, read on the forward strand.
TTATCTAAGTTGGGCGAGGTTTGAAACATTGTGAACATGGTAAGAGAACTCAGTAGAAGAACTGGTATCAGATTTTTATTTGACTGATTACATAATAATTATCGTTTACTCTTCTCATATAGCTATACAATCCAAGAAATAATAACTTAGTTAAACGGTAGAAGGGACAATAGACTTTTTAACCCTGAGTCATATACTCATTTAATTATTAAAATAAAGGATATACTTTTTTCTTTCCTAGAAAGTGATTCCAATGTAAACGCACCAAAATATATATGGATGTGAGTTATAGTTTTTACAGAGTATACAATTTAGATTCTTACATCTGATGTCATTTACCAGGTTTATTAATTTCAGAACTGAGTCATTAATGATCTGAGACTGTAAATGCATCCACCACTACACCAGAGCAAAGAGAAGTGCAATTACCATCAGCAGAAATGTCAGAGATATTAATGGACCTTTTTTCAACCTCTATTGTTTCTCACCTAGTTTTAATTGATAGTCTATGATGCTAAGAAGAGAAAATTTGTGGCCTGAATAGGAGAAAACATTCTTTACAAAGCTGTGAAGACAGAATCACTTAAATCCAATGTTCCATTTTTGACTTGCTGTGTAAGATAATGAAAAAAAATGTGAGTAAAGTGCAATAAAAAGCAATTCTGCGTTGACCTTGTATAGTGTCTGGCATACTATATGGAGTCAGTACTATATGCTCTTTTGATGATTGCTTTTGTATAGAAATGCTTATACCTACCTTTGTATGTACCTAGGACCTTCTCAGTTGGAATCAGAAACCAGCCTAAAAATTACTTTTTTAACTAGGCTTTTCCCTACCCTTTTAGGTTAAGGAGCTAAGACTATCCCTGTTATTTTCTGAAATGGCAGCAGGAGTTGGCCACCTGGCACTTCCCAAATTTTCATGCACTAATTTTTTCGTTCACTTGTTTATTGTATGTTTCTTCCACTAGAATCTAAATCTAACACTTGCCACATAACAGGCTATTAATGCGTATTTGCTAAATAAGTGCTGTTGGGTAATTATTTACTTGTACTGTATGTAGGCTACATGTGTCCTCAGACCCTTAGAATCTCATGGATAAGAAACAAACAGATACTCTGAAGCAAGTGTCACAATTTTTATTTTTTTAAAGATTCTTTTGATGTGGACCATTTTTAAAGTCTTTATTGAATTTGTTACAATATTGCTTCTGTTTTACGTTTTGGTTTTTTGACCACAAGACATGTGGGATCTTAGCTCCCTGACCAGGGGTTGAACCTGCACCGTCTGCATTGGAAGGTGAAGTCTTAACCACTGGACCTCCAAGGATGTCACACAAGTGTCACCAGTTTTAAAGGGTCATTTTCTGTCTATTATTTCTAATATAAACCTGGCAGTTTTGGATGGTTCCAAAAGATGCTACAATATGCTTCATACTCACCAAAACAGTGGGTCATGTAGGCTTAGCTTACCACTGGATTTTTAATTCTGTTTTTCAATGAAAGATTGATCAATTTCATTAATGACCTTACTCATGTTTCCACTATATTAACTATCTCTAGATGAACACATTTAAAATTAAGTTTCCAAGAATAGATCTTACAATGTTAATAAATACTGAGGATAGTAGAGGAAACTACAATTCCCAGTGAAATTCACAGAGAACAAGAAGGAGTTCCACTTGGATGAAATCCTCCAAAACCATTGTTAGCATAAAAGCAGAGTTCAGCAAGCTTAATTAAAAGAAAAAGGAAAGGAAGACTCTCCATACTAATGTCAGTTTACCCATGGGAAATAGATTTCACCAAAGAAATAGATTTCTTTATAGTCTTGGATACTCAAATATGTGAATAAAACATTTCACATAGTTATATTTTGGAAAAGTCACTCTTTTTGTAAAAGTGATCTTTTTTTGTTTTGTTTTTTGCGGTTCGCGGGCCTCCCGTTGCGGAGCAGAGGCTCCGGACGCGCAGGCTCAGCGGCCATGGCTCACGGGCCCAGCCGCTCCGCGGCATGTAGGATCTTCCCGGATCGGAGCACGAACCCATGTCCCCTGCATCGGCAGGCGGACTCTCAACCACTGCGCCATCAGTGAAGCTCTGTAAAAGTGATCTTTATGCCAAGTTTGTCACAAAAAATACTTTATTTTACTCCAACAGCACTTTTCTACAGAATATTTTTGGTAAGAGAAAGTAACAAATGCACAGATTTGCATGTGAGGACTCCTCTGTTTGGCGAAATATTTCCTTCCCTGATCGTCCTACAATGTTGCTGAGAAAGCGTCCCTAAGTACTTTTCTCTACTTTGGCATATCTTTAAAGAGGTTGCCAAGTGCTGAAGAGGGATATATTTAACCAAGCTTAATTGCATTTACTGTTTTAAAATTACAGAGCATCCAAACCGCTTACCAGCATTCTTTTGTGCGATACTAATGCTAGTGCCATAGAAACTGCAAAATGAAAAGGGTGCTAAATGAAGTAGTTTTACTATGCTCTTAACCCTTCCCCGAAACTGCTTAACTCAAATGTAATTTGTCCAAGAGTCTTTTAATTATTTGAAAGGGTTTATCTAAAGGTGTGTAGTTGAATAGGTGTTTTATTTATTTATTTATTTATTTATTTATTTTTGCGGTACGCGGGCCTCTCACTGTTGTGGTCTCTCCCGTTGCAGAGCACAGGCTCCGGATGCGCAGGCTCAGCGGCCATGGCTCACGGGCCCAGCTGCTCCGCGGCATGTGAGATCTTCCCGGACCGGGGCACGAACCTGTGTCCCCTGCATCGGCAGGCAGGCTCTCAACCACTGCGCCACCAGGGAAGCCCAACAGGTGTTTTTAAACTTAGAAAAAGCACAGTAGAAAAACTCAAAAGAATAATACCTCCCAACGTTGAGTGGAACTCATAGAACCTTCCAATTTTAGAGTCTTAACTGTGTTTAACTGTTTGACCAGTAGGAAAGTAAAGTGTTGCATTGTTATATTAAAATCATACTGGATAATACTGAAATAATAACAAGATCGTCAGTTTATTATAGGTCCAGTTGAGGACATAGATGTTTTGCACTGTATAGCTCAAAACAAAAAATGTAAAGTTTTAACAGTAAGAGAATTTCCATGATACTAAAAAAAGCATCAGTTTTAAAAGATTGTTTACTAGTTATTTTTGAATTGACCAGAATTGTAGCTATTTTGTATGCAATACAGTCATAAGCATTACCCAATGGACATAAAATTATGCTGAAAAAAATCTAAATTATTCAGACAAAACTTCATCCAGGAATATACTTAAGTTTTATCTTCATTTCTGCAACATAAGATTGTACAGTTGGCAAATATCCAATTTTTGGCTTCTGATACTTTGCTACACAATAACAATTTAAATTTATTTTCCAAAATATAGGCTTTAAAAATATCCTAGCTGCAATTGTTTAGATAACTAATGAATATGCTTAAAAATCTGAAAAATACCTTTGTGGTTCTTTTTCTTGTGTAAATAATTTAGACAAGTTGGGGGAAATAAATTAAAAGACTGGGAGGGGCTAATAGATATCTTGAAATGGATTATACAGAATGGTGGTCTGCAAACAACCCTAAATCTCTGGTCAGTTCTCAAGTCTTCCATTTTCTCAGCCGTGTAAATCAAACTAAAATGATATCCTTGGATCCCAGTGTGGCAGTAGGGAAGATGAGTATGGATGCTTTGATGCTTCTGCAAAACTAGTATAGCATTTGTTCCTAATCTAGCCCCTAGGACGTACAATTTACATCAGTGGCTATTAACTTGACCTCAGAGGATGTGTGAACATTCCCTAAGTTATTTGCAAAATATTCTGAGGAATGAGTAAGAGGATTTTGGGGGTTAAGAATGGATATTTTTATCAGATTAATGAAGAGCATCCATGATCCTCCAAAGAGTGCTGAAAACCACTGGGAGCTAAAAATAAATCACTTTAAAAATGAGAAAAGAGAACTTTTCTTCAGGAATTTAAAAGTGTGTTGTGTTTACCTGCTTACTTTTTTTTTTTTTTTAAGTTTCTCTGTTCATAAACTCATGGAATTAAGGATCTGGAAGACATCAAGAAAAACTGCAATCAAATGTTCCAAAAAGTGAATAATAATTTTTCCTTTAAGTATTGGAAATTAAATCTAAGCACCTTTCTTTATAAATTAATTCAGTATTGCTTGTAGTCCCAGCATTTTCCCTTCCACTGACTAGCATATGGAATTCTTTAATTTCCTTGAAAAAAAATGTCTCTCACACTGTCTGTGCTGAAAGAATCGCTTAGTCTACTAACAAATTTCTATTCTCTGTAGGAAGTACATTAATTTATTTTACCACTCTTTGTAATAGTTTCATCTTACCTTTAATTACCCACATTGCACTCCTTTGGCACTTTTTAAAGTGAGGGATACTGTGGATATTAGTTCATTTATAGAAAAATATTTTTATATGTTCACTGCCAACTTTAAAAGATGACCAAACTTGTTATTTACTTTTTTATTTAGTAAGTAATTTTAATAATAAATTTAATACATATTTATTTAAAATATTTATTTGAATAGTTCATGCAAATTTCATGTCATATGATACATTCACATTTCATATTCTAACAAAAATTACTCAGAAGTATCTCATGGGATTTTTATCTTAACTGATCTCATTTCTACCTTTTTTTCTGACAGTTCATTTGGTCTCCTGCTTTACCCACCCCTTTGCTAAGCCAACTAACCATTTGCCCTCTTTCTCTACTTCAACCCAGTTTGCCTTTTCGCTCTCCTGGACTCATTATATCTCTAAGTTACTTCTTTTGCTAATTGTAACATGTCTAATTTTATCAATATTTAATTTCTCAAATTTATTTCTTTATCCATTTTTAATATAAACATTCAGTATTCTATCAATTTTTAACAATTATATTGTCTCAGACTATACACAGAATCATCAAATTAACAATTACCAGATCTCTGAAAGGCATTTGTGGCATGTTTCATCAGGTTGGTCATATTTACTAGTCAAACACAATCAAATTAAATTATTAGACAGTATAAGTGGAGTCTTATTTGGACATGGTCAGCCTAAAAATGGATAGAGTCTGAGATCTAGACTTGATGATAACCATCTATATTTAATTTTAAAAGACAAATAATAACCTATTTACTATATTTCCTATGAAACAGGAATCAACTGTCTGGCAAAATGATGTTTTTAATACATAATAGCATTTCTACTGAAAATTAATTTAATGTTATTAACACATTTAAATAGTTTGTTTTTTTTTGTAATGTTCAATCTCATGCATATAGACATAACTGTAGAGTCTACATTTCACTTTTGCAAACATAAAGTAATTGATTTTAGAAATTTCTTCCTCCCTAAATTTTTTCTTCCTTTTATAGCCCATGCCCAGAGTTACAAGTGCTGGAAATAGCCAGTTCATCTTTCTTGTAGACCTTTTATTAAAATGCATAACTTGCTTTGAAAGGATAGATTGCAATGGCCATTGCAAACTTGGCTAAGGACATATGCTGATAAGGATATAACTTAGTAAAGTCACCAAATTAATACTTCACAAGAGGGTTATATTGAGCAGCAGTAATGTTCTAGAGTTTTATTAATTTGCAAGAGAATTTTTCATGTTTGGCAATACTCATGCAAGAAAAAATACTTTATCTAAATATTTTTTCATTTAGTTTAAAAAGAAATGCAGAAAGATATATGTAAACAGAAAAAAAAGAGAGACATCAAATGGAATCATTATTAAAAAAAATCAAAGTTAGTCATGAGAGCCATAAAATTTCCTTTCATATGAAATTGGTTTTCCATTATCTCTGGCTTCACTGATCACTGTACAGGTGAGGTTATTGCTTTTTCAGTTTTGTTAATAAACCTATTCGTAAATAGCCTTCTGGCCTTTCCTGAACAAATGGAAAATAAAATCGTTTCATTATCCCCAGGGTTTCATGCACTCCTGGTTATAGAACTATCCCTGAAGAAATGGTTCTGTTTGCAAGAAAATGTTTGTCTTGAAGACTTTTCATATTGGACTCTAAGGGCTTCCCTGGTGGCAGAGTGGTTGAGAATCTGCCTGCTAATGCAGGGAACACGGGTTCGAGCCCTGGTCTGGGAAGATCCCACATGTCGCGGAGCAACTAGGCCCGTGAGCCACAACTACTGAGCCTGCGCGTCTGGAGCCTGTGCTCTGCAACAAGAGAGGCCGCGATAGTGAGAGGCCTGTGCACCGCGAGGAAGAGCGGCCCCCGCTTGCCACAGCTAGAGAAAGCTCTGGCACAGAAACGAAGACCCAACACAGCAAAAATAAATAAATAAACTCCTACCCCCAACATCTTCTTAAAAAAAAAAAATTGGTTTCTATATTTTTGTATTCTTTAGATTTTATAATTAGAAATGGAATATTATCTGAAGCCCTGCTATTTATTATAAAAAATATTTAAAAATTATTAGAGGCAATTTCAAAAAAGGTAAAGCATGGGTCCTGTCAAATTGCAAACTTACAAGGAAAAGAAATATGAGAATAGGTGTTTAGTGTCAAAGAAGGGTATTTTATTATATTGTAGGGATATTTCATAGGAGTTGAGTGTTTAATTTTCAAATGGCCTTCAGATCAAGAAAATAGGAAAGAATCTACTATAGGCCAGGCCTAATAACATGTGCTGGGAAATGAAAGAAGAATAACACTGCATCCATTCATTTATTGATTCATACTCAGATAAGCCTAACTATTCCCCAACCAAGAAGGTACCTGTCACCTGCCTTAAAGCCCCAGAATTATTCCTTAGTCTTTACACACCGAAGGTAATTCCTTATTTGCCACAAATCGGTTTATTGGATTGTGTTGCTGTGTCAAATTGCTCTGGTTGAAACACTAGTCAGAAAGATGCCAGAGGTGATTTTTAACAGCAGTGATACTTACGTGCCTGCTTTGTGTACCATAACTGCATTATTATAGCAGGCTAGAGTTAATTGAATATCCCTTTAAGATACTGAATTTCGGAGGACTCAATGAAGCTGCAAGAAAGCAGAAAAGTGAAAAAGCAAGGAAGTGAAAAACCAGAGCTCTAAAGAATTGGCTTGATGGCTGATCTGCCATTTACTGTATGAGAAACAGACTATTGATTGGTTGGATAATAAAGTATAATGGAATAGGACAAGGGGATCACTGCAATTAAGCAGTTCTATACTCCATGCTTCAGTACGGGTAGTTTGAAAAGATTAGAGACAAATGATTCTTGTGAGTTCCTTGAAAACAACGGACAATCCTCATCTCTACAACTCCAACACTGAATTCAGTGCTTGGCAGATGAAGTGCACTAAAATTTTTGTTGATCGAATGAATTAATTTATTAATAAAAATGAATATATGTGGAATCTAAATTATGACACAAGTGAACTTATCTACAAAACAGAAACAGACTCACAGAGAACAGACTTGTGTTTGCCAATGGGGCGGGGGTGGGGTGGGGGTTGGATTAGGAGTTTGGGACTAGCAGGTGCAAACTATTACTTATAGGATGGGTAAACAACAAGGTCCTACTGTATAGCACAGGGAGCTATATTCAATATCCTGTGATAAACCATAATGGGAAAGAATATGAAAAAGAATCACTTTGTTGTACACCAGAAATTAACACAACATTGTAAATCAACTGTACTTAAATAAAAATGAAAAAAATAAAACCCATTATCCAGAAGGTGAAAAATTTCCATTAAAATACAATTCATTCTACTAAACATATTTATTGAGGAATCTTTGTATTAGATCACCTTATATAAAACTATATAGGTGACTTAAAACCAGTAAAATGCCTTGAAACATTTTAATCTTGTTTAAGATTATTGCATCCTAACTGAAAAGCTAAAACCTGAGTTACTTAGATCCTAAGTTACTAGGATCTCATATAATATATACAATGTGGAAATGAAAAGATGAAGAGTAAATAGTGACGCATGCCTGATGTGGGTCACCTAAACATTCAGAGAGATTTTGCCAAACACATGTTTAAGGTTCCTATCTAGCATCAGAAATCATACAGATCACAATTTTCTCTATGAAATTTCTACAGAACTGTAGGGAAGGTCAAAGTTTTTCTTACAAAAACTTAGGTGATGTACTTCCCAAAGCGAAGTATTGAACTCTTAAAAAATTGTCCAAGAACATTCATTAGCATTTTATTAATGAAAAATTGAGAGCATAAAAAGGACATTACCAGCCCATGAAAATTCATAAACAATTAAAATAATTGCTTTTAAAAGTACACAACTATTAAATATCATCTATGCAATTGATAATAGAAAAATAATATATTATGGGTACATGAAAACCATGATGAATTTTGTTTGAAAATAATCTGAATGTATTGTATTCACTCTCTGGCATATAGGATATTTTGCTTTTCATGTTTGTTGGTATAAATGTTCATGTAACTATCACAACTGGGTAGCCTCTTGGTTGCCTTTCCAGGTTCTGGTATCTGCTTTGAAGAACTGTTGTGTTTCTTTATGTCCACACTTGATAAAGAGGAAGCTTAGCTATGTGCCGTGTTCTATGATACCCATGCTCATATAATAAGAACTACACCATTTGCTACACATGAAGGAAGAAAATACCCTTTTCCACTTCTAAATAAGAACTCTCAGTATTAAAGGTCATCAGTGTTTTCTTAATTCATTTTTAGAATGCTTTCATAAACATTTCCCAACTTTCCTACTTTCCTGAAAGATACTACCTCCTGAACTTAGCAGGGACGTGATTCATTGAAATGGTAATTTACCAGATGTTCAGTTATTCCATTTACCTATCAATATTCCTTTTAGGATGCCTGGAGGAGACGCAATGTCTCTTTTTCTAGTCCCAAGAGACAGCAGGCAACTTATGCATAGTAACTATCTGTTACATTTCTCTAACACCTTCACTTTGCTTGTAAATAATAATTGTGTGTTAGTTGTAGGAATGTTTACCAGGAGATTAACAATTTGTAAAAGCCCTGCCATGGAGGATGTGAAATAATATAATTCAATTTGAAAACCTATGATTTCATAGGATAAGGTTTTACCACTCTTCTTAGTCAAGGTAGGATAAAGCAACCTTCCTGTCAGAGATGATTGGATAATGTGATATATTACCTGATTACCAAGTGATTCTGGGAAAACAACCCATTTCTCTACATTCATCTGACTTGTTTAGCGTTTTTTCCCCTCTCTGCATTCAGTTGAGGTGCTCGGCACCAACCTAATTCTTTTTTATGTACATTGGCTGTTTTTTAAAGCACATTTTTCCCCTAAACTGCTTAAATAATGACAGTTTTGCAAAGTTCTGAATAGTTTTCCAAATGTCTTGAATTTTAATTTGGTGCATTTTCCTTCATGACAATTTGTGTGGGTGGAAACAAGAAATTGGAAAGCATGCAACTTGGTGAATTCCAGTAATATTTAATAATTTCTTAATGTTGCTGATATCACTTTGCATTTTTCTTTAGGTGCTTTCCACATATTTCATTGTTATTTTGCAATTATTAATTTTTTTGAAAAGGAAATTAGTGACACAGATGAAATAAAATTCCGTTTTACACAGCCAGTGAATAAATGACAAATATTAGACAGATGTCTTTTCTGAGATTTTTAAACATTTTCTTGAAAAGGGTAGAAATCATTTGTCTATTGTTGAATACAAGGACTTGCATATCTTGTACTAAACCTGTTCCCAATCTTTAAGGATCTATACCTTATGTTTTACGAGATACAAGTGTGTGTCCTTTCATCCACTATACAAGCTGAAGTCACTCAACTCTTTCTCAATGTCGCTCAATACACTGTAATATGTCCCTGTCACTAGAGTGCCAAATAAGGACTCTGATGTTCTTTTGCCCTTTATAGATTTGTTCTTAATGTTGTAATATTTTTACTCATGATCCTAGTTGTTTGTTCCTGTTCCAAGGTTCTTTTCCAGTGGTACAAGTGAAAATTCAAATAGACTTTATTTGCATAAGACAACTTAGACTTTTTGTCTCAAAGGAAACTTTAATGGCCATATCGTTTAACTCTCTCATGAATGTGGAAACAGAGGCACCAAAAGATGGAGGGCTTCCCTAAATCAAAGAAGAATTTAATGACAGAATTGTAAATTCAAAGGATATTCTTTATGCTGCTTTTCTAAAATATAAATGTTCCCACTCTTTGTATTCCACAATTATGTAATTAAGCCTGGGCCACTTTCCTCATGCCACAAAAGAGCTCTTTCTGTTTCTTGTTTTCTTCTACATGGAAATTTAACTCTCTAGCTAGATTTTCTACCCTTTGTCATATTTTTCAAATACTATTTCTTACATTATGTGTTTTGAACACTTTTTTCTGGATCACTGACCCTACTGTCTGGCTTGGATTTTTGTCTATTTATTCAGCTTTTGCTCAGTTGCCTCTATGTACAGGACGGAAGAGTGTTTTCTTTTGTTTTTGTTTTAAAACCACTTTATTGAGGTATAATTGACATATAAGAGGCTGTACATACTTAATGTATACAATTTGACGAGATTGGAGATAAGATTACAAGCTGTGAAATCATCATCACAATGATTGCCATAAACCTATCTATCTATTACCTCCAAAAGCTTCCTGTTGCCCTCTTTGTTTAAGAGCATCTATACCCTCTAAGGAAATTTTAAAATGTACAATACAGTATCATTAATCATAATCACTGTGCTGTACAGTAGATCTCTATGACCTACTCTCCTTGTATAACTGAATCTTTGTAACTTTTGGCCAACCCTCCCCCTTCCCCCTTCCCCACTGCCCCCGGTAACTACCATTCTACTCTCTGCTTCAATTCAGTTTGACTGTTTTAGATCCCTCATGTAAGTGGGATTTAGTATTTATTCTTTTGCATGTGGCTTATTTCACTCAGCATCAGGCCCTCCAGGTTCATCTATATCATCACAAATGGCAAGATTTCCTTCTTTTTAAGGTTGAGTAAAATCGCATTACATACAAATACCATATTCTCTTTATCCCTTCACCCATCAGTGGACATTTAGATTGCTTCCATGTCTTGGCTATTGTGAATAGCGCTGCGATGAACACGAGCGTGCAGATATCTCTGGGAGATCCTGATTTCAATTTCTTTGGAAATACACCCAGAAGTGGGATTGCTGAATTATATGGTAGTTAGATTTTTACCTTTTTTTCAGCGTTGGGAAAGGCATTTTCATGTGTGCAGTTTTTCTACTCCAGCTCAGCCACAGGAGGATGAGAGCTGGGCCTGGAATGCTTCTTAAGCTAGAGATAAAAATCCCACGCAGCCTCTACCAAGCTTATCGCTTTACGTGGAAATATTTTTTCCTGTTCAGACTTGGTGTAGGTGAACTCCTTTGTTCATTTTAAGTGTGTGCATCAGTGGTCCTCAGCATGCCCAATATTTCAGTATTTCAGACTTCACGGTAGGAGGGGAGGGAGAAGTCCTTCTACTGCAGCGTGTAGGTCTTAGGTTCTCTCCCAGTTGTCCTGATAGCCATGAGGGACCTGTGAACACGTTTTGGAGTTGACTTTGCTCTGTCTCTTCTCTACGTGAGTTAAAGTCTTGTTCCAGCTAATGCCTGACTGTTTTGTGTTTTTGTTGGAGATTCTAATGTCAGGTAGGCATAGTGATGATTTTCGCTGTCCTACATGTATTTGGAGTCCTCCCCTGGCATCGATGACTGGTGCATGGTGTTCTGTTCGACACTGAGGAACCTCCATAATGGCTGCACCAAAATACATTCCAACCAATGAGATACACGTTTCCTTTCCTTCACATCTTTGGCAACACTTATCTTTTGTCTTTTTGATAATAGCCATTCTACAGGTGTGAGGCTATAATATCATTAGGCTTTTGATTTTCGTTTCCCTGATAACTAGTGATGTTGAGCATCTTTTCATATACCTATTGGCTATTTGAATGTCTTCTTTGAATAAATATTTATGTAGTCCTTTGCCCATGGTTAAATCATATTATTTGAGCTTTTGTTTGTTTGTCTGCTTTCCTATTGAGTTGTATGAGATCCTTAAACATACTGGATATTAATTCTTTGTCAGATATATGGCTTGCAAATATTTCTATTCAGTAGATTACCTTTTCACTTTGCTGACTGTTACTTTTTCTGTGCAAAAGCTTTTTTTTTAGTTTGACGTAATCCCATTTGTCTATTTTGCTTTTGTTATCTGTGCTTTTGATATCATATCCATGAAATCACTGCCAAAGCCAATGTCAAGAGGCTCTGTCTATATATTTTCTACTAGAAGTTTCACAGTTCCAGGTGTTCTGTTTAAGACTTTAATCCATTTTGAGTGGATTTTTGTTTATGGTGTAAGATTTCATTCTTTTGCATGTGGATATCCTGTTTTCCCAACACCATTTATTGAAGAGACAAAGATGCCATTTGGGAGATCCTTAGCCTCAGAAATTTACATAAACTCTAATTTCAGACTTGTGGGATAAGATTTGTTGGGTGTGTGTGTGTGTGTTTGTGTGTGTGTGTGAGAGAGAGAGTTTTGAAGTGATGACACAATGATTTCATGAGATATCAAGGATCACATGGGTATCTGTTATTCCATTGGTCCACATAATGCCCTTTCTCTCCTCTTAGAGTAATCCGGTTTAAAGAGATTTGGGATGTCCCTGATATGTGTGGACCCATTACTGAGACAGTTTTTCTCTTATATGAACTTTCCAGTATACAAGAAGCTGAAATTGACCTGTGGTCAATGGGAATCCACTGTTCTGCACAGAATATTCTGGAACACCACTTACGTAACAACGAATCCTTAAGTTTTATCTGGCTGCCAGTGTACAACTAAGTTAATAGATACTGAATAGAAAAAAAGAACGGAATCTATAATTCCACTGTGAGGGGTTGCAAAAGAAATACTTTTAGATCCTGACTGAAATACTCTTAATATCTGGGGCAGAAAATGTGTTAAGCATGACAGAAAATGTCACAAGTCATGGTTACGTAGATAAAAACATGGAGTGCCTTAAGAAGCCTCCTCCAAAAATGGAGTATAAGCTAATGATTAGATTTGGAAGTCCGGTGATTGGGATAGGTCATGTATATGAGAGGGTTCACTGACTCATAATACAACAGTAATTAGAGATGTGTGGGTTGTTCCAATAAAGAAAATAAAGGCTGTAATTTTTAAAAAAATTAATTAGTGGCTGCATTGGGTCTTTGTTGCTGTGTGCGGGCTTTCTCTACCTGTGTTGAATGGGGGCTACTCTTCGCTGAGGTGCGTGGGCTCCTTATTGTGGTGGCTTCTCGTGTTGCAGAGCATGGGCTCTAGGAGCGTGGGCTTCAGTAGTTGTGGCACGTGGGCTCAGTAGTTGTGGCACATGGGCTTCAGTAGTTGTGGCTCGCGGGCTCTAGAGCACAGGCTCAGTAGCTGTGGTATACGGGCTTATTTGCTCTGTGGCAGTGGGATCTTTCCAGACCAGGCCTCGAACCCGTGTCCCCTGCATTGGCAGGCGGATTCTTAACCACTGCGCCACCAGGGAAGTCCCAAGGCTGTAATTTTGTAGTGAACATCTGTTACTACATAGCTTGTGATAAAAGATTCTATCATAATTTAGTGTCTATATATGTTCAAAATGCCTCATTTATAGACTGAAAGCATAAGGAATCTTGGTCATTATGTCTATGGGGCAGGCAGAGCTAATCTAGTGTTAGATTCACTACCATCTGGTCTAAAAATACAAAATCCCTGCTATTAATTAAATCAGAAATTTTAATTAGTTCATGTAAGCCAGTCTTAAAAATTGACTGACATGATTAATATTGTGTGAGCATTTGTTCTTCTTATTATAATCAATTGGACATCCTAGCAAAGTAAGGAATGGATATAGCACATGGATTTAGGAGATTCAGACTATCCTCAAGAAAGGCAGTGTTTGCTATCCCCCCAAACGACAGTGTTTCAATTCATGCATGTTTTCAAAGTATGATAAAAGATCTTTACAAACCCTTAAAATGGCCAGCTAGACTGGATTTTTGCTGTCAGGTTTTCAACTCTAAAGCCAAAATTAGGAGCAGAAAGTTGGATAGTTGCTTTCAGAGGAATTCTATTTCTACCTTTTCTGTTGTATCATTACTCTTCATTGGCTAAATTTTCAGTATTTATTTCCAAACCTGGGAGTCACTTCTGAAAATAGCTCTGAGACTTTGTTTTCCACATGGCAATGTCACAGGGGTAGATTTGCATTTTAACACTTGCAATTACGGTATAAAAAGATAGTGCACTGACTTTGTAAAACATTTATTAAAACAAAAAGTTTATAAAGAAGACAATATCCAGTTATCTGACCATGTAGATGTGACATATATTCCTGCTTTAAAAAGTTGCTTTAGGGGCTTCCCTGGTGGCGCAGTGGTTGAGAGTCCGCCTGCCGATGCAGGGGACGCGGGTTCGTGGCCCGGTCCGGGAAGATCCCACATGCCGCGAAGCGGCTGGGCCTGTGGGCCATGGCCGCTGAGCCTGTGCGTCCAGGGCCTGTGCTCCGAATGGGAGAGGCCATAGCGGTGAGAGGCCCACATACCACGAAAAAAAGAAAAAAAAGTTGCTTTATTTTTTACTAATTTTTATTGCAGAATAGTTGCTTTACAATGTTGTGTTAGTTTCTCCTGTATAGCAAAGTGAATCAGCTATATGTCTACATATATCCCCTCTTTCTCATTTCCTTCTCACCACAAAGCATTGAGTAGAGTTCTCTGTGCTATACAGTAGGTTTTTATTAGTTATCTACTTTATACATAATAGTGTATATATGTCAATTCCATTCTCCCAATTCATTCCACTCTCCCTTCCTCCCCAGTATCTATTCGTCTGTTCTCTAGGTCAAAAAATAAAGAAGGAAAGAAAAGAAAGACAAACAAGAATTGAAAAAGCAAGCAAAATTAATTTCTAATATTTAAAAAGATTTGACTCTTTATTAACATTACTTAATATCTTCACATCGAAAACCAAAAGTCAAGAAATAAAAAAAAAATGGACAGTGTGGAAAAACAAATAAAAAGTTACTTTACTGAATTGGGTTTATACATTAAAAATATATTTTTATTTCTACTTAATGCATATTCCATGATTTTTTTGTCTACATATATGAGTTTAGATACCTCAAAAGACTAAAAGTACAAGGTAAAATCTGGAAAAAATGTCTAAAAGTCCCTTTGTGCAAAGAATTAGGTAAACTGATAGACTTGTTGTGTTGTTGCAGGGACCTCCTGCTTGGTTCCCTACCTCTTTTTGATGAGTTATGTCATAGAAATTGCTCAGGTCTAGAAATTGGGAGAGAGATCTCGAGTTTTCCTTTGGCATTTACTGACATTTGCCTTCAGCTCTTGAGCTTTGTACAAATCAGAAATGTTTTTGTTGCCTGGTGGTATGTTTCACCCTCAGGATCATTATAGTCTATTTACCATTACCACAGGTACTTATGGGTCAAGAACCCTTTGTTATTTCTTCAGGCTGCTGCCTATTTAAATAATTATGGAGAAATTAATTGTGTTGATTAGTTATCAACATCTGGCCTCTGATATTCTGTAGTCCTGTCATCCCACTGACCATAGGGAAGCTAGTTACAAGGTATTATCTTTTACCTTCTTTCCTGGACTTGGGGAGAAGACCACCAAGGACCGTCTCATAAAATGCTCTCTCATGGGTGCTATTCTTATTGCTTTAGCAACAAATTGTCTTCTGACCCTTTAGGAGAACAAAGTGAGCTGATGGTCTTCTAAGAGCTTACTAATTCCTTCTTTGATACTCTAGGAAAGGGAGTTTTGGTATCTCTGCCTCATTTACTGAAACAATTGTCATTACCAACTTCCAAGGAGCCATCCAACAGGAAGTTAAGGTCAACCTCAGGTGTCTTTGTTGGGAAGCTCTATTCTGAATTATAGGAAAGTGTCACTGTATCAATGAACTCTCCCCAATCCAGTCATTTAATTCTGAATACTGGTCTCAATACTGGTGTCCAATACTCTCAAGATTGATTCCCACACGAGTTCTCCTAATTTCTGCTGGTTTATATTGTCCAGGAACTTCAGTTCCTTCTCTAAAGAACATATTTCCTTCTGCAATAGGGACTATATTTCCCTGCATGGTCCGTCCTGAGGCTTGACCCTAGTTACTGACTGGAGGAAATCAAAACAGGACAGATTGTAAGGAGGTTAAGTATTATCGTGAGGCTTCCATCTCAGGTGAGGGCTCTGCATGTTCTCTAGATAAAGGAAATCTTTGCTCCTCTAACTGGAGCTTTAATTCTGGACCAGGGTTCCCATTTCAAGTCTCAGCGTCTTATTTCTTCACTATCTGGGACCTGAAATATTAACATGTACAAACTGCTAGTCGTTGTGTTCATTCTCCCTTGTATTTTGTTATACTTATGATCAAATTCCGGGCCTGAATTCTTCACAGCAAATAATCGCTTTAAAAGCAGCTATGCAGGACATCTGGCTTTTACAGTGTTCCCTGAGATGATAATTATCTGATCTGGGCTTTTTATTTTCCTTCAAAATTGGTAAGGCACCTCCACAACCTCTAAAATTATTTTTTGCCTTTTATCTTTCAAGTGCTGCAGGTGCTTCACAAACCAGTGCTTCCCATTTTATCTTCATCTTATCTCATTTATGAAGGATGAGAGTCTTGGTAGTTGTGCTACTATATCATGACATAGACTATTACCATCCCACCTGTCATGAGTGATGGGATCCTTGTTGCTATCTGACCAATAACTGATATAATTCCAGAATCCCATATGGAGTGTCTGCTTTCTAGGATGACTTCCAAATTACATTAAATTGGGTCCCTCCAAAACAGACCCTCCAAGAGGTCTTAAGTACAGGTGGTTTGTTTGGGAGATGATGTGGAGCTAGGAAATGAGAGAGGGAATAACACTAAAAAAGAGTGTATAAAAGATGAGCTGCTGTACTGGGTTGACTACCCCGTGGGACCCTCAGAAATGTTGTTGGGGAGGCTGTAGCATTTTTTCACCTATTCCCATCTCTCATTTTTGCTTGAGGGTTGTTCTTAAAGTCATTCACTCCACACAATTCTGGACTATGCTTAGGAGGAGCAAGGAAGCCCCTACCATGTGAGAGAAAGCTCTCAGGCTGAGAAGAAGAAAGACTCGCACTTAGGGTGCAAAGCTGTAAACACGCAAGAAACTGTGTATGACAGCAATAGATCAACCCAGAAAAAAGGCTGAAGGCAAGTTCTATAATTTTTCTATAATTGTCAACTTATGGTCAATTTTGTTTCTTTATACAACCAACACACCTTCAACCTCAGTAGGATTATAATTTTATCTGTAAATATGTAGGTATATAACTTTTAAAAAAGATCAGTTGTTTTAAAAATATAATCACAATATCTCTATGCCATGGAAAGGAACAGTAGCTCCTTAATCTTGTCAGTTAACAAGTCAAATACTTTGAGAGTTCAATTTTGTCAATATAGGGTTTACCTGAGTTTTCGTTTACATATTAGTGTCATGTTTTCTCACCTGAAAATTTTGGTCACTGGTGATAGTAACATAATAACTTTTTACCACGTGTGAGAGAACATTCTAAAAATTAATAAATAAAAACCACTATTAAAGTAGAGTTGGGAAGCCAGAAGCGGGAGGTCTCATGCCCTACAGTGATAGCAGAGCCTGACAGGAAGGGAAAAGTCTTCTATTCTTTCCTGGCAAGGACTCGGCCAATTAAAAACCATGGACTCTTCATTTACTATAACCCTCTCAATTAATTTTTCCCCTCTATACAAGTGTTCTTCTTTTGCCATGTGAGGTCTTGCATGTGCCTTGTCATGGTTGCAGAACCCAAGTTGTAAATCTTTGTTGATCCCAAATAAACCCTTTTTTCCTTTTTTTGTCTGGAGAGACAACTGTCTAAACATTTTAGTGACCTGTATGGGGATCCAGAGAAGACCCCTGATGACTCCAAGGCCGGTGAGCAAACAGGTGCAGTACTCACACAGAGCCCATTTTTGCTCACTGCTTTTCTCACCAACCCTGGGGTTTGAGAGGAAGTCTTTCTGATGAATATGAGCTTCCACCCTCTCTGTATTTTGAAGCTCACCAGGTTTTACTCAGGATGTCTTTTAAAGTTTTGTCCCTCTGGTTAAGGCCTTATTCTGTCTCTTAGTACTCATTTGGCACTTTGGTCTGACTTTTGAAATCAGGAACTGACTAGTCTTCGGTCCATTCCTTAAGGAACAGGGCCTGCTTCATTGGAACTGTGCTTTGGTCCAGCTCCTTTAGAATTAGGCTACTCCACTACAGCTGTGCTGAGCAGCCTTTGGCCTTACTCCTTCTGGACCAGAACTGGGTGGTATTAGGCCTTCAGACTGTTTGAGCTGCAAGCTATTTAGACTGTTTGAAAATTATTCTTTTAATCTAGAGAAAAAACTCTTAAGATGGGATATCAGTTATCCAAATATTTTGAGTGCGCCATGCCTACGGGAGCCCCAGCTGGTTTTATGTTTAACAACTGTAATTCTTTCTCATGCACATTTGTAACTAAATGGACCAACCTAACCAAAGGCAATTTGGACTATCCATGACCATTATAAGGAACTTTTGAAATCCCCAAACTTACTTTTCTTAAAATCAACTGGACCACCATAAATCTAAAATTTCCCAAACTGAGTGGAATGTCTATTTCAGCTGATACTTTAAGTCTTCTATATGTTATCAGGAGCCTAGAGCTGTCTCTCTGCAAAATAAGATTTTAAGATTAACTGAGGCAAACAAAGAAAGAAAGAAAAGATGGCTTCCAAAGGCTCAAGGTCCTCTTCTCCAGCTCGTTTGTCTTGGGTGACACCTCCATCTTCCTCTTTCCCTTCTACACTGACTATATCTCCTCTATCTCCACAGTCCCCCATACTAATTCTCTCACCAAATGTCCCTTTTTTTTTTTGAAACTCATCTCAACCCCCTTTCCTATAGACCTATCAGAATCTGTCCAGTTAAAATGAAGCCTTCTGAGGATCCAGAGGATAAATCCTTAACTTCTTATTCTCCCTGGACTAAAGCTGAACAGTCAAAGATTTTCCCAAAGTAACCAAAGATCCTCACAGATTTTTTGAGGAATTTAATATAATCATTCAAATTTATCAGTGTGATTCTGATTTATATCAGCTAGTTCATATGCTTGCCAGTGAAGGCCAGGCTCAGCATTGGATGAAAATTGCCAATTGGGAAAGTCCTGATAGGTCTCTAGAATTACACTTGGGAGACCAGCCACTAACTTATATTATCAGGTCCAGGCAATTGCTAGGTGACTTCACTGAGCACATCCCTAGGGCTTTTCCAAAGAGAGTTAATTGAACAAAATTCAAGTTTGCCCACAAAAACCTGATAAAATGTGTTCATATTTATTACAATCAACATCAGATTATTATTGAAAAAATGACTGGTCCTTCTTTGGACCTTTCCTTTCTAGAAAGAAGGACCAGGTATGAATGGAAGACTATGTCCACTCCAGAATTAGTTAATCTGGCAAAACCAATTGTCTCATAATCTACATGAGTCACCTCAAAGGAAAACCACCAATATTCTTAATCTTCAAATCCAGCAAATGAAGGTCCCTAAATAAAACCAAAACCCTCCTAGTTTCTGCTATTATTGCAAAGAGTTGACATTGGGCAGGAGATTGTTACAAATTTAGATATATTAGGCACATTCAGCCCTCCATACGGACCTGCCAACGTCCGCCCAATTCTCAGTGATGAGGCGCTGAGAAACCACAGGGGTCTTCTCAATATCCTCCCTCTTAATTGGTTTGGAGAAAAAATTCTCCAGATTGGGGATGAATCTCTGCCAGTCCTAAGTGACACCAGAGCCACACTCTGGGTGCTTAACCCTACTACTATAAAGCAGTTCCTGCCTCAGAATCCTAAAGAATTCAAATAGTGGGGATCTCTAATGAACCTCAAGACGTCCCTGTCTCTGAACTTATTCCATTTGTTTAGGCCCTCTGAGAGATACACACTCCTTTTCTCCTGAGTTCCTCCACCCTTAACCATTTACTAGGCCGGGACTTCTTAGAGTAGTGTCATGCTGGGGTTTGTTTCTCCTGAAAGGGGGAAATAAATTCTGGAATTTGACAGTGGTCATCAAAGCAGCCAACAAGGTGAATTAAATGCCCCCTTGACATTTTTTTTTTTTTTTGGGGCTACACGGGCCTCTCACTGTTGTGGCCTCTCCCGTTGCAGAGCACAGGCTCCGGACGTGCAGGCTCAGCGGGCTCATGGCTCAGCGGGGCCCCAGCCGCTCCATGGCATGTGGGATCTTCCCGGACAGGGGCACGAACCTGCGTCCCCTGCATCGGCAGGCGGGACCCTCAACCACTGCGCCGCCAGGGAAGCCCCCGCCTTGACATCTTTTACTTGTTCTGTTTCTGAAGGTACTAGAACTGATTGCGGAAATACTGATCATTTGCTTTTTGAATCTGCTACCACCCTCCTTAAGGGCAAAATTTCCAACTAATATTGGCAAAATTCACAGCAGTACCTCCCATCAAGGTTCAAATAGGTACCTCACAGCCTCTCCCCAGAATTAATCAATATCCTACAATTAAAGAAATCTTTCAATGTATAAAGCCCATAATAGATTATCACTACACCTTGTACTAACCTCTGTAACACTTCCATTTTACCAGTGAGAAAATCTGAGGGCTGAGGATAGAGGTTTGTCAAGGACCTCTAAGCAACAAACACTACACTTCGTATCCCTTGACACCCTGTTATTGCTAGTCTCATACCCTACTAAAATCCATTCCCACTGGAAGCAAATTCTTTGCTATAATTTATTTACGCAGTGCATCCTTTAGTATTCCAGTTGATGAAGCTTGCCAATACCTATGAGCCTTCACTTGGGAAGAAAAACAATTTACCTGGGCAGTAACGCCTCGGGGATTTACTGAGAGTCCTTATTTCTCACAAATTCTGAAGGCTGGTCTAGATGATATAAAGTTCCCTAAGCGTTCTACTTCGCTGCAATATATGGATGATTTCGTTCTTTTTTCTCTTTCTCGAGCCTCCTCGTGGGAAAACAGCATCTACTTACTTGCTAAAGCTTTTAGTCTTAAAGGGACATAAATTCACCAAGGGAAAAAAAAATTGCAATTTGCTCAAACCCACGTTGATATTTAGGGCATCTGATATCAGAACAAGGGCTATACCTAGATCCAGGTCAATTTCATGGTGTCCTAAGTTTCCCAAACTCAAAACTAAGTCATAGCTATGAGCTTTTCTCAAGCTAGTTGGTATTGGATTCCAAATTTCTCTCTTATAGTCAAACCTCTGTATGTTTTACTCAACAACAACAACCCCGATCCAATTTTATGGGATGAACAGGACAAGGTAGGCTTTGAAGATTTAAAGGAGAGTTTGATGAACGCGCTTGCCCTTGGACACGCAAATTGTCAGATTCTCTGTTTCCTTTTTTTTTTTGTGGTACGCGGGTCTCTCACTGCTATGACCTCTCCCGTTGTGGAGCACAGGCTCCGGACGCGCAGGCTCAGCGGCCATGGCTCACGGGCCCAGCCGCTCTGCGGCATGTGGGATCTTCCCGGACCGGGGCACGAACCTGCGTCCCCTGCATCGGCAGGCGGACCCTCAACCACTGCGCCCCCAGGGAAGCCTTGTTTCCTTTTTTGTATATGAAAAGGGAGAGAATGTCCCTGGGGTTTTCACTCAAAAAGGTGGGGACCACCACCAACCCACAGGATATTATAGCCAGTAACTGGACCCTATGATAGGAGGATACCTCCTTGGCCTTAGGGCCACCATGGCCACTGTCCTTTAGGTTAGGACCACCAAGAACATTACTTTGGGATCCCCTGAACCCATTTTTGTATCTCATGCAGTAGAAGCCTGCCTGAATTTCTCATCACTCTCAACAATTTTCAGCCAGCCACGTCACCACCTATAAGAACTCCTCACGTGACTCTTTTACATTGTAGTAACTTTAACCCCGTTACTCGTTTTTCTGCATCACAGATGAATTCCCTCACAGGTGCTTAATGCTGATGGCTCACCTCCTGACTCCTTATAATGATCGGTAGGAAACTCATTTGGGTATTGCAGACGTCTCCTGGTTCATTGATGGTTCTTATTTAAAAGGTGACAATGGCAAATATCATGCTGGATATGCTCTTACAGCTCCTCTTGCTGTTAAGATAGGCTTTTTACCTATGGTCACTTTGGCCCAGCAGACTCAATCACATACTTTCACACAAGCTTGTACTTCAGCCAAAGACAAAACTGTCAATATTTGTACAGATAGTGGATATGCTTTCAGAATAGCTCATGGTTTGGGGATGCTGTGGAAGCAACATAAGGCTGCAGAAAGTGTCTACCTCACTTGTCCCACTTGCCAAAAGTACAACCCAGGGATGACTGTTTGTACTGCTTCCAGGCATGTTCAGCTGCCTAGTGGACCATTCAAGGTCTGGCAAATGGACTTCATACAACTTCCTCTGTCTGATGGATATAAACATGTCTCAATCATGGTCTGTATGTTGTCACACTGAACTGAAGCCTTCCCTTACAGACAGGCCACTGTCTCTCCTGTGGCTAAAATCTTTTTGGAGAAGATTATTCTTACCTACCTGGGAAACTCCTCTGGAACTTCATAGTGCTTGAGAAGCCCATTTTACTGGCCAAGGGCTCTGAGAAGTCTGTGCTGTTTGGCCAGTTTTACAACACTATACCTAGGCTTACCACTCTCAATCCCTCTTGTTTAGTCAAATGAACTAATGACATTATTAAGACTCAATTAGCAACCTTGGCCAAAGGTATCGTCGTTGGTGCTTCTAAGATTTAGATCCACCCGTTTGGAACACATAAACTCGCAGCCTTTGAGATAGTCACTGGATACCCAATGCACTTGGCTTCTGCTTCTTTTGACCTACAGCTGATAAAAGGAGAGCTGCTCCAATATTGCAAAGGCCTAATTGGTTCTATTAAAAATAACCATTTTTTTGGTAGCGCAATCTTTTCACAGTGCGTCAATTTCTACAAGAATGTCAGCTGAGATTCTGATAAGATTTGCATTGAACCTGTACATCAATCTAGGGAGTATTGCCATCTTTACAAAATCAAATATTTTGATACATAAACATGGGAGATTTCCCCCTTTTATTTAGATTCTCTTTCATTTCTTTCAACAATATTTTCAAATTTTCAGAACAGGTTTTGCATTTCTTTTGTTAAATTTATTCCTAAGTATTGTATTCTATTTGATGCTGTTGTACATGGAATTGTTTTCTTAATCTCATTTTCATATTGTTCATTACAGGTGTATTGAAATACAAATGAATTTTGTGTATTGAGCTTATATCCTGCAAATGTGCTGAACTTATTTATTATTTCTAATGATTTTCATTGGATTTCTTAGAATTTTTTATATAAATAGACATATCATCTACAACTCGAAATAATTTTACATTTTTCTTTCCAAATGAATATTTTAATTCCTTTTCTTCTTGAATTTCCCTAGCTAGAACTTCCAGTATAATGTTGTATCAAAGTAGAGACAGCATATATCCCTTTCTTGTCCACAGTCTTAGGGAGAAAGACCTAGTATTTCACCAATAAATATAATGTTAGCCGTGGGTCTTTAATATATGTTTTTAATCTGGTTGAAAAGTTCCCTTCTGTTCCTAGTTTATTAATTGTTTTTATCATGAACGGATATTGGACTTTGTCAAATGTTTTTTGTGTCTAATGAGATGATCATATGGTTTTTATTTTCGATTCTATTGACAAGTTACATTTGAATAAGAGACTTCTGAATGTTCTACAAACCTTGCATTGTGGAATATATCCTACTTGATCACTTTGTATAATTATCTCTATATGTTGCTGGATTTGCTTTCCTAGTATTTTAATGAGGTTTTATGTCTATATTCATAAGAGATATTGGTCTTCAGTTATCTTTTCTTGTGATGTCTTTGTCTGTTTTTTGGTATAAGGATAATAGTGACTCATATAATGAGTCAGACTAATTTCCTTTTCTTTTCTTTTTTTTTTTTTTTTGCAGTACGTGGGCCCCTCACTGTTGTGGCCTCTCCCACTGCAGAGCATAGGCTCAGCGAGCCCGCTCCACGGCATGTGGGATCTTCCCTGACCGGGGCACGAACCCGTGTCCCCTGCATCGGCAGGCAGACTCTCAACCCCTGCGCCACTGGGGAAGCCCTAATTTCCTTTTCTTGAATAGAAAAGTAAACTGCATACAGTGTTGCTTTGATTGACTCTGAAAACAAAGTAACTTGGGTACATACTATACATCTCAAACTCTTTATTTCCATCAAGCAAATTGTCCAGTATCAAAAGATTGTCCCTCACTTTGAGCAAAACCCAGATTATTGCCTAGCACAAATTCTTCTAGAGGTGCAATATGTCTGGAGTTATGTCTTCTTTCACGTCCTTTTGCTAACACAAGTAGAAAAAAGGATTAAGTGCAGTTTTCTGTTTAGGGGTTGTTCATTTAAAGCCCAATCTCATTTCTGTCTACATTTCCATCTCATAGCAGAGGGTCACAAAAGAATGATGGAAGGCTAGTTTTAAGTGTGGTAGAAGATGAAACTGTATATTAAGTAAAAGATGCCCAACTCTTCCCCTCTGACTTCCACAAACAAATATCAAATCCACTTTACTTTGGTTGGGGAAAATAAAAACGACCTTAAGTTGTGTAATTTGAGTGCTTATAAGGGGGAAATAGTTACAGTTGCCAAAACTTCTATTTCTTTTCTGTCAAACAAAATGTTTAATTTTGATGTCATATGTTTCTGGGGAATGTAAATATTTATTGCACTAATACATGACTGAAAACATCTTCTCTTTCCTCTAACATAGTGTTCTAGAAATATTTAATTCCAGGTGTTGTAAATAACAAAGATTTAGCATTTTTAAACTTTCCTTTTTAGACAGGGCATGTACTTGCTAAGTCTACCATGTTAGCAGAGGTGATTTCTTGCTTAAGCTCTTCTTTTTTGGACAGAATTTCATCTGGACAATATGTAAGCAATGCCATTGAATATGCTACAGGAAGTCAAGAATCAGATGATGATTTCCTTTAATAGCAAAAATTTCAAAGTTTCAAAAATTGTCCTATCTAAAACGATGTGCTGCTTGGAAGCAGCAAAGTGGCCTTAAATGTCTTGCAGATTTGCAATCATTTGCCTCTTTTTAAATGTAAAGCTTAGTCATGATTACTGAGAAATATGCATATCAAAAATGGAAATAAATTCTTCGAAATATTAAGGGTATTAGTTTTAACACTGTATTTTGAAAGCCTGGCAATGTTTTCTAGGGGCAATTAATGCTATGTATAAAGGTTAATTCAAGTGAAGTTTTACTCCTACCCTTGGTACCTGATATTCTTAGAAAAATAGAGGTATTTTGTGGTTGTCTAGATGTCTCAAAGTTTTGCTTCAAATTATATGTGAGATATGGTGTGTGCCTATCTGTGTTTATTACATTTTTGCTTTGCACTCCTAGGAGTTTGATGTGTGACATTGCCATTGACCTGGAGAGGTTTTTTTTTTTTACTGTCTACAGGCTGTAAATAAATAATGTTCACAAAAAGACATGAATAGATTGAATATTTCATATTGTTATGAATATGGTCCCACAACTAAATACATTATTTTCAAATGTCTCATTAAACTTTGAAGGACTACACTAATAATCTACCTAATGCTCATATATTTTTAATAAGGTTTATAGCTCTGCTATGAACATATTTAACAACGGAATTTCTCTTTAAATCAATATTTTTACACACAAGGACTAGGTATTTGAAAAGAAGGAAACTCTATACATGCACCATCTCTAATACATCAAAGGACTTTTATTGGAATGGAAGAAAACTAAGTACAAACTATGACAGGGAACAGTCATCAAAACTAACAGCTGTAATAGGGAGGTATATTCTTATTTTATCTATCATGTATTGGGTTGCTTTGGAAGTTATAAACACTGGTAAGTGTGGAAAAACTGTGAAATGTTTTGATATTATGCCACTTATGACCTAAAAGATACATTTTTCTGCCACTTTTCCCCATGGTGTAAACAGTCCATTATCAACGAATGGTACCTCAGCTTAAAACTGAGCCAGATTTTAGGGCTTAGATTTTTCTTTGTCTCTGGGTTTAGTGTCCGTGATCACCATGTTAACTCTCCTAATTCACCCAATCCCAGGAACCAGGATTCATATTTAAGCTTTTAAATTGTGTTACCTTTTATATTGTTCACGGGCTGCTTATTAATAATTTTTAATTCCCAACAATGCAAATAACGGTGTGTTTTCCCTTTATATCTCAATATTTTAAAAATTTCCTTATTTCATATATAAAACCTTTTATTTATGTGTATATATTATCCAAATATTTTATTATTGTGCTTTTTAGAAAAAGGTTTGTACATCTCACAGACTAAAATACCTACTAAGGGAGTATTAATCCTGTGTTCCCTTTCATGCTTTCCAGGAGCTAGATGGGTGTAGAATTTATTTGCTGTGGTTTCACTTGGTAACACAGTTTCAATCCATAACAAGTAATGTTGGTGTTTGCCTTAAATGACATAGACTCAATAAACAGAACTTCTAATAGTTAAGCCCTAAATGAACAAAACATGTGTTTCTAGGAATGCAATTAAATGCCTGAAAGGTAAGGAACTTGCCATGAAAGTACAGTTGTTACATGTTTTAAGTCACTCCGAAATGGACTGGATCCAATTAGCAGATCTGATAGTCTCCAAGTGGGGCGTTTCTTTGAGTGCATGATTAAGATACATCAAGGAGGCTAAGATAAGGAGATTTACAATCATAACATAGGTAATAAAAGGGCAGTTTTTTTTCTTTTACAGGTAAAATTTGAAAGACCATACTTTCTATGAATGCACTTGTTTTAAAATAGTAATCCTAACTTTGTGAAAACTGACTACATGTTTTGGGTCTCCAGAATTTAGTGTCAGTAGATGGCCAGCATCCAGCTGTTCCTGAAAATCAATTTCTTTCTTTTTCCCAAATGCACAATTACCCTGGTAAAGGCTACAGGTCCCTTTACGGAAGGCTGGGAGAAAGATTCACAGTATACATTTGTAGCAGCGTTCCTCAAGGGAACCCAGACTCCTCTGCAGTCAAAGGATTCTGGGTCCATAAGCTGGCTTGAGTCTGGGAATTGATTGAGGGATCGTGACGCTCTGATTTTATGATTTGCTTTAGACTTTTGTTCACTTGACTTAGAACTTTATCGTTCATACGGATCAAGTAAGAATTTAATATTCTTCCTATGTATTTCTCTGCAGGGACACCATGATTGACTAGTCAGTGTCTTAGGTCTGTGTGAGTTGATTATTCGGATTGCTTCTCTGGCTCTGCTGCCATTACCACAGCCACCTTGCTTTTGGTGGCTGAGCGCTGTGACTTGACTCCTGCTACCTGGGGATCCAATTACTCTAATTGCATTTAGGCTTCCCAGTTCAGTGACTGCAGTGCCCCCCTGTGAAGTCTGGCCTGCAGAAGCCTGCTCTTCCGTGATGCAGGAATTACTCTCACAAGTAATTTTTCTCACAGAAGTGGAGAAAAGTATGTCTTCAGGATCCTTCCAGTGAGTCAGGAGATAGATGGGCTCCAGGCTAGGCATTTACAGCTAGTCTCCTGTTTACACTTCCCGAGGCAGGAGGCAGGTGGGCTCGAGGCTAGATATTTACAGCCAGCCTCCTGTTTGCACTTTGAGATGGAAATAACAACACGAACAGGGTAAATAGCTGGACTTTGCCTCCTGTGGACACTTTAAGATAACAGTCAAGGCAGGGGCAGAGAGGGGCTAATCCCTGCTTGAGCAAAAGATCAAGACGTCACATATTTCCCATCCCTGGGGCAAGGGAGACACTGCACATGCGCAGAAAAGCTCCTTGGGGGTCAAAAGGGAGGGGGTGCCACCCCATAATAGGTGATGCCAAGGCTCCCCATAGGCCTCTGGGCTGGAATCCATCTTGGAAAAACGTTGCACATGCATGTTGGGGAGGGACCTAGGACAGGTCAGGTGTGGAAAAAGGAACCAGATATTTGGCTAAGGGTAAACAGAGACCCGGAAGAACTGTCCTATACGAATGATTCAACCGCCTCTTTACTGCGTTCCTTCTCACTAGCGGGGGACGCCCACACCCTTTCTCTCCGGTGTGCATCTCTGCCCTGCTTCTGTCTTAACTAAACAGTTTCTCTGTGTGCTCTCCCACTTTTTGTGCGGTGTCTCTAATAATAAACTTTGTACCTGATATTCTACAGATGCAATATAATTCGGTTATATATTTAATATACTGTTTCACAATTCGTGCATATTTTAACTCTAAAGTCTCACATGTTTTTTCAGTTCTGGAATATTTTTAATCACTCTTGGTTTTTTTTGTAATTCCGTTTAATCTTTCCTTCTGGAAGTTTTATTCTCTGGTTTATTTTGAATGAATTCTTCAGCATTCACTTCCAATCACTTTTTCCCCCACAGGGTTCATTCTAGAATATACTACATCTATTGAATTTTTTTAGTACGGTATTTTTTTTAGTACGGCTAATAATTCCAATTAATTCTTTTGGATGTCTATTTGGTTTTGATTTATATAGCCTGCTTTGATGTACGATTTCCTATTGTTTTTATGGATACATTTCTTCCGTCACTCCTTTGAGAGACTTCGTTGTCCTTATTTTTTTGCTGTACGCAGGTCTCTCACTGTTGCGGCCTCTCCCGTTGCAGAGCACAGGCTCCGGACGCACAGGCTCAGCGGCCATGGCTCACGGGCCCAGCCGTTCCGCGGCATGTGGGATCTTCCCGGACTGGGGCACGAACCCGTGTCGCCTGCATCGGCAGGCGGACTCTCAACCACTGCGCCACCAGGGAAGCCCTGTTGTCCTTATTTTTAACATTCTTTGAGAATATGATGTAATTTACATACCATTAGTGACTTAATCTCACTATTCAATTGGTGCTTTTCTATAATATTATTTTTCCTCATGTGCTTTTAATTTTAATCTTCCTGTTCTTCTTGTGTTTTACTTTTTATAATATCTAGGCTTATCCTTTCCTGTCTCACACTTTTGCAGTTATGTCAGCTTTTTTCTTTGAGATGCTGTGGGTAAGTAGCCAGGTTATATTGGCAGGTCAGATTTTCTTTCCTGTGGGGAAATTTGGAGAACAGCCTCTCAGACCTGTATGCTTAGACTTCCTTACTCCCATCCGCTAGCAATTGTGCTGTTCTGTGTGAGCCATAGAATTAGGAATGCTCAATTTTATTTAACCTCTTTTTAAGACCCTTTCTGGCTCCCTTCTGCTTTTCTCCCTTGACAAGTAGGTACTTCTTGTTTGACTACTGTTGTGTGCTGCTGCCCATTTCAGAACTGGAGCCCAACTGTCTGTTTTCACACAATTATCAATCACTGTGGCTTCAGACTGTAATTAATAAGTGTTTATTTTTATCTCAATATACTTTCTTTAATATATTTTCTTTCAAGGCCTCATTTAGGAAACATTTATTGTGGAATTCATAGAACCCTAATTCTTGACATCTCAAACACATTTTAGAGCACGTTTTTTATATCATAAACCTTTTTTCTCTCATTTTAATACATTTTAATTATCCTCATCACATTAGTTCTTGATTATCGACTCTTGTGACTGTAACTACTGGCATTTTGGTATTGTACAGATTTCAAATGCAGAAACAATACGTATCACAAATGCGAAAAGTTAGAATTAAAATGAAGGCATGGAGAATGAAGAAAACAGAGAGCATATGATGAAAACGTGGAGCTTCTGCCAGTCTTAGTCAGTGATGCAAAACGGCTGCTTCTGGGACTTTGATATTTAGAAATGAATATAAAACGGGGAAAAATTTTAAGTCAGTGTTGAAATAGCGTTAGCATTTTAAAGAAGTGGGGAAAAACACTTCACTAACTTTACTTTTCATTCATGACCGCAAAAAAAAGCTCATGTTTTATATTACCGCATATTTTTGGTTAATGCCAGTTAAGTCCAAAAGTAACTGTCAACTCTACTTTAAAATGCCTTTTATAACTTGATAGCAAGCATTATTTAATTTTCTAGTTAATGAAAAGTAATCACTGTGATCATGAATAAAGTCTGATTATGATTTTTGGTTAATTAGAGAGATTTTTAAAATGTTATCAGAGGAATTCATGTCTAAGTAGAATCTAACAGGACATTGCTAATTTTTTCAAAGGAGCTATAAGTGCGATAGTTATATCTGAACCCTGGATTGAGTAGGTTACTCAGTGCAAATTTTATCCTATTATTTGTGTCCTCTACTCAGTCAGCTGTTTAAAAATCAGTGAGTTGGGGGTAACGGCCACAATGAATATTGGACATAAGGCAAATACTTTCAATCTGAAATTGAGTTACTTCAAAGTAATGAATACTTTCTTTGACCTGAAAAGGGAAATTGCCTGTGAATTGAGGAGAATTTATATATGGAAAGGCTCCTCCCATGCCTACCTCAAGAATTTAATTCTTTATTTATTGAATATTTTATCTTTCCTTTCCTATATAGTAAGAGAGAATTATTATGTTTGGACTTTGTAGAAAGTTCAAATGATTTCTACTTACTCACAGATGTATTATTTATTAAATTAGCTGCATATTTTCTCACAATTTTATTTTAAATACATTTTCAGGTGTACTACAGGATGTCTATTGTCATTCTCATGGTTTTAACAAGGAGGTTAGAAGATTGAAATGCTTCCCTTGCTCTGCAATTTTCTGTAGTAAGAGTAGAATCAGGACACTGACCAGGTGTCCTGCTAAATAAAAGTATTCTGACAGCACAGGTGCAGTGAGAGAGTCCAGGTAGTTTGTCAAGATCTAAAGTCTGAACAGAAGAAAAGCTGCATTATAGAACAGTTGACCTAGGACAGACATTTATTGCTCTTTTTAATGTTTTATTCCCTTTGCTAGATATAGAAATCTTGAATGACAAAAGTAGATTGTATGTAGAATGAGGTTAGAGGTACAGGAAAGTCTGGCCCTTGATTGGATAATTTCTTCAGTCAAGATCTCCTTATAGTACTGTCTTGTTGTTGTTATTATCACAGTTTCTAGTAATTCTGACTTGTCCTCATATTATCTATTCTCAATAGGAGGAAAAAGTTTAAGAAAGAAATAAAAAAGAGACATAAGTCTAGAGAGAGAGTGGAAGTACCAGTGAAGGACACCAAAGAACTGTTGAATGCTAAGTGTCATTCTTTGTCCTTACCTGGAATGAAAACCTCCTTTCAAAGGAGAGGATTAGTTAAAAAGAAATAGAGTAAAATGACATAGATATTGTTCTTCAAGTTATGGTGACTTTTTTGGAAGTTTCCTTCTTAGCTATATATTTCTTTCCATTCTAATTCTGAATTAATTGAAATAAAAACCAGGAAGAATACTTTCTCATTTTAATTTACATCCTATCAATTCAAATAGTAGGCAACAGGTCACTTCTATGTAAATATTTTCTAAAATATATGCTTTTTATTAAAAGTTTATTGAAAAAAATTTGTTGTGTTTTTCTCCCATAGGGTGCCACCCATTTATTCAGAAAGTGGGAGACACCCAAAAACATGAAAAAAAGACATAAGAAAATTAATATTTTACTTTGTTCAAACAATGTCATTAGACACTTTGGACACGTTAAACAAACTAATAGAGTTATTAATAAAGTTATGATATTTGTGTTTTTGGTGTCAGGCAAACAGTTATAATTATCAAAAAAAAGTAAAACACTAATCCACATTATTTGATACCTTGCTTAATAACTGTAAAGGTTACTGAGAGCAATATATTCAATTTACTTATGTACAACATTTATTTCCAGTACTCTCATAAAACATAAAGGTAATATCAGTAATTTTCTAAGTCAACCTTTCTCAAAATAAAGTTCAAACTTGACCAGACTGTAAAAGAAAAATTGCTCAGTGTTTAAGAGTTGTGGGTGGAGTTTTATTCAGGGTCTCAGTGAGGACTGTAGCCCAGGAGATAACCTCTCAGACAGCTCTGTTGTAATGTTCAAAGAGGTGGGGCAGTGGCTGTTGTATATATGATTCTGGCCAGGGATTACATGCAGTCAGTCATGCATGTCAACAGATTGTTATTGCCAATCACGAGGAACAGGTATCTCTGTTAATGATGCCAGTGGTTTCTTTTCTGTTTGTTTGTTTTTTGTTCTATGTATGGGGAGATGCAAGAATTTGGGTTTATTAAAATTCTTCCTGAGATATATAAATACATAAGGTGCCTGCTTTTCCAAAACACAGAGTATTTTTCATCTTGAATTCCTTTCTGGCTGAACCATTGGTCAACGACTGCAGTGGCTAATTAATCCTTGTAGAACTGGATGGTGGGCAGCGTTCTTTCTTTTATAATTCTCCACTTTCGGTCATAAATTGACCAAGTTTTGGGAGACATTTCATGACCAATTTCTCCCATAGTGCTAGTAAGGCTCATTCCTAGGTCAGGTGAGGATTTCATTGATAGCCCATTCAATATGCTATTAGTAGACAGGACCCTGCTAATGGTAGCATAAAAGTCTCCGGACCACTTGTGTTACTAGTCTGTTACTAGTCTGTTATGGTTCAGGAGGCGTTCTTCTTCGTTAATTCATATATCTAGAGTCACACTATTGCAATCATTTTAATCTTACACAGAACTAGGTATTTGGTAAACCATTTTAAGTAGCGTAGTCATCATTATTTTTGTTGGAGGCTCACTTACACATTGGGTAATACAGGAAACAATAGTCTTGCAGAATAGGCAGAATACAGCTGTCGGACCCAGTCTATTGCATGCCATTTGCTATCTTTAAAAGTAGTGGTATATTAACATTGCTGGTAAGGCACCCAACCTAATTTCCTAGTGTTATTAGGCTGATTATATGTAGTATGAATTAATTGTTCCCAACATAAGGGGGCTTTAAACTTAAATGAACATAACCTGGTGTTACCCATACAAATTAATCCCATAACTGGGGGAGGATCCTCTTAATAAGCGGGAGGTTATGGTTTTTGACTGAAATTTAGCTTTTTGCTCTGATTGAGCTTGAGTAACATTTAAAGAAAATTCATATTTATGGCCAAGGTCAAAGCAAGTATGAGTGATTGGCCAAGTGAGTGATTCCATCTAGTAACATTAATAATGGCCCAAACAGAGCTGTAACTTCATTCTTCAAGATTAAATTTCCTAAGAACTATTGCACTTTTATTCCTACAAGAAAGGTATGAGTCCCAGTTGTTATACCTTCTAGCCAACCTTGCGTTTTATTATCTGCTGAGGTTTTCATTTGCATTTTCTAAGTAGCTAATGATGAGCATCTTCTTGTGTTGTCATCTGTGTGTCTTCTTTAGTGAAGGGTTTGCTAAAATATTTTACCTTTATTAAGTTATTGGTTCTATTATTGAGCGATTAAAATATTTTTATAATGTGAATACAGGTCTTTACTAGATACTTGTTTTGTATATCTCTTCTCTCCATGTGTGGCTTATCTTTTCATTTATTTGAGAGTGCTTTTAAAGAGTTTTTTTTTCCATTTAAATTTTGAAGAAGGCTACAAGAATTATCAATTTTTCATGGTTTGTGGTTTTTGTGTAAGAAATGTTTGCCTAACCAAAGGCTTCAAACAATTAGAAAACTGTTTTATTTACAAATTAGATATCATATTTAAATAACACTGACTGTGAAAAAAAAAAGATTAAATTTCCTAAGGACCATTCAATCCGAGCCTTCAAGAGGGGAAATCTGCCAGGGTAACCAGAAGTACTGAATATAGATCATTGAACTTAAGCCCAATGATTGGATTGATTTTTAAACTCTGTATAGGTCTGTGACCATGATATAAAAACACTTGGTTAATAAGCAAAAGTCCAAAAAATCAAGAAAACACTACAAATAATCATACAGGTCAGGTCCAGCATCTTCGGATAGCTGTCTGTTTCTGATGTGGTCTTTTTCTTACCGTGATGCTGATGTCATATCTTCTCTGTCTGACTGTTGTTTTAAGGTGAGTTTGAAGTCAGTAGTCCTATTTATAGACTAGCCCAGTGAAGGGGCCCTTTTTAAGTGAAAATATGAATTCAAGAGTCAATTCCCTTCAGTTTTGCTGTGCATGAGCTAGTTAAAGAGTACCTGACAAGGGTCCTTCCATCTAGGTTGGAGAGAGTCCTTTAAATGATGTCTTTTCCAATACGCATAATCTGCTTGCACATCACGTGGCACCTGATCTTCATCTAAAAACATATTGCTATAATAAGCTTCAGAAACAAGCTTAGAATGTCCTTTTCATAATTCAGTTAGAGCTTGCAGTAATGTAACACAGTAACAAGGAGCCATTTGGAAGTGAGTCTTAGGCAGTAAACATAAAATCTCAAACACCATTAACTACACTAGAATTTAATATCCACTGAAACATATTTTTTTCTCTAAAATTACCCTCATTTCTACAAAATGTAGCCACATTCAGACTAATTTGTTTGCAAAATAAGTCTGGTTTCCATAAACTTGGCCAGGTTTTTAACATAAGTGTAACAAGAATAGCAATTGATTGTATATGCTCTTTAAAATTTATTTTGCCAGAGCTTTTCACATAGAATCTCAGATTGACTTTTAAAAAAGCCTCTCATGTGCAGGAAATTCACTACAAGGACTTGCCACTATATTCTACCAGAAATACCTACAAATTTGGGTTGATTCCTCTCTTCTTGAGGTCCCTGAAATATCTTGAGGTCCTGTACCTACCAGGAAGTAACTTCTCTTATTTATCTGGTAAGATTGCTGGGAACCCTGTAAGCAAGGCACTGGGCTGTTTTTCTACTGGGCTTTATGGCTCCATACAGTTCACCTTAGCTGTTTAAGCTGTCTGATCATATCTGCTTCTTTGCATTTTTCTCAAATATGACATCCCAGTCAAAACCATTGTAATATAATCAATGTTTCAATTGTGATCTGTTACAAGGAGAATAGATTCTTGTTGAACTCATGCAAATGATGACATGGTCATGAAAATAAGAACATTCACAAAGTGTTTCCAAATTCTGGAGGGATCAGGTAGAGAGAAAAGATAAATGTTTTAATTCTGCTTACAAAGTGAAAATTTACCAGATTTCTGTAAGTCATAATTAGCTTAAGGTGAAAAGTTTCCTTATATCTGGAAAACAAAGTTTAAATAGACAGGTAATATTTCAGACAAAAAGTCATAAAAATTATCATTCAGCCCTATGAAACTATTTACTGTTAATCTTGATCTTCTGTTAACAGTTATATGAAGCCACCAGAATTTTCATTAGAATTCTGTAGAATAAGAGTATCAAATTAAATGAAAAGACGAGTAATTCCTATATGTTTTTTCACTAGAATTTTTTTTTTAAGATCTGTATTGGAGGATAATTGCTTTACAATGGTGTGTTAGTTTCTGCTTTATAACAAAGTGAATCAGTTATACATATACATATGTTCCCATATCTCTTCCCTCTTGCATCTCTCTCCCTCCCACCCTCCCTATCCCACCCTTTCACTAGAAACTTTTTTTTTTTTCACTAGAAACTTTTTAAGTAAACTTACTTTATATTCGTAGAGGGATGAAAATATATTCTCTAAATCTCAGTTTAATGATTTAATTTTGTCTCATCATTTCCCCCAGTTTTTATTCCCCTTTAAGAACCACATTTAAAAGCAAATGCCCAAGCATTATATCATTATACTGAAGACTGAATTGGTTGAAAAATTGCAGGGAAATTAAAATTCTACTGGAAAAGAATGTTTGTGATAGGAAACAAGAAAGGGTCTCAAATAACTAATATATAAGGAAGCACTGTAGATACATTGAAACAGAGTTTAATGATCTAAAGTTGACAAACAAGGTGATATGGACTATTCCAGGTAGGCTATTGCTTGACCTGTGAATTATTTTCTTAGTGAGTAGTAGTGTTTTTGGAGAATGCTTCAGTTCACAAATTCTTCTCAAAGCAGAAAAAATTAATAGTTCTCAGAGTCTATAAGAGGGTAATTTTAATATCCTCATGTTTTTAACATTGCATATTAATGTTTGTCAAAGTAAATTCTAAATGTATAAACAAAGTAGCTTAGAGGTATATTTTATTCTTGTTACCATTGTTTAAAACATATATAAACATTCTTTAAAATCTATAATAATCATGTTTATTATTGAATGTTTTGACAATATAGAGAAGTACAAATAAGAAAAAAAACTCCTTTAATTATAACATGCATTGATGTTTATGCTTAGTATTTTGGTATATGTTCTTCCAGTACTATTCTATAAAACTATATGTGTTTGTCTAAATATGTTATGTTTGAATTATATCACATACTGGTCTGTTACCCATTTTTCACTCGGTAATAAATATTGATCTTTAATATATTCTATATTAATATTTTAATAAAAATCTATATTAACATTTTAATGTTTGTTTAGAGTTGCGTTCAGTGAATGGACACATATGTGTCCAGTAAAGCCCTGTAGGCTGATATTTTGGTTTATATTATTATTTTATTGACACTGGAAATGATCCCACAGTAAACACAGATCATTTGGTACATATTTTTGTGAGTCATTAGTTTACATTTCTGGACATAAAATCTTTGGACACACTTTGTGATTATCTTAATAGTTTTGATAAAAGAATTGTGGTAGCAATTTAAATTGATGATCCATTTTTCTATATACCTTGAATAACATTTTTAGGAAAAAGTGGAATTCTGTGACTGTAGTTTTAAAATTTTTATACAGATTATGCTTATTTTATTCCATGTATTTTTTTATTTGTGAAATTTCTCAAGTTGTTCTTTATTGTTTTTGGAAGGAGGTGTTTGAATTTTCTTAATAATTTTTAACAAACTTTTAATTTTATTCATAGATGGGTCCTTTCATATATTTGTGTCTCGTTAAATTTATAGACTTTCAGAAATTATTGATGTCTATCAATATTGTTAACAAATAAAGCAATTTATTTTTCCCAATTTTCACTTATTACTAAAATTTTCCCCCATGCTGTGTAGCTCCTAATTAGAGCCTCTTATAAGCAAATTATCTAATAGCTGCAAGATAATAAGCTAGAAGAATGTATATTTTATTTACCCTACCATATATTTCAATTACTATTATTTACTACTTGCTCTTAATATGTTCACAGGTGGGCACTTTGGCCTTTGTTTATTTCATATCTTAATGGGAAGATTTTTGCATAAGAATGTGCAGAAATAAAAGCAGACACACAGATGGTATCATGCTTTCTTTGCTATACTTGACATATATTAGTAATAAAATTTTCTTCCTTTGATAAGGAAGATTTTGTTACAGATTGAACTCTATAGAAACATTTGTTCCATGTTCAAGAAGTCTGCATTTATTTACATAATACAGCATTTTGGGGGGAAAATTCTTAGAAGTATACACATATAAGGGATTTTTTGATTTGACAGATTTTTGAAAATATGATAATATCCAGTGTTGGCAAAAATTTTGGAGAAAGACGAATCCTACATACAGCTAATGGGAATATACAATTTTAGAGATTTCTGGAAAATAATCTGGGAAACTATTTTGTAATAATTACTAACACATTGTTATCACAGTATTTGTGATGATATAGAAAAGACAGAGGCTGGTGT
This sequence comes from Phocoena phocoena, assembly GCF_963924675.1. Taxonomy (NCBI): domain Eukaryota; kingdom Metazoa; phylum Chordata; class Mammalia; order Artiodactyla; family Phocoenidae; genus Phocoena; species Phocoena phocoena. Next base: position 3,792,278 of record NC_089223.1, read on the forward strand.
GACTTCTTAACATGTTAATAATAATGAAAATGATTTTATAATAAAAACTAGGAGAATGGCTAAAGATATTTTCTGTCCACATGAAAATCCTTTTTATATTACAATATCTCATGATCTTTCTTTGTATTCCCTTCAAAATGGCCTTTAGCCCAAGACAGAGATATGTGTCCCCAGAAATGGAAGTGAATTTCTATTTTCAGAGGCAAATATTCTTCCATAAAGACTAAAATATTCCCAGGTGATTCTGGATTTTTTTTGATAGTTTGGCAACAAAGACGTGACAAGAATTTTAGGTCTTCTTACAGTAGCCTAGTGTAATAAAATATATCAAATACTTACAGATTACCTAAAGAATATGTGAAAGTGAACATCTCTAAGGCACTTCATTTCGTATATAATTATATGCATTAACAAGTAATGTTACAGAACTAGGGGAGGAAATATTCATCAAAGCACCTGTACCTTCTGAACCGCACTACTTAAAATGAGAGCACAAAATAAATACAGTAATTCTTAATGGGAAACTCTAAATAAATATTTGAAAACCCTATAGAAATTGTATAATCATTTACCTTGAAATTCCACTTTTATTAAATTAGTTGAAATAATTAAGATGTTTGAAGTTTTTACATAACAGTTAAAAGTGTAAACAATTTATACATGTAAAAGAATGAAATTAGAACACTCCCTAATACCATACACAAAAATAAACTCAAAATGGATTAAAGACCTAAATGTAAGGCCAGACACTCTAAAACTCTTAGAGGAAAACATAAGCAAAACACTCTGACATAAATCACAGCAAGATCCTTTTGGACCCACCTCCTAGAGAAATGGAAATAAAAACAAAAATAAACAAATGGGACCTAATGAAACTTCAAAGCTTTTGCACAGCAAAGGAAACCATAAACAAGATGAAAAGACAACCCTCAGAATGGGAGAAAATATTTGCAAATGAAGCAACTGACAAAGGATTAATGTCCAAAATATACAAGCAGTTCATGCAGCTCAATATCAAAAAAACAACCCAATCCAAAAATGGGCAGAAGACTTAAATAGACATTTCTCCAAAGAAGATATACAGACTGCCAACAAACACGTGAAAGGATGCTCAACATCGCTAATCATTAGAGAAATGCAAATCGAAACTACAATGAGGTATTACCTCACACCAGTCAGAATGACCATCATCAAAAAATCTACAAACAATAGATGCTGGAGAGGATGTGGAGAAAAGGGAACCCTCCTTGCACTGTTGGTGGGAATGTAAATTGATACAGCCACTATGGAGAACAGTATGCAGGTTCCTTAGAAAACTAAAAATAGAACTACCATACCACCCAGCAATCCCACTACAGGGCATATACCCTGAGAAAACCAGAATTCAAAAAGAGTCATGTACCACAATGTTCATTGCAGCTCTATTTACAATAGCCAGGACATGGAAGCAATCTAAGTGTCCATCAACAGATGAATGGATAAAGAAGATGTGGCACATACATACAATGGAATATTACTCAGCCATAAAAGAAACAAAATTGAGTTATTTGTAGTGAGGTGGATGGACCTAGAGTCTGTCATACAGAGAAAAACAAATACCATATGCTAACACATATATATGGAATCAAAAAAAAAAAAAAAGGTTCTGAAAAACCTAGTTGCAGGACAGGAATAAAGATGCAGACATAGAGAATGGACTTGAGGACATGGGGAGGGGGAAGGGTAAGCTGCAATGAAGTGAGAGAGTGGCACGGACATATATATACTACCAAACGTAAAATAGCTAGCTAGTGGGAAGCAGCCGCATAGCACAGGGAGATCAGCTCGGTGCTTTGTGACCACATAGAGAGGTGGGATAGGGAGGGTGGGAGGGAGACGCAAGAGGAAGGGGATATGGGGATATATATACATATGTATCGCTGCTTCACTTTGTTATACAGCAGAAACTAACATGCTATTGTAAAGCAATTACACTCCAATAAAGATGTTAAAAAAAAAGTGTAAGCAATTTAAAAGTTCAACAATAAAGGGTTTGTTAAATTTGACTGTTCTAGAGCAGAATACTCTGCAATCATCACAAATGAACACAAAACGTCAATACTTATCATTTATATTTTGAATAAAAAATCTACAAACAGTACACCGACATCTTTTTAATTAAAAAAATGCACATAATCGTGCTTAGAAAAAAGATTTACAAGTATAAAAGCAAAAAAATCACCACTGGGCTTCCCTGGCGGCGCAGTGGTTGAGAGTCCGCCTGCCGATGCCGGGGACGCAGGTTCGTGCCCCGGTCCGGGAAGATCCCACATGCCGCGGAGCGGCTGGGCCCGTGAGCCATGGCCGCTGAGCCTGCGCGTCCGGAGCCTGTGCTCTGCAACAGGAGAGGCCGCAGCAGTGAGAGGGCCGCGTACCGCAAAAAAAAAAAAAAAAAAAATCACCGCTGCTTATCTATAAGTAATGAGTTCTTGAGGTCTTCTTTGTATATGCAGTTTGTATTTTTCCTTATAAACATGAATTATTTTATAACAAGAAAGATAAGGATAACTAACACGTTGAAAATATAGCTCGAAGAACTGAAGTGACCCTTTACTTTTGCAAATCACATAAGCAAGGTTATATTTGTTTAAGTCCACATGTGATTGAGGTAGAATTAGAGCCGTGTCCTTTTTCTTCTGGGTTTTGTTCTTTCCTCTGCACAGTAATGGTTTTTACACAGTCTGACCTAGTTTAAATATTCTTCGTCTACATACCACTTACCATTTGCCTCGACATACATTTATTCAGGTGCTGAATAGACTGCTAAAAATCAGTAATCTAGTCCACAGATTCTTTTCATGAAACCAAATGGAGTAAAATGACGTCACAGCTATGCCTTGTAGGTTTTACTTTGCTTCTATAATATCTATACTTCGTAAACATAAATACAAATCAAATAGACGCAACAAAGGTGACATTTCGCTCATCCCACTGTCGCTGCGGTTTCATCCTTGTACTTGGAAAGCTTGACAGTGAAAAGAAATGCTAACCTTTGAAGTCACTCCCAGCAGAGCCCTCCTTCAGCTCAGTTGGTTATGCTCTTGAAAAGATTTCAAGGAGTAGGAATCAAACTTGAAAATCATTCAAACATCTAAACATCTAAATTCACAGGACTTGCTTTCGTTGAGACAGCTCTGCTCATTCTGAATCAATACTCTCTGATGTGGGACTTTTTGATTTTCTTCTGTTCAGACATTTGAATTAAATTTTATGAAGCCATACATGAAGGGTGAGTACATAAACCATTCCTCAGGTACAATTAACAGCAAGTATGGCACTCCAGCTGAGTTATTTTATCCAAAACATCAAAGGGACTTCCTTTCTACTGTGGTCCCTGTAGGCACTTAAGCAGTAATAGCCTATGAATTACTAGCTTTAAACTGCAGGCCCGGGGAAGACCTAATTGGATGAATTCAAACATCTTTATAATGTTGATATCTACAAACGAAGACATAATCTGAATTGAAATACAGAACACACATTGAAATAGAAAGAAAGGGGACTAATGAATATAAACAAATCAAAAGCTATAAGACCAGAAGGGACTAAAGCTATTTTTTTTCCTGCTTTATTCAGCACTGATACTGTCTGACTTTATCTTTTTAAAGGAACTGAGAATTTGTATTTAATATTCGAGTTAGCTAAAATTTGTAATAAAGCAGAGTATAAAGTTGATTCTCTCATTAGGGTGATAAATAAATATGTCAAATTAATATGGTGTAAAAGTAAAGATTAAAGACTCATTAGCCTAAAAAGAGTCCAGGTAAATTGTCACTTATTGTTTCATGACATTTGTTCAGAGTCTAGAATTTAGCCATGCAAGTTTCTCAACTCAGCTTTTAATGCAATGTATTCTCTCTTATGCTGTTTGTTCTGACTTTTGTTCTCATACTTTCTGTACTATTTACATTTCTCCCTTTTTCTCCTCCTTCCTCCTTTCTGAATTTCTTTTCTCTCTAGGTATCCTCTTTACATTTTGCATTTGTGTAATATATGTATCTTTGTATGTGCCTGTGAATGATGCATACATACATTTATAATACATATTCATATATTACATATGCTTATACACATATATAACTGTATATTTATATTTCATTATAATATAAAAAATATATATGCATTCTAAGTTTTGTAACCTACATAAAACTTTCAAAGCAGATGGTATTTTAATTAATTTTAATAATTATATGACCAGTTTTAATATTTTTACCCAACACCTAAAGTGGAAATAAAAGTGCTTTGGAAAAGCATGGCAATTGTAATTCTTATTTGATATTAATAAAATTTTAAAATAATGGGTTTTGTAAATATATAACATTCATAGTGATTGTTCTGTAAATATTCTTTCTATTTCAGTTTGTTATTGATAATTTGTATTATTATTTGTCTACATTTAAGTAAAAAGAAGTTGGAAAATTCTACTCTCTTATCCTTAATGAAGTGGCCTGAAAATATTGGTTTAGAACATGCAGGGCAAAGACGTGTTTTCTGCTCTGTGATAGTAAAATGAGTCAAAATCAACACTTCTATAGCACCGATTAGTATGACTTCTCTTGTATCAATATGTGTCATGTTATTTTTTATTTATTTTTTTCTTTTTGGTTGCATCGGGTCTTAGTTGCTGCACCCAGGATCTTTGTTGCAGCATACAAGCTTCTTTCTAGTTGTAGCACACGGGCTTCCCTCTAGTTGTGACATACGGGCTCCAGAGCACATGGGCTCAGTAGTTGTGGCACGCGGGCTTACTTGCCCCGTGGCATGTGGGATCTTAGTTCGCCAACCAGGGATCGAACCCAGGTCTCCTGCATTGGAAGGTGGATTCTTTACCACTGGTGCACCCGGGAAGTCCCAATATGTGTGTCATGTTAAAGAGGACATGTCCTTGAAACATTTCTTTATCTTACAAGTTCCCTGGTTTTCTTTTGAATTCTCTGGATGCTTGTTTTGTTTCCTTTTTTTGGTTTTCCTTTTATCTATGACCATTTAACGTTGGAGGAGTCACGGGCTCTTTCTTGATCTGCTTGTATCCCCTAAATACACTCACTCTGCTGGTGATCAAATGAAATTTCATGGTTGCAAACAACATCTTAAGGTGGAATCATCAAATTTTGTCTGCATCCCAAACACCTTTTCTGAAATCAAAATTCAAATACCCAGCTGCTTACTTGACATTTCCATTTGACATTGAATATCTCAACATAGCATGCTCAAAATGAAATTCCTCATTATTCAGCTCCAACTTATTTTACTCTCATTCTAGCCCATCTCAGTTAATACAGTCTTACCTTTCTAGCTGTTCAGGTCAATCTTCAAGATTGACTGATATTCCCTATTCCCTTTGTAAAACAGATTGATTGGATACCCATCACACTCATTTTCCCTTATTAGTAGGTCAATCTTCATTAAGCCTATGCAATTCTGCATTGATCAGTTGAAAGAATTGTATATTAACAAAACGATAGGTACAATGGTATCAAATGATTAGTATGGCAATCATAAAAATTAATTAAATATTATATGAACTGATACATTTGTACAAAAATACAGTTAAACTATAGTTATGGTTTAAGCAACTATATTAAGCAACTATATGGTTGCTTTTTCTATGAAAGTTAAGTGGAAAGTTTTCAAAATGCATATAACAATAGAAAAATTCTTCTGGAATAGGGTGTTAAGACAATCTAAAAAAGCTTCTTGGAAAAGAATGACCAGCCAGGAAAGAAAGAATTCTTCAAAATAAGCTCAACTCCCAACAAGATATTTGCTTAATTAACAAGCTGTGTGGAGAGGGAGGCTAAAACTCTTCAGTAGACTGCAAAATCGGCTACAATAGCTTGCAGTTGCTTCCGCCAAAATGTAGGGAGTTTTTTCACTATCTTGAACTTAAACTAGCCGATCTCTTTAAAGACAATAGATTATTCAGATTTTCAATATCCTCTTTTGTCACTTTTGTGAGTTGCATATTTAAAATTATACACCTCAGGCATATTTCAAATAGGTTGAAAAATAGTTGTACAAAATGTGCCCTAACCATCCTTTGAATATATGTAGGACTTGTATTGATACCCTAATTTTATTCCTAATGTGAATAACATGTTTTCTCTATTTCTTGATTACTCTTTGTGGGAGTTTATTAGGTTCATTAAAGTTTCTATACAACTAAAGTTTGGCCTTTCCTTTAGTGTGCATTTACTTTCTATGCTATTGCTTTCTACTCTTATTTTTATCATTTATTCCTTCTTTTTTCCTTGGGTGTGACCTGCTATTCTTTTTTTCTTGCGGTACGCGGGCCTCTCACTGCCGTGGCCTCTCCCGTTGCGGAGCACAGGCTCCAGACGCGCAGGCTCAGCGACCATGGCTCACGGGCCCAGCTGCTCCGCGGCATGTGGGATCCTCCCGGACCGGGACACGAACCCGTGTCCCCTGCATCGGCAGGCAGACTCTCAACCACTGCGCCACCAAGGAAGCCCAATATTTTATTATTTAATTGACAAAGTAGTTATATTTCTGATTTTAAAATGATACTTTTAGAGCACTAGTTATACCCCAAGCATGATTCTAATGGCATTTCATCATTCATTCCATTACTTCTCACAAAAATTCCCTGAAAGGGAAAAATTATTTTCTGTTTTTGCCAACAAGAAACTTGAGGCACAGAGAGCTCAAACATCTTGCTGAAGGCTACACAGGTACTAAACAGAAGAGCCAAGATGTGAACATATGTGCTTTGGCTCCTGCATCCTTTGGGACACAACCATTTTTGCCACTATGATTTATCATTTAATTATTATTGATGATTTTGTTATCAATATTTATTGATAAGATATTTTTCTCATGTAAATTAAGAATAGAAATAAGTGAATTAAAAATAAGATGCAGGGATATTTAAAGTTTTTAAAAAAGGAAGGGGGATAAAACAAATTATCCAGTTCTTATAGGTTCTCATCTTCAGGATTTAGATGAGTAGATACCATAACACAAAGCAAATCAGGAAAGGAATTTAATTTTGTCAACAAGAACATTATTATGACTATAATTGCTTTCAAATATATTCTATTTGGATGACAGAGGATCTGACAGGAGTATTTAGTTCTCATAAGGTGCACACATAGGTGGTTAGATCATACTTGATTAACAGATGCAACTATATGAGCTTTCACGAATAAAGCCACGTTTCAGTGTATCCGGGAGAAAAATAAGTAATCAGTATTAACTTTAAGTATGAGTTCTCTCTGAGTTTTCTGCCGCTACTAAAGTACATACATGTTTGTTTTGCCTTTTTAACTGTGAAAAGTTATTATTCACCTACATTTTTCTTACGATCAAAGCATGTTGAAAACACACAGTCATTTTCTTTTACCCCAGTGTGGGTCCTTTGCCTTCAATAACTAGGAGGTATAGAAACATCTGGATAAATCTGACTAACCCAATTCTCTGTGCAAAGACTCTTCTCCCCTTAGAGAACCTCCTTGAGGTTTGTGACATTTGAAGATAACAGATCTTCTGACCTATTCTCTGGAGAAACGTATTGACCTTTCAAAAATACTATTTTGTCTCATCACCAGGAGGATATCTGCCCTCGCCCTTTTATGGCAATACTCACATCCCACCTCATCATCCTCCTGTCTCTAGCTCCTAAAAGTCTTTAATATGTTTTCCATTTCTATAATTTTGTGATTTCAAGAATGTTATATATATAATCATGTATTTTTTTACCTTTGATTGCACGCAATGTCAATGTACTTGTTAATATCTTGGGCTATGTTTCTGCAAAATGTTACCATTGTGGAAACTGAACTGGGTAAAGGAACACATATTATTCTTGCAACTGCATATGAATCTAAAATTATTCAATATAAAAACCAAATATTAAAACAAAAACAAAATGAAGGGATGCAAAAGTACTAATAGAGGTATATTTTAGGAAATATACTTATAGGCGTTATTTTTCTCAGAAGCAGCACCTGGTCCTAGACTGTATCCTATACTGAAGAAAAAAGAATACTATGTAAGACATTATTGTGTAAACTGACCAAATTAGAATATGGAGAGTAATTAGATTAAAATGACACATCAATGTTAAGTGGACTGGGGTTGGTAATTATACTGTGGTTATGTAAAATAATATCCTTATTCTTAGGAAATACACACTGAATTATTTAGAGCTAAAGAGTCATGCTGTAAGTAACTTAACCTCAAATGTTTCAGAAAAAAGTGTGTGTGTGTGTGTATGTGTGTGTGTAAAGAATACACGTGCACAAATGATAAAGAAAATGAAATATTAGTTTGATCCATGCAGAGTATGTGTTTTCCTTGTAATAATCTCATTTTTACAATTTTTCATAGGTCTGAAATTATTTCTAAATCAAATTAAAACAATGCAACCGGGCTTCCCTGGTGGCGCAGTGGTTGAGAGTCCGCCTGCCGATAGCAGGGGACACGGGTTCGTGCCTCGGTCCGGGAGGATCCCACATGCCGCGGAGCGGCTGGGCCCATGAGCCATGGCTGCTGAGCCTGCACGTCTGGAGCCTGTGCTCCGCAACGGGAGAGGCCACAACAGTGAGAGGCCCGTGTACCGCAAAAAAAAAAAAAAAAAAAGAAGATATATATATATATATGACAAATAAGCTTATGAAAAAGATCCTCAACATCACATGTCATTAAAGAATTGCAAGTTAAAACAGCATTGAGATATCAGTACACACTTGTTAAAATGGCCAAAATACTGACAACACAAATTATTGGCAACAAAGTGTAGCAACAGGAACTCTCATTCTCTGCTGGTGGAAATGCAAAATGGTACAGCCACCATGGAAGCTAGTTTAGCAGGTTTTTCAAAAGTAAACATACCCTTACTATACATTCCAGCCATCACATGCTTTGGTAATTACCCAGTGTAGTTAAAAACTTATGCCCATACAAAAACCTACACACAAAAGTTTAGAGTAGCTTTATTTATAATTGCCAAAACCTAGAAGCAACCAAGACGTCCTTCGGTAGGTGAATGTGTAAATAAACTGTGGTCCATCCAGACAGGGGAATATTATTCCATGTGAAAAAGAAGTGAGTTCTGGAAAGAAAAGGAGGCGCCTTAAATGCCTATCACTGAGTGAAAGAAGCCAATCCTGATAGGCTACACTCTGTATGATTCCAACTACACCATATTCTGGAAAAAGCAAATCTATGGAAATAGTCAAAAATCAATGGTTGCCCGGTTGGGGTCAGGAGGACGAAATAGTCAGAGCACAAAGGACTTTTAGGACAGTGAAACTGTGATATATGTACCTGCATACATAATATCATGGTGGTGGACACATACCATTACACATTTGTTCAAACCCATAGAAAGTACAACACCAAGAGTGAACACTCATGTAGACTATGGACTCTGGGCAACAATGATGTGTCAACATAGGCTCGTCAATTGTTATAAGTGTGCCGCTCCGGTGGGGATGCTGATAATGGAGGAGGCTGTATGTGAGGTGGGGTTGGAAGTGCACGGGGTCTGTGTGTACTTGACTCAGTTTTGCTGTGAATGTAAAACCGTCCTAAAAAAAATAAACTCTATTAAGAAAATGGAAGCTATGTGTTATGCTTAATTGCTTCTTTTATTGTTGCTCTAATGCTTATAAACCCATATTTGTTTTATTAATAACCCATGTATTAAAAATAATCCAAATAATCATTTGGTAGATTAATTATAGATGCTTTCTCAGTTAGATAAGAATTAGAAGCTTTAATAAGAATTTGGATAGGTCTATGGTTATTCCCAATTTATGGAAAATGATTATTTCAGTGTGGTTATGATCAGGAATCTTATGTTTCTCTATAGCTGATCGAGTGAAGAGTGTAGAATTATTAACCACATTTGTAATATAACCGTTAGGCATTGAATAAATCTGTTTTTTCTAAGAAGTATTACATAGATTGAAATGGCTATATAAGAACACTGAAGGGGTAAAAATATTGTAATACTATTTTGGGGAAATAAATTAATGTTATAAATTATCAAAATTTTTTTCAAATTTGTTTTTATGATTTGAACACCAGTCAGATCTTTTGCTTTAAATATATTAGTGTGGCTTAACAGACAATCAATTTAAATTACCAGCTTGCTCCCAATTACATACTGAATTAAATAAGAGATAAGAAGATCCAAGAGCTTAAAGTTTATAGTTTCGTTACTCTGAAAAATTAAATCTAAAAATGTGTAAAAATTCACATTAATCATTTAGTTTCAGCACATAAATGTAAATGGTTGGAACTAAAATTCACTTCAGAATAAGTAATAATTACCCAAAAACACTTCATGAGCTTCATTAGATATTATGTTTAATAAAAGTGAGGAGCACAGGGGACCTGCCCAGATCTGCACAAATAAGAGGATTATAGTATTTAATCAGTATAAATTGGTCACCATAAAGCTTCATTTAGAAGCATTTTCAAAAAACGAAATCAGGGAAGATGATCTTGAAAATGAAATCTGATTTTCAGCTTGACAGCTTCCTTAACATAATGCAACTAATTTTTATGCAGTTGTCTTTTCATGTTCTTTTTCTATGTGTAACAAATTAGTAAAGAAAAAAGAATAAGGAAGTTATTGAAAACACCAATAGCATTCTGATCTCTGTTTAGTAAACGAGCATTTGTAAATGCCAGCAACTTTTTTTCAATTTCTAATTTTATATGACTCATGCTATTAAATAACATCTGTTAAGAAGTCACTTTGAGAAAACATTTCTAGTTTTTAGGGGATAAGGTGCACAAATCTTGTTAGGGGCAGTGGAAGCTATATTTCTGATTCTCTATGCAGAGTGAATCAGAGAACATGCTACATTTACAGACAAACTGGAGGCTCTGAAAAAATTTTTCTGTAAATTATTAGAAAATACAAATTTACCTTTAAGATGTATTTGTTTAATTTAGTGGGTCATTTCAGTGATACAAAGTTTATATTCTTATAATTACTTGAGGGACACACTATTCATACCATACTGCTTTAGAGCTGCCTTATTAATGCAATAACTATGCCAAGATTTAATTTTAGAGTCTCTTTTCATGCTAGAATACATATTACCTTTTCTAAAAACTATTTATTTGGTTGGTTGCGCCGGGTCTTAGTTGCGGCAGGCAGGTTCCTTAGTTGTGGCTCGTGGGCTCCTTAGTTGTGAAGAATACATATTACCTTTTGATAGGCATTGAATTTAAAAAAAATATGAAATCATCAACTGCCTAGTGCATATTTCTGGAAGTGCTTAGACAACAACTATACAATTTCATTAAAAAGTAGTGTGCACTCTGACTGGAGTCGTCACTACTTTGTGGGATCTATGAGCTCTCTGTTAAATATCTAATTACAATTCAATACCACATGGCTTTTCAGCGACTTACTCCTGAATGTTAAAATTTAGGTAATTCAACTGGGTGGCACAGAATCTATGAGCTTCTATAAGAAATAAGAACCTAATACAAAGGTAACATATTGGCAATATGGATAAACTTTCATCATTTAAAAAAATGCACTCAAAATTTGGAATATAAAAAAGATTGCAAAATTACATGAACCCAGTGATTTTTAAAAGTAATTTGAGGGCTTCCCTGGTGGTGCAGTGGTTGAGAGTCTGCCTGCCGATGCAGGGGACACAGGTTCGTGCCCCGGTCCGGGAAGATCCCACATGCCGCGGAGCAGCTGGGCCCGTGAGCCATGGCCGCTGAGCCTGCGCGTCCGGAGCCTGTGCTCCGCAACGGGAGAGGCCACAGCAGTGAGAGGCTCGCGTACCGCAAAAAAAAAAAAAAAAAAAAAAAGTAATTTGAAAACAGAGTAAATGCTTAAACATTAAATTTGGACTATTGGCTTGTTCTATGGTTTATGGAATCTCTTAGGATATTTAAATGAGATTCCAATTATAATACAGATTTGTACTTTTGTAATGTCTTTCACCAAAAGCAAGATTTTAGTAGGATTAACTTCAAGTGGCAAAATGTCAATGTATAATCCTTTAGAAGTTAAACACACACACACATACATATACAGATATATATGTGTATATATAAATATATGTGTATATTTATATGTATAGTATATATAAATACATATGTGTGTACGTATCTATATAATGGGCCAGTAAACATTATCCTATATCTTTTAGCAAATAGAAAAAAATAACATAAATTATGTCAGAGTAATTACGGAAAAAGTTGGGTACCTGTTTTAATCAAAATATCTTATCATGCCAATCCCCTTCCCATTTCTCTTCCTGTTAACTTGCTCTAACTCTTACCTTTCCCACTTTGAATAACTATACTTCTTCTCTCAATCTCTAAGTATGTATTACAGTTCTCAAGTAAGAAAATATATAAATATATATAATTTATATATAATCTATATAAACATATTTATAATAAGTATTTAAAGTATACATATAGTATGATAGTATTTAAAGTGTTTGTATATACTTTAATTATTTATTTATTTGGAGAGAGAGAATTTCTATACCTATAACACACACGTGTATGTATGTTTGTCTCTGATCTTGGGGAAATATCTGAATATTTATAATTATATTTTCTCGCCACATGGCCGTTCTGAACTCAGAAGCATATAGTGTCTATCCTCCTATCGAATCATTTTGTTTGCAAAAGCAGATGGATACTAGCTCTTACCTGGTTCTGGGGAAGCTAAGTCAGTCTATAGAACGTGTTTCGTAGGCTTCAGCACAACTGAGCTGTGTCTTCAACCTGACAAGGCTCTATGATGTTGGTTCATGGAGAAGGGAGCTCAGTGCAGGAGTTAAGGTTCCCTTTTCACATGCATACACCCAAAGCCTAAAGTTGTAAGAAAAAATGCGGGCTTACAGACAGAGAAAAGATCATGTCATCCAAACATTTAGGTCTCACTGTTTTCTCTTCAGCTTCACATGTTCACTTATTCACACTTTTTCTCTTTAAATATCTGCACCTGACCAGAGTCTCTTGCTTTAAAAACAAATACATCTCTTCTCATTATTCACTGTTCAAAACGTCCCATTTCCCACATGTCCACTAATCTAGAGAACATGAACATAACATTTCCTGATGCAAAAAACAATTATTCAGACATAAAGAAATTTCAATAAATTTTTATTGTAATATTTAGCAGTAATAAGATAAATAAAACTCAGAAAATTGAATAAATGTGATTATCATTATTTTCAATAACATTCTTTTATGTGTTAAAAATTATAGTATATAATTATATAATATATAACTATTATATATATGTGTATATATATTCATCATCATGGAACTACTGAAAAAATGCCAAATATATGTAAATGAAAATTAAACTGACCTAACATTCCAGGAGACAGAGGTAACCACTGTTTTCTATTTATTATGTTAATTATCGACATTTTCCCTATGTTTCCATGCAGAATTCTTAGGCTAAATTAGTACACGTGTGTGTGTGTGCAAGTGATAGATCTGTCTACCTCACCAAGCTATGGGTACAAATGCAACATACAAGTGCCAATAACAACAATTTTATTAACTTTTCTCACCTGCTACCCCTGTATCTCCAAGTCTTCTCAATTATTTCTTTTTCTGTTTATCTTAAGACATCTTCAGGACTGTCTCCCACGTGCTCAGTGATACATGTGGAGGAATTATCTTTTTACACACTACAGAGTGTATCCATATACTGTTTTCTTTTCCTGGTCACCTTGCTGTCATTTACTGCTAGAACTTCTCCCAGTACCAATAATCTTTACAGGCTTTGGCCGCATCTACTTGGCAATGCTATTCCATTTTCCATTCAACTTTTTTTATTGGCATGACTTCTCATTTGAGTGGATACTGAGTTTCTCCAATGCTATTCTCTTTGACACAGAAGTAAGATGAGTGTCCTTCTTATATCGCACACTGTGATGGAACCAGAGGAGTGGAATCTCTTCTCCAGTTTCAGAGTCCCTTCCTCAAGGCAGCTCTTTCTTTTTTTATTTAAATTTTTATTTTATATTGGAGCATAGTTGATTAACAATGTTGTATTAGTTTCAGGTGTACAGTGAAGTGATTAAGTTATACATATACATGCATCTATTCTTTTTCAAATTCTTTTCCCATCTAGGTTATTAGAATAAAGAGGTTATTAGGATATTCATATATACACTGGAATATTAGCCATAAAAAAGGATGGAATAATGCCATTTGCAGCAACATGGATGGACCGGGAGATTATCATACTAAGTGAAGTAAGTCAGACAGAGAAAGACAAATATCATATGATATCGCTTATAAGTGGAATCTAAAAAAAAATGATACAAATGAACGTATTTACAAAACAGAAACAGACTCACAGATTTAGAGAACGAATTTATGGTTACTGGGCGGTAAGGGGGGAGGAGGGATAGATTGGGAGTTTGGGATTGACATGTACACACTGCTATATTTAAAATAGATAACCAACAAGGACCTACTGAAGGCAGCTCTTTCTGGCCCCCCAACAGCCACCATGTGCTGGTTTTGGAGATCTGTGGCTTGCCATCTTCCCCGTTAATTTGGCCTCAGTATCATGGACACACTCTCCTCTACTTTCACCAAAACCCCCAATGTATTTCCACCACTGAAATGGGTTTGGAGGGTCCAAGTATCTGTCAATCTGTGAGGATATGCCCAAATCCCATTGGTGGGTCCAGGGGTAAGTCTATCTGGACTATATGCCAGATTATAACATATAAGTCAAACTCTTCTCAAGGATCTTTTAGAAAAACTTAACCTTTTGTAATACTTCAACCATTTGTGATTTGGTCTTTAATTTGTTTTAGCACTATTTTTGCCTCACTTTAGCATTACTTTAATTTGTAAGTAGTAAAATGTGTTTATTTTATTTTATATTAAGACAATGCACTCCTAAGTTGAGGTTTATTAAATAGTCACCTTTTCTTTCATCTTTTAGGATTTTGTATTTTATGTTTATCTCTTTTATTCATCTTCCATTAGTTCGATGCCTGCTGAAGTGGAAGTACAGCTTAATATTCTTTCTGCACAATAAAATTGGTTTGGAGAAGCCTTCTAAAGGTACTGTGATAGCAATGGGGGAGTCAGACATGGGTATAAAAATTGGGGATTCGTATGCTCCTCAATGAACCTGAAACCTTTAGGGGAAAACACATGTAAAACACAAATCTACCCAAATATTAAGTGATGCCAAAGGTGACAGTTTTGCTGTTACTATTTTTCATACTTTACATTCACCAAGTGCTTTCTGTGAGCCTCACACTAGGAAGACCTATTATAAATTTTACTGATTAATACAAGGTCTAGAAAAGAGAGGCAAACATGCCATCCAGTTTTTCTGGCTTGGGAAACAGAGTAAGTGATGACATAATTAACAAATGCCCTATATGAACTGATTTAGGGAGAAAAATTTAAGTTCGATTTTGGACAGATTGTTTGATATGCTCCTGAGAATTCTAAGAGATGTCTCAGAGAAGTGTCTGAGTGACCTTAGCAAGAACAGTCTCACTGGAATGATGGAATCAGAAGACAAGTTAAATTGAGTGGAAGAGTGAGGAGGAAATAAGTGATAGAAATGGAAAGCGCTCACAAAACTCCATAAAAAATAAGCTGTAAAGTAAATGAGAGCTAGAGTGTGAACTGGAAAAGAACAGAGTCAAGGGAGTATCTGTGTTTCTAAGAAGAGAAAGAATTTTAATATGTAATAAACACTGAAAGGTAGAGTCCAGTATAGAAATACAAATGGGTATCCAGAGGCTGTCAGAGAAAATCTATGACCAGAGAGCTGAGAGGAAGAAAGGGATGTGATGAAGGCAGAGTCAAAGGAATTGTTACAGAGAAAACCAGAGTCATTCATACATTAGAACCGTAGGGAAGGAGGTCCAGGTAAATACACATTGATTAATTTGTTGCCGTCGACTTGAGACCCTTTTGACCAGATCCCTTTAACGTGGATCTGAGGTCATCTGCTAAGGACCTCGAAGGAAAGTCAAGAAGGTTAAAAGTAGTGATTGAGGAGAATGAGGGAGTAGCATGAAGAAGGAAATAGAATGTTGTTGATCAAAACAGAGGAGCTAATTGTGGGCGGTGACGTGACCCGGAGCTCATGGCAGCGCAGTTCCTCTGGGGAACGTGCTTGCTTCGGGTGTGGTTCAAATAAGCACAAGAAAGGCATGGATAAGCACGAGAAAGACATGGTTTCAACCAAGGTTGAAATTCTACATACAGATGGGATGGAATGGTAGGGAGCTTGAGTGCTTTGTCAGGAGAATCTCAGTAATGGTGTTAAGGGGTGTGAGTGATGGATAGGAGAATTTAGCCTGGCCCCCGAAATGGCTTTACACATTCATTTCCTTAAATATACAAATTATAATTTATGCAAAAAACGATTTTTTGAAAAATGGCTTGGCAAATTGAAATAATTAAAAACCACAGGAGAAGGGCGAAGATAAGCTTGTTAAGGTTATTTATTTATGAATAAATTCAACCAAATGTCTGAAAACCTTCTCTGGAGAACTTGGGAGGCTGTTCCCCTGCTCTTTAAGAAGGCCTAAAGCTAGCTAATACTGGCGTGATGACTGTTCATCTTTTATAGTATGCTCTAACCTTTTCTTTGAGAGACAATTTAAATAGCGAGCTGTGAATATAGTACTTTAATTAAGCCATCTCTTCTTTACAGCTCTGATCTTATGTTCGAATATATTCTGGGGAGAATGAGCTATACTGTAAAAAATGTTTAGAATCTTCTTTTATTCTGCATCTTTTAAATATATTTGTTATATATATATGTTATATTTGTTAATTAATCTCTATACCACAGCAGAAAATTCTGTCTCTAATATTTATCAAATTTGTATCAAACACCTTGAAAACAAGTTGGTGTTGAAAAAGTACCAGTAAAATGATTCAATAAGGTGAAGTCTCTCAGTGTGTGTGTGTGTGTGTGTGTGTGTGTGTGTGTGTGTGTGTGTGTAGGGGTGTGATTATTTATGTGAATTCACACAGATTTTGGACTAGCAATGTACAAGTCCAGTAGTAAAGTCAGTATATTGGTTGTGGGTCAAATAGCTGGAGACGCCCCAAATTTAAAGTTTTGAGATAGCAATAGGGCATAATGGACATGTGAATAAAGAAATAACTAAGGTGGAAGCTTTAAACTTCCAGCTTTGTAAAAATGTTACACACTGTGATTTTTTATTAAGGGGGCTCTGTAGAAAGAAATGTTACTCTTGCTTTGTCAAGTGTAGTGGCAATAGTCGTGAGGCAAAGAATCCGTCCTGATTAAGTGCTATCCAATTACCGTCAGGAGTTTCTACCACTAGCCAGAAAGTGTTACGTCAATAGTGTTCATTTTAACAATGATAAAAATACATTTCTTACGCTATGAAAATGTAGCCATTTTTTTTTTCTATCAGTAATTTTGAATAGTAGTGTTTATTGCAAATGATAAAGATAGAAAGTTTGCTGAGAAACAGGAAGAATCTATAAAAATTTTTTGACTGGTAACACTGACCCATATAAATAAACACAGAACAGGTTGCAAAATAATGTTCAAATTAGTTGAATTAGTCAATTAGTTGAATTGACACATTTTATTTTATAGCGCTTCAAAAGTAAGTAAATTCAGACAGCATGACTATGGAAGGAGGACAGTTTCTTATAAAAATAAGCAAAAATGTGTTTGCCTGTTACTTATGGGAAAAAGTCAACTTCCCATATCCTAGTCAACAACAAAATAATTCAAGGTAAAGCAAAAAGCAGTGCCAATAAAAACCAAACAAGGATGTATTGTGAGATGGGAAGTTTGTAGGACTTTCTAAGGTATAAAACAGGCTGGATCAAACAAATGAAACACTTCACCAGTCTGGTTCACTATCTAAAGAAAAAAAAAAAAACTGTCAAAGGTAAGGGAAAATGTCACGAAATGTCAAGCTAGAACTCCTACAAAATAAACCAGAATATTTTCCTAGAGATAAAGACTGCTGTTCAAACCTTTTGGAACTCTATAAATCAAATTCATGAAAAAGGGACACCTCAATAAGCTAGAATGTCAACATTAATAAACAGAGTCAAATAGAACATTAGAGTAGGAATGAAAAAAGGAAAAGAAGTGGAATTATTTCCAGTTGCTAGGCTTTGCAGCAATGTGTTCGTGTGGGTTCTAGAAAGTGTGAGTGGGAAAGAAGAAAGACAGTATTAGGGAAATAGGAAAAGAAGCATTGATCTGTAGATATTGGAATTTTTTTTAAGATGAGCAACTGTGAATAATAGCTACCAGATACTGAGCCTGGTTATATGACAGCAACTCTGCTTGCCACTTATAAGGTTATTTCATGTTATCCTCAAAATAATTTTTTAAACTGTGTTATTATTCCCTTTTAGAGAGGAGAAGACTAGATCAGAAAACATATAACAATTTACCATTGTCACAGAGTGACCGAGGACCTGGATGGAGTATGAGTCCAGCCAGAACACAGTATTTTAAATGGTAATATATTCACTCATTCTTTTGTAGTGTCATTCTTCTGCTCATCTAATTTGTTTAGGCAGCAAAATTGTGCTTTTTGTACACAGAGTATTCAAAAAAATCATTGCCAATGGTATCACAAAGTATACAATGAAGAGATAGTGATTTATTAAATATAGAAAGTATATTTCCATATTAAATACTCAGCAGGTAAATCCACCTCGCAGCTGTGAAAATATGAGAGTGATCCTGGGATTCTTTTCAGGTAATAAACGATATAAGGTGAAACATTACCGATTGGACACTACGACCTCAGTAGAAACTTATGTTGGTCCCTGTAGAATGACCGATGATTAAGTTACAATAATTTGACCTCTGGGTGAGATTGTGTATTAATCAGTGAAGCCTTAGAAAATAGTTATCAAACATTAGCGTTTTGTTTTAGCTCTGCTACTGCTGAGTTATTATTCTCACAGTAATTAATCAAAGGTTTAATTGCTTAAGGCTTCTTCATGATGAAACAATGTCGTCTGCACACAGAGTGATGATTGCCTCCTAATTTACGGTGTTAGAAAGGGCTGCATCCAAATTATCTAAATCAGTAGATACGTTATACAAATTATTTTCTGCCTCACATGGATCATATTTATAACACAGTCTCATGGGTGACATCACTCATTACACAGAATAATTCTAAAATGTTGGAGGGCGTATTACCCTAAGGTAATGTTTCTCAAATCAGCCTGCTCATTTTGGTCACTTGTGGAATCCATAAAAATACAGTTATCAGATGTACATCCCTGCAATTCTGACTCAGCATAGCTGAGAAGAGCCTAGGCATAGAACATGTTTGTAGAACTCAATTTGGAAGCATAAATGGTTTTGAAAACTATTATTTAAGGACAAGATAGAATCTTTTGTATATCAAATAGAGTAAGCTATTTAATTCAACAAACAAATAAATAACTATGACAATAAAACTCCAGAGATAATTCTGATATGCTACTTGAACATAGATTTCTAGAATGGGTCTGATCAAAATGCTGGAGGGTAAGTGCATTTGCAGACTTTGAATTCCAGATCTGTGCATGAGTGTCCACATTTCCCCTCATGCCCAAATCTATTTGAAATAGCAGAAAAATAAAAAATATAAATAATTCTATGAGAGTCTAGAAAGGAAAACTTTGCAACACCACTAAAGCAAAAGAGAAGACTTCCGAGTGATTGTTCCCAAAAGAATCCTGGAGGGACAGGAAGGGCAAAAATAACTCAGAAACTGGGAACAAGAGAAGCTGTGATTCAGAAGAGAGTTCAGGTGAATGAAATAGGGCACACGTGCACCAGGCCATCTCTGAGACAGGCTGACGTTCCGCCTCTAAAGACAAGACCTTTTAATAATGTCAAAGCTTGTAACTATTCTGACAAGGTGGAAAATGTGTAATGGTGGCTCTCCATGGAAGGATTTGGGTCTAGAGAGGCCAAAAATCTAGATATCAGCTTTGGTCTATCATTTTCCCTCACACACACCAACATCTGATATATCAGACATTTTCGCTGGCTCTAAATGCAAAACCTCTATCCCATTTATTCCACATGCGTCTCCATTTCCACAGCTGCTGTTCTATTCCATGCCAACATCCTGTCCGCTTGCCTGACTGCAAGCCTTTCTACCTGGCATCTTCGTTTGCACTCTTCTTCCATTGCTAACTAATCTCCAAACAGCTCCCATGATAAGGTTTTAAAAACATTACATCAGGTCATGTTCTCCACTTGTTTAGAGCCCTGCCATTGTTCTCATTGAAAGTTGAAATAAAAAGCAAACTCCTTTCTGTGGCCTGAGAGGTGTTGCACATTCAGGTCTTCACATCTTTATAGGTAGCGGTCCTCCCTCACAGGAGGGTACTCTTGATTTTTATGTTATTTTATTGTCCTAGGTATATGATCCAGGATAGGACGTGTCTTCTTTGATTATACAATAAGTGTGAAATTATACACAAATCTGTAAGTAAACATAATAATTTATGTAAGCCTGTTGATGTTCCATTGCTTGGAAGAAATGAGCTATCTTTTAAGAAAATATGGATAAAATACTGCAACGTCTTAGACCACAGAGGACCATTACTAAATGCAAAATTTTATTGTTTTTCCTCTTATTTTTTCAGGTTCCATGTTTTACTAAGTATGGTTCACAGCAGAAGAGCAATATTGAAAGGAAAAAGAAAGTTTTCATTCTCAACTTGTTCTAAAATATCCATCACTGAAGTAAAGGTAAGCAAAGAAGAAACAGAAATACTAAGTCCTTAATTATAGACATAAAATTAGTAATTCAAAGATTGTCACATACTTTCCCACTGAGTGATATTTATCTGAGATGATAAATTAGCTTCAGCAACAATATTCTTCTCATATTGAAATAAACATGCCTGGGGAAATTCATATTTCCTATGAAGAATATTTTGAGAAGTCAATACAGTCGTTTGTATTTAAGCCTCCCCAAATTTAAAATTCAGGTGATAAATGCTCAGGAAATATCCATCATGGTTCTGGAGACATCTGAGGGATTGTTACATGCGTCAGTGAGAATGATAAATAAGATCTAATAATGATGTAAGGCATACCGACGTCATCCTAAAATTGTGGTACAGAAATGATTTTAAGTAGATAAGAACGTGACTTATTAAAAAAGTTTAAAAATTATATAACTTGATTTACCAAATTTACTATAATTGAAATCTGAATAAAGAATAGCATAAAACGTTAAACAAAGGATTCATTTAAAAATGGTCAGGTAGCTATGAGAAAAGGTAAAAATAGTCAAGTAGCTTGAGAAAAGGCAAATGGTCAATAAGATTTTATTCTTTCACTCAAGTTGCCATATTAAAAGAAGAAATCTCAGATATTTGTAGCAGTACTTAGAAATATCTGTATTGCCAGAAAAGTACCCTTTCATTTGGGGGCTTGGTCATTTATTACTCTATAGAAGCTAAGTGTTAACCCCCCTGAAATGTGACAGGTCTAACTAGTTTAACTTAAGCTTTGTAGTGGAAAATCACTATATCTTTTGTGTGGAATTGTAGTATACTCAGTTCGGTATATCACTCGAGAAGAAAGGCGTAATAAGAAGCTAGGCACTAACAAATACCTATATTCTGTTGTTTGTTGGATGTAATTAGGTAAGGGGAAAATGGCACTAAAGAACCAAGGTAGGTTATATTTTTATCCAAAGAGTTTCTTATCTGTAAAGTTTTCACCAGTGTGGCAAAATGACCGGTTTTTAAGAAATCAGACAGGTTAAGAAGTTTGTTAGGGAAAAAAAAAAACGTTAGCAAGTAGAGACCACAGGTTCTGATCACGATGGAGTAATCTATAACAGAATCAGCTGCTTACTGAAAAGGACTTTCAAAACTGTGCTAAATACATAAAACCTCTATTTAAAGGCATTGGAGAGATGCCAGTGCAGTCAGGATGGGCAAGGATAAAATTCTGAAGAGAAGTGAGATGAAATCAGAGCAGAGCTACACATTCACTCTATTTTGTTTTTCCCCGAGGACATTTGCTAATTCTCAGAGCGGTGGGGAATAGAATACTGAGAATGAAAACAGAGTAATACTAGGATAAAGACACGGGAGTTGATGTTAAAAGCTTCCAAAGCAGGTGACACTTAAGCAAAGTTTCATGCAGTTGAAATTTCAGAAACCCCATGCGGTTGAGCCGTTGTACTGACTTTGAAGTTCTACAGGGAAGATGAGAATTATAAACTGAAGGATCTGTTTCCTTGAGAATAATTTTGAGATTTTATGTGAAGAAAGAAGGCTAGCACCTGACTAGATATTGACAAGATAATTCTATGAGATGCTTAGTGCATCTAGAGCTGTGCTGAGAAAGAGTCCATGTGACGGTAGTTAGATTAGGGGAGGATCATGCTGACAGATCTGCTTACAAGCCGACAACATTTTGGCATCTCAAGAACTAAGCACCCTTGGCATGAATGTTGGACTTCTGAAAGCAGACACCTTCTGGGTGACGGAGGTGAAGTTTTCTTAAATGGCTTCGATCAGAGGAGCCATGGAACCAGAGTAGGGGATGAAGAAGAGTGGCAGAGAACTCATGCTGACAGATCTCTAAGGACATGCAGGTATATTATTGCTTAGAAAAGGGTCTAAGTGATAATCAAGGAATTTTTTAAGAGGATACTTTGTGTGCTATAGGTTTATGTGTTGTATACAAACAGCGAGGCTAAAATACATCCCAGTTGGATTATCATTAAAATTTAATATGATTTCATGGGACTTCCCTGGCGGTCCAGTGGTTAGGACTCAGGACTTTCACTGCCGTGGGCCCAGGTTCGATCCCTTGTTGGGGAACTAAGATCCTGCAAGCTGTGCGGTGCGGCCAGAAAATAATAATAACAATACGACTTCAGTCCTGATCACAATGCTAACACACAGATGTTGTGTCTACATCACGATCATGTAAACTTAAAAACGTCAGACCTCTTCAGAAGTAAATAAATAGTAAAACCAAGGCAGGTAATTCTTATTGCTATTGTTTCCACATAAATCTCAACTAATCTTACACAAGTACGTGGGTGATAGCAACCAACCAATAAACCTTCCATCTCCACAAGAGCAGCTTATAGGATAAGAAAACACACTGACCTGGTTTGACATTTCAACACATAATTTAAAAATAAATACGTCTGCAAATTACAGCAAATCATTTCTAATAGTAGCATTGTAGGGTAAGAGAATTCAGATTCTGAAGTTGTAGAGAGCATTGGGGATGTGAAAACATCCTTCATTTCATCAGCATGTGATCTTTAATTGATCCCCAGCCACCAGAGAGCTAAGAATTATCGGTGAAGATAAAATAACTCTGAACTGGGATTCAGGAAACAAAAATTCTAGTCTGGGCAAATCAATTAACCTATTGACCCTTAGTTCCCTCAGATAAAGAATAAGGAAGTTAAACTAAATGATCAGAATGGAATTTTCCATCTGGGCCAGTCTGTGAATTTATTTATTTATTTTTTTAAGGACCATCAATTATTTTTCAGTGTCTTCATAAGAACAGGAAAATGACAGTCTTTGCTCTATTCAGCAGCATATACTTTCTTGCAGCTGATTCCTGAGCAGAAAGAATAATGGACTAACAGCTAATTTGTGGAGTAAAGGTTTAGCATGTCCTCTAGTTAGTTATTCTTTATCAATCATCCTTTCATTTTTTGTCCCAAGTCTGTGATCTTCCAGGTAATATCTTGAGAATTTTGGAAATACATTAGCTCTTTCAAAGCTTTTAGGTACCATCGTACTATGTCAGGGGACTATTAAGTAGAACATCCCCTCATTTAGTAGGCATTGTTGAGAATTAGCTTGATCCATTTAGGTAAAATTAGTTCAGTGCAAAAGTTTTAAGCTTCATATGTGAGCTTATGGCATTCTTTTTGATGGCTTAGAGCTCTCTCTGACTCTCTGGTTTGGGACTGTCTCTGGCACAGTGAAGTTTGTTAGGAAATGCTCCACGCTAACTGATATCTTTGGTTGGGAAATTTTACTTTGTTGAACGAGCATAACAGAATTTCAAAAGTGATTTTGACTAGACAGAATAGATATAATTTTAGTTAATATTAAAAAAGAGAAAAAAAAAAGAGCTTCATGCTTGGAAGGAAGATTTTGCCAATCATCAACCTAGCTGTTTATGATTATTACTTCATCAGAAATACTAGCTATAAGAACCTAGCTCTAAGGACTCTTTTTCCTCAAGAAATTCCTTTTTTTCCTGTTTTTAAAATTTGTATAAAAAGGAAAGCTTAGTGTAGATCCAGAAATTAATGGGGAAATGACCCTTGGGAAGCTGGTAATGGATAGCATAACTTTACAATCTGGTAACTCTAAATTTCACAAGTAATTGCAGGCATAAAGTTGGAACCCACGTTGAAGTTATAATGAAATTACCACAGAAAGCAGCCATCTAACCAACAGAAATCTAGCAAAAAGTTAAAGCTACTTTGTTGCCACCCAAAAGGCATGTAAATAATGTCTTTGAAAACCATACGGAATCCATGAATAAATTTTATACAGATGTAAAGGATGACATAAAATAGAATTTGTAGTATTATCCCCTGATGAGAAAAAAAATTCATTTTTTCTTTAATGAAAAATATATATCTATCTCAACTTGAACACCTTTTAAAATCTATTAAACTATGATCTACTTAGGAAATCTACATGAGTTAGAGTGGTTTTAAAACTGAACTACTGAGCTTCCCTGGTGGCACAGTGGTTAAGAATCCACCTGCCAATGCAGGGGACACGGGTTCGAGCCCTGGTCCAGGAAGATCCCACATCCCGTGGAACAACTAAGCCTGTGAGCCACAACTACTGAGCCCAAGCACCACAACTACTGAAGCCTGTGCGCCTAGATCCCGCGCTCGGCGACAAGAGAAGCCACCACAGTGAGAAGCCCACGCACAGCAAGGGAGAGTAGTCCCCACTCGCTGCAACTAGAGAAAACCTGCATGCAGCAACGAAGTCTCAATGCAGCCAAAAATAAATAAATTTTAAAAAACTGAACTACTAATCTCACTACGTAGGTGTATATTCAGTTAATAGGAAAGAACCCTTATGAAAAGTTGAATTCATAGCAAATTATGACTGATGTCTTTGAGAACAGGGACTACATCTATACGTAAAGTATTTATACTAGATTCTTTTGTTTTACTTTATTAAAAAGCTGTGACAAATTTCTCAAAAGTTATATCACGTATTACAGATGTTAATTCAAATTGTGCTTCAAAACTGATATAAAAATCTATAAATGCTATGTTCTTGATATGCAGGGAATCTTGTATTTTCAGACACAAGTCTATCTGATGTATGAGTCCTTTATACCTTTAAACTTTACTTAGAAATGACTAAATTCTAAAAATTATTTTTTGTAAAATCCCATGCCTTCTTCTGTACAAGTGATATGCATACTTTTTCAGTAGATACAATTTAGAATAGAAATAAAACATAAGTTGATTATAGTGGTTCAAGGTAAAGATAGATTATTATGGATTGGTGTAGTCAGAGAAAATTTAGTGGAGAAAAGAGTTAAGCTCACTTAAAGGAAGGGATTTATCAGAATTGAGCCTCGTGTCTTAAAAAGAAGCAGGATATGCATATAGACAGACATTAGCATAGCATATGTAAGAATGAGGAATTAAGGCAGACAATACAAGGATTTATATAGAAAAGTTCAGCGGCAAAAGGTAAACAGATTCTGTCAATTTTTAATAGAGAAATAAAATTGTTTAGGCTTAATGTAGAAGAAAGTAGGGAGTCAATGTGTCTGATCTTTACTTTTTAATGCTGGATAGAGGCATGAGGCAGACGTGATTTCAGGAGGATTAATCTTCGAACAATATTCAGGCAGCCTCTGAGAAAGGAAAAACAATCACCAGAAAATACTGAAAAAAACATTTTAGTAATAATTCTAATGTAAAAGTATGAGCATCTGGTTTCTGTACAGATAAAATGTAGATAAAGGAATGGGAAACCAAAAGGGCCAAGTGGTGCTCAGGCCTGGTCAGAGGCAGTAGGGAGATGTATTGTTTCAGAGGATTTCAAAACAATAATCAAACTGAATAAAAGTTTATCTGTTTCTAATGTCAAAGATAAAATACATTTTCCTGACAAATTTTGGTCTAAGTACCAAACAGTTGCCATCATTATCGATGAGTTTTAATCATACACACACAAGCTTTACCTTAGTCTATTTTAATTACTTTTCCTCAATGAACATTGCAGTTAAAGGATGTTAATTCAAAGAACTTCTAGTTATAAAATCAACTCCCATTACCCATGGCCTCCACTATACCATTTCACGTTCATTTCAAGAGTCAGTTCACGAGAATTTGGAATCCTTTGAGCTCATTTCAGGTAGTTTGTGTTTTAAAGCCCTAAGGTATTAGATATTTCTTCAGTAAAATGCAGTACTTTTGAAATAAGCAGAGGGTATGGTGATTTTTAAAATGAAGAAACAGAATTTGAGTTTTTTTTACTTCTGTAATAGTTACTTATTATTATTAATTTGTGTATTTTCAAATGACATGATTTTATATATAGGTATATATACATATGAGATCCAGTAAAACAAAATTGTCACTTCTTTTCTGACTATTCTTATTTGTTTCATTTTAGGATCATTACTGAAAATAATTTTCCTGTATAGAAAAAGTGGGTGTTAGAAAATAATTCACTTCAGCTGTCAAAACGTTAAATATACTGCAGAAATAAAATAATAGTAGAGGCATTTGTAGGCCTATATATAAGATAAATGAAGTGGAATCATCAAAGGAATTTTTGTGCTTCTTGTTTAGGGATTAGGAATATTAAACGTAGTAAAGAATCTGGAACAAGGAATCAGTTAGCTAGTTTGTGAGTAGAAAGAATGGGGAGAAAAGATAGTGAGTTTGGTTTTTTGCCTATTTGATTTGATATGATGATGGCTACTGTAAGCCAAGATAGAACATATACATTTATAAATCTATGTATACGTATGGATTATAGTACCTTATACTGCATTATGGTGATTTGGTGAAATGTTTATTTCTTTGGGTACATTCCTGATATTCAACCAGGAGCATGGCACGAAGCAGCTACTTCAAGTGCTCAAAGATCGAGCACATGAATGCATGTGGAAAAGTTTCGGGCCTGAGAAGAGGTGAACTATGAACGCCAGAGATGTGTATTTTGCAATTAGATTGCTCTTTTCTTGAGGCTGACCAATAGGATCTTTAAATTAAAAAAAATTTTTTTAATAAAAAATGTATGCATTTAAGGTGTACAACATGGTGTTTTGATACACATATACACAGTGAACCGATTATTATGTCAAGCTAATTACCATATCCATCACCTCACATAGTTACCTTATTTGTGTGTGTGTGATGAGAGCACCTGAAATCTACTCTCTTGGCAAATATCTTGCATACAGTATATACTATTAACTGTAGTCACCATGCTGTACATTGTATAGCTAGAACTTATGCAACTTTGTACCTTTTGTCCAACATCTCCACATTTCCCCTCCCTCTCCACCTCTGGTAACCACCATTATATTCTCTGTTTCTATGAATGTGAATTTTTGGACTCCACATGTTAAGAGATCATGGAGTGTTTTTCTTTCTGTGTCTGACTTATTTCTGTAGCATAAGGTCCTTCTAGTTTTGTCCATGTTGCCTCAAAATGGCAATATCACCTTCTTTTTTAGGGCTGGGAAGCCATCTGGTCCTGGGGTTTTCTTTCTTGGGAGGTTTTTGATTACTACTTAAAATTTCGTATTAGATGTTGGTCAGTTCGGGCTTTCTATTTCTTCTTGATTCAGTCGTGGTAGGTTGTATGTTTCTAAGAATTATCCATTTCTTCTGTATTATTCAATTTGTGCATACCTGGGGTCACTGAAATACTCATCTTTAGCTTAGATTTTACTTCCTCAAAGATATTCTCTGAACATCTTACTAAAGAATCTTTCCCACTCACCATCTATTGCATCACCTGTGTTTATTTTTATATTTATTTTCTATATAATTTCAGTTAACACTAGTTGAAAGTATGTATTTTCGTACATATTTACTCCCATTAGAATACCAGTTTCTGTTTTTTTTCTCTCCTGTTCACTTTTGTATTAAAAAAATAGTACAGTGTTTAGCACTTATTATTATTATTTTTTTTAGAAAGAATAAGATCATAGATTTTTCTAAAAATGCTAAACATTAAAATTAAAAATACTTTTAAAACATTCTTTGGCAATATAAATGCTACAATGTGATTTACCATTCAAATTTTACACTTGCTGTGTGAAAGCTTCAGGTGATCCTTCATAATATTTGCAAAAAATATGCATTGATTATTGCATTAATGATTTAAAATACGGTGTCTCACACCAGGGCCTCATGATATAGAAATTATGTTGTAGAAGAGCTAGATATAGACAAGATGGAATAAATAAAGCTACCCCTCTTTATTCAGGCTGAGAAACTAGAAGAAGGAGAAGCCCATTGCTCTTAGAGGAGTCCAGAAGTAAGGAAGATACACTGCTAGCGAATCATGCAGCAAAGTTGTTTTCTGTGCATCGCTGCCCCTACAAAGTAACACAGAACTTCTTTTAGTTTTGATGCTTGGTTACTTGATTCACTTAGATTGTCTCTATTATCTGATGACTTTGGTAAAATTACTCGTAATAGAAAATCTATGAAAGGCAGATTCATGATCACGACTGTATCTCAGAAAGATAATGCCTTTTCTTGACATATACTACACACATACTGGCTCTCTACCGTGCATACTCTACTGTAGAGCACGAGCTTCATATAAGGATTTTTAAAAATTCTAAAGAAAGGAGAATACAAAAGCTTCTCATTAAATCAACATATATGTGTTTTCAGCATGACTTCTACCATACACATATTGACTCTACAAAGATGGTTCTTTGTGGAACAATATCTACTTAAGTTAATATGACTGATCTTAGAAATAATCAAACTCAACATAAACCCACAGGAGCATAAATCTACGTACAACTGATAGCTAGAATCAGGACCAAGTCTTTCCTGTTTCCTAGGCAGGACCATCATGAGGTAGCCTTTTTTTTTTTTTTTTTTTTTGCGGTACGAGGGCCTCTCACTGTTGTGGACCCTCCCATTGCGGAGCACAGGCTCCGGACGCGCAGGCTCAGCGGCCATGGCTCACGGGCCCAGCCGCTCCGCGGCATGTGGGATCTTCCCGGACCGGGGCACGAACCCGCGTCCCCTGCATCGGCAGGCGGACTCTCAACCACGGCGCCACCAGGGAAGCCCAGAACCATCATGAGAATGAGGTTTTGTTACCAGGTAAATATTACCCATTATGCAGTTACCTAACCACCACTCAACCCCTTGATTTCTTTTTTGCTTTTTTATTTTGACAGTAGTTCAAGTAAAAAAAAAAAAAAAAAAAAAAATATATATATATATATATATATATATGTATATGTCTCTTTATTCAATATTCCTTTCAGTCAATTCTGTCAAACTGAGAAGACAAGAAAAAACCAAGAAAAAATGTGCAGCATGTTTGATAGATCTCCTTAGAATGGACATGACACCTGTCTAATCATAAGGGATTAAAATGCAACATAGTCCTTAAACAGACAGCCAGAATGTCTGTCCTTGACAACTCCTTCTGTCTTTTCTATCATGCTGAAAATGAAGGAAAACTTCATGCATATGACCCCACTGATTTGGAATTTATAAGATTAAGGCATAAAAAACACAGTTGTTTTAAAAGGTTGCATGACAAAGTGTATAGGGTATTATTTGGGGAGAAAGAAATATAGTCAATTATTAAAACTTTAAGGGAAAATTGTATTTTCATATATTGTCAATAATCCTTTTTTCTTAATAGATAATTACTGTTATTTTTAGATTAAAGGAGAGGAATATTTTGGTACCTATTAACCTATTAGCTCTTTTTTACTAAAATATAGGACTAGTGTTAAAAATATAACCTGTATCTTATTTTTAGAGGATATATTTTATATTTATAATTGCGTTTTCTTCGAGGGTAGTTATAGAATTGTAACACTTATGCATATTGTCTTCCTCGCTTGTTAAATATATATGTGTGAATTACTTTTCCTTTTCTTCTTATTTCCCCTTATTGTTTTATTGAAAGATTATTGTTGGTGACTAACTTTACAATGTAGTCATTAGGTTAAGGAATATTCAGACAGAACTGGTATTCAACTTGAGAAGTAACTAACATCACCCCAATTTGAGTAATGCAACTGTTGAAATGTGTACCCCTCTTCTGGGGAAGAGAGTGAAAATCTTTTTTATTTGTTAATAGTGTTTATGTTTATGTTGTTGGAAGGATGTTCCCATACGTGTAGAGCTTATTTATGGATACTGACTAGGCAAAGGGGTGGACCTGAGGCTGGGGTTTAAATCTACACTTCTTCTTTGCTGACTTCCATCAGGTTCTACCAATAGGTGAGGCAAGAGGAACATTGGAAGGCAGGAGGAAGGGGAAGAGGCATGTTTCCTCCTGTCAGCTTCCTGTTTCTGCCAGCGTTTACTCAGCCACTGTTTTTCATTTCAGCAGAGGCTTCCGTTTCCAGCTTCTTCCAATACCATCCCAGATCCAACCTCATCCTCCTCCTTAGAGACACCACAAATAGCTGGGTAGCAAGCTTCCTCAGAGTTTTGAGTCCCAGGTCTTTAGGGCACTGCATTTTGGACTGGTGACAAAGAATTTGTCTGCAGATTAGACATTGAATGACACTGACTTATGGCACGCATGAACACATTTGGCTTCATCAGCATTTGTTTCTTGCCCTTAGGCAGCAGAGACAGAATATCTTACTTCTTCCTCTTTTCTTTTCTTTTAATCAGGTTTATGCATACTCAGCTAATGTGCCCATTCACATAAAACCTCTGAGGTAACCAGCCTCTAAAATGATCCCCAATGTTATTGCATTACTGATATTCACAGCCTCCTATAGGTTTCTCCCACATTGTATCAGAAGTGATCTGTGTGGCTAACAGAATGTGGTTGAAGTGATGGTATGTCACTTCTGAAAAATCATTGAGTTTCTACTTTGCTCTCTTTTAGACATTCACTCTGGAGGAAGAAAGCTGTCACATTATGAGCTGGCCTTTGGAGAGGTCCACATGGCAAAGTCTTAAGGCTTTCAGCCACCACAGAGCAAGAATCTGAGGTCTTCTGCCAACACCCATGGATGCACCATCTTATAAGGGGATCTTCAGCCCGAGTCCAGCCTTCAGATACTTTCAGCCCTAGCCAGTTGCAACCGCATAAGAGACGCTAGGCCAGTCCTAGCCAGCTAAACTGATTCTGGATTCCTGACCTTCAGAAACTGTGAGATATAATAAAGTCCTGCTTATTTTTATGATGCTAAGTATGGGGGTTTATTTGTTACACAGCAAAGAATATATGGTACACCTTCTATCTTGCAAAATTGAATTTTACTTGTCAGAGTATGTCCAGAGAGCTAAATATTGCAACAAAGTATAGAGTTTGGGAATATAAAGTAATTGTCTTTATATGTCTTCATAGCTCTTCCAAGTTAGGAAGAGTTTTTAAGAGTGGTGTATCCAAAGTAAAGGGACCTTCTGAAATTCTTAATTATCAATACTTTGATCATGTTATTAAAAACATTTAGCATGCATTATGCCCTTCTGAAATTTCTAATAGTGAAGTTTATTTCTCTTTATTTAAGAAATGAAAATGAGGTTGATTTTTTTTAATCAATAAATTTAGGAAGAAAAACGTCATCTAGTAGTATATGGTGCTATAGGGTTTGATATCTCTTTTCTCTTCGTATCACACTTTTTTCTTTATCTGGTCTATAACTTCCTACAAATCTTATTCTCAATGTTGGTATTGTATTGCTTATTTAAACTAAATGATTCTCTCTCTCCCAGCTCCTTAATTTTGAAATTTCCTTTCAATTTGTTAATTCCATATTTAAAATCTTCCTGAACTTTATTTGCTCCTTTTTTTTTTTTTTTTTTTACAAAAAATAAGGTTTTCTTTATTGTGAGAAATCACATCAGATTCTTTTCTTCCAGCTTAAATTTCTTAGTTTACAATCCAAAATTTCAAATTTATGTCTTTGCTCTTCTAGCCTTCTCTGAAACTGTTACCAGCTTCACTGAGCCGTTGTAACTCTTTACTAAAATTTACAACAACAATAAAAATACTGATTTTGTAACAAGACTAGTCAGAATAACTTTAAGGGGAATAAAATTTTACCTTATCTGATCTTCTTACAAGTGTGAAACCTGCTCTATCCCTGCTTTTTCTTTACTGCCTGTACATAGAAGTGTTGTAATTAATTTGTAATTCATAACTATGTTTTGTGAGGCAAGGCTCATTTGTGTAAATATGTTTTTCCCCTTTTACTATGTCTCCATACTTTGAGAATAATTATGACTCAATCCTATAATTAATTAGTAGCTTTACACATTCATTCAACAGATGTGTACTGCAGTAAATCTTCATATCACATAAGACACAGACAAAATTGTTTTGAATAATGAAAAAGCTATATTAAAGGAGCTTGTATTTCAGTAGAAAGTACAAAGTATACATCCAAATACCTATTGGCAACATGAGGATTTTAGTAATCAATTAATTTAATCTGTTTTGATGAATTATGGCCATAGGTCATTATATGTGTTCAATAAAAGTATATGCTGTTAATAAATATGTAAAAATGTCAACAATTTGGTGAGAAATTTAATTTCTCTGAGATGTACTGAGTGTTTTAAGTTTCAACATTATAAATGTGTGGTAATAAATCTGTTCTATCAAGAAAAATATTCTATTCTCTTCTAATTCTTCTCTCTCTCAGCTCCCCTGCTCCCTGCCTTTCTCTGTTTTTCTCGCCCTGTCTCTCTCCTTTCTTCTTCTGTCTTTGAAGCTTTTCTCTAAGTTCAAATGTCCTGAAATACTGAGGTGGAAGATTCTATGGTTCTTCGGCAGAGTTTATGAGTTGACTTACAAAGAGAAGAATCTTGAGTTTGGGAAGGAAAGGTTATTTGCAGAATAGGAGGAAATAACTTTAATTATATCTCGGATGTAATTTATGAAAGAAAGAGATCAGGAATGTCAGTCCTAGGATGCATAATCAAAGAAGAATCCTTGACTTTGTACCAACTGTTTGGAGAAGAACATATCTATTTATATGAATTACATTAAAATGGAAATATTTTAAAGTATGAAATTATTTTACAGACACTTTAAATTTTGTTTTACGATTCTCTCCTTTAACTGACTTTTAAAAATGTATAGCACAGTGACTGTAGTTATTAATACTGTACTGTATACTTGAAATTTGCTAAGAGAGTAGAACTTAAGCATTCTCAAAATGATAATGATAATAATAATAGTAATAATCAATAACTATATGAGGTGATAGATCGGTTAACCAGATTTTTAAATTAACTAAATATATACTTTTATCAAGTAACCTTTATTTTAATTCTCCATCTTGGATAAATTTTAAAAAAGTGATAAAAAGGTAAATAAGAAATCCCAAATACTTGGAAAAAATTGAAATATACCGCTAAGACACTTTATGTTAAGCAAAGGAAGTTGCGGTTTTCAGCACACATCCAGGGGATAACTGAGAAGGTGGAAATTGAGTTTACAGTGATGTGATATCCAGGGCTGGGTTCTAGTCTAAGCATCCCTCGAAGGACTGGCCGGATTGCCACAGGTAAAGCACTCTTTGACATGTGCCAAAGGTTTGAATATTACACGCGTGAGAGAAGAGGCAAAAGGCTGAAATCACTCAAGCCACATGCCAACAGCTTCCCTAGTTGGCTTGTGCATACTCAGAATAGATTCCAGATAAATTGTTTCTCCTTCACAGCATGTGGTAAGGATGATATTTCCTACACAGATGCAAGGCCAGCCCTGTGAAAAGGTGTAAAACACATTCATTTGGAGTGATTTATGGAATATCAAACACTTTCTACTTGGCCAAATAACTTGTCTTAAAATGTATATGTGTGTGTGTGTGTGTGTGTGTGTGTGTGTGCGTGCGTGTGTTGTGTACAGTTGTCCAAATTCTCACCTTTGACATTGGAAGCTTTTGGATTAAAACAGTACATTTTTCTATTTCAAACAGAAAATTGACAAAGGTTAAGAAGTTTGATAACATTTGCATTGCATGGCGTACGTCATGTGCTGGTGTATGTTTTCACAGCTTTTGAGAGGGAAAACCTAGCAATAAGTACGAAAATCTTAAATGAAAATACCATTTTATGTAATAAGTTGGCTTTAACGTTTTCATAATATATACTATAACTCATACAAATTGTGAAATAAAGTATGCACCAAAATTTGTTGCTTACAAGTCCAAGAAAACTGTGAACAGCCTAAATGTTCATTAGTAGAATAAAGATTAAAGAGATTAATGCAAAAATATATAACGCAGAAAATTTTAAAAAATACATCCACACGTGCTTATTGAAGAAAAATTGCCAAGATAAAATATTGAGTGAGATAAAAGAACAGGATACGGAGTGTGATTTTTTCTGTATGAGTATACTTGCAGGCATACGTTTAAATATACATGAATTACATGGCTCTTTGTCTAACTTAATATATTTTGTATATGCATAGACATTCCTGGATGGATACACAAGAAACTGTTCTCAGTGGTTACATATGAGAGGTGAGGATAATTAATTTTATATTTCACCTTGTACCATTCCTATTTAATATGATTTTTAGAAATAGTTGTTTTAATAGTATATATCCCTCCTCCCCTCTCCTCTTATTCACATCCTCACACCATTTAATTCCTTGTGCTATCAGAAATAATTCTATCATGCCCATTATCCTAGTTTACATTAATAAAAATAAGCCCAAGAGGCCCAGGTCACCTCTCACTCCTTAGATTTTCATTTCCAAATGCTTGTTCTATTTCTAACTGGCCCCACCTCTTATTCCTTTCCAAACACTAAAATGTTCTGTGTCCCTGCAATTCAC
Source organism: Phocoena phocoena (assembly GCF_963924675.1). Lineage (NCBI taxonomy): Eukaryota > Metazoa > Chordata > Mammalia > Artiodactyla > Phocoenidae > Phocoena > Phocoena phocoena. The sequence goes on from NC_089223.1 coordinate 3,827,327, forward strand.
AGTCCATCAACAATAAAACCTTCTTTATCTTCTCCAATTGTTCCTTCACTTTGTTACTCAACACGAAACCCGTTTTTCCTGGGAAGATTCTGCTTTCTCCGTGGCCCTGTCACGCGGTGGCTAGAGGAGCAATCCGTTTCCTCCTCGTTTCTCATTTCCAGTTCCAGGTAATTCTCCTACCACCTTCCTAACACTCAGATCTAACGCTCTTGTCATTAAATTATACTGACACTGTGTTTCTTTGGTGCCATCTTCTACTAATGACTCACTCTCGTTCTTTAACATTTCAACACCCCTCTCACTGCCATTCTTTGTAACATTATGCCTGTCATCATTGGTGATGATATTAGCATCATTTTAACAGCCTGGTGGATAATTCCCTCCCTTCTTGTCCTTCAGGGACTTCTCCTCCAATCTATCTCAGCCATTCCCGCCCTTCATCACTGGAAATAATGGAAACCTCTGCATTACCCTACTTCACTCTTTTACTTCCACTTCTTAACTTTGCAGGTCACTCTCGGTATTCTGACAATTCTTGGACTCCATTGTTATATGTACCTTACTGATCTTATCTCACTTGACTGTTTCCACCACCTCAAATTGTCATCTTCCTAATTACTCACATTAGATTCCATGATCTTATATTACAGTCACTTCCTTGCTACTCTGAAACGTCTTTGCTCCTTTCTCGGTCCATTGCACTCACTTGCAGAAATGCCAACTCCAGATCACATCCGAGGCTCTGACTAACCTGTGCCTGCACGGCCGAATATACCTGGAGAAATGCACACAACCAACAACAGCTTGCTAGCGGGATGCTGAGTTTACAACCACTTCCCTCAGTGGAACCCTAGTGATGCTGTGTTCTCATGCTATGCTCTAGTCCACTCACTTGCTCACTTAAATAGACGTCTCTTCTTTCATTGAATTTCCAACATCTCTTTCTGTATCCTTACACTTATCTAACCATCTTGTTTTTCTTTTCAAGAAAACAATGTTAGCATTTTACTGTGAACAACTCTCAACAAGACTCATTTATATAGGAAAGAGTTAAAAATAAGTTTGTTTTACATAAAGTGAAAACAGTGGGCCTGCTACCCAGGCTGCTTGGGTTTCTACATATTTCACAAACCCCCTCAGTGTCTGGAAGACTCTTCCATGGAAACTGAAAACATCACAGACAGAATTAAGAATCCTCTGATCCAAAGAATAGGATTGATAATATTTAAATTCTCGTAGGAGACAAATTACAAAATTCAGCATTTTGTTCTCGTTTCCTCCACAACATACACAAGTAATCCACTCCACTGTGCTGGCACAGACAAGCTGCTTTGTAAATGGGAGCTAGCGTTATTAGTGCTGGTTTGTGTAATGCGTACTATTGTACATAATATGCTTGGGCTCAGAAAAAGGAGAGTGGTAGGTAGAAAGATAGAAGTAAGATATTATTTCATAGAATTCCATCACCTCACAGAAGGTTAACATTTTCCCATTTGTTCTAAGAAAAACTGGGTAGGTAAGATTTGTGATTCTCTTACTCCCCCAAATAATAACTAGTAAAGCCATATACATTGCTTCTATCGTGAGCAGAGCATAAGTCAAATATAGCACTGGGAGCATCTCTGAGCACTCTGTCTTTTAGGATGTTACAAATAGTTCCCGTCTCTATTTTAATTGCGAGGATTATTCTTTACTCTGCAATATATACTGTACCATTGAAGATGCGTATTTCTCTTTTAGGGAGGATGACAAGATGGTGCTTTCATAGCAAGAGAAAAACTTGAATTGGATAAAGGATTTTATAAATCCAATGTGGGCAGGCTTTATAACAGTATACCAGTGAATGGTATCTATTAACAGAATTTGATTTGCTGATGACACAGAAATGTGATATAACGTTAGCAAAGACATTGTGGGATGATTCTTGTTTTTGACAATTTGGTGAGTTGATAGAGAGGTGCTGAAAGCTGTGGTCTGCACTTTGATATGATCTTTGCCATTCCATGTAGGAATAAACTCAATCATTTCTGACTGCTCTAGCACTGAGATGTTCAGTTAAATTTAAGATGTTCTCCAATCAAACAAGCATCTAAACAACAGTAAAATTCAATCATAAAAAATGAATTTCTTGACTGACATAAATGAGCAACTGTGACATCTGAAGGGAATACATGCCTTAGGTCACTGATGACTTTCACTTCAAAATGCTGATTTTTCCGTGTCAGGATAAATCCACCTGTAGTGATATATCACCTGTATTATATATATGTGTATATTGCCATGCTTGATTTATATATAAACACATTCAATTCACAATAGAAGCGGCTTTATTCCCTATGTTAGATGAGTTTTCTTCCTTTTTCTTTTAGTAAAATGAATCATCAAAGGACCAACTCAAGGAGAAATAAAAAGAAAGCACTTGAATATAATATTTTCATGGATTTTTAAAACAAGCTTAGACTTTGATCATTGCTTATTTGATCAAAGAATATTTGGTACCCTTTGAAGGGAACTGTATTGTTTTAGTATCCATCAGATTTTATTTACAACTTCATCATGACAAAAATGAAAGGAAAAAAGCCGCTTCTATTGTGAATTGAATGTGTTTATATATAAATCAAGCATGGCAATATACACATATATATAATTTTAATTTAAAATATCACTGCTCTTGGGTAAACAGATGTCATCCATTGTGGAAAAAAATAATTAAAATAAATAGTTGAATTCAAAGTTAAATGTGGTGGTATTCGTTCTCTACGAATATCTTAAAATAAATCATGGTAACGTCTCATCATATGAATGATGAACAATATCTCCTGACGATGATTTATCACAGTATTTTTCTTAAAGAATCACTAAAGTACTGTAATAAATGTATTAAATCTAACAATTGACTTTTTTGTAATTTAAAACTCGGGCACTCATTCATAAGTCAGGTTATTAAATAAAAATTTGCTTGGATTCTAAGGCACTCCCTGGAATAAAGTTAAGTACATTGGAGAAGAGAAAAAAAATTCAATATCCAAGAATACCTAAAAATTAAAAAAATAATATATTTATATTTCAAATGATTTTTACTTTTGTAAGTACTTTAACATTTAACTGACTTGCAATCCCATGGAGGCTTGTATTAATTTTACTGTTGATTTCTAATAGTGTGATAAATGTCATGAAGTATTCATATATGGGTACAACTTGAGTTCTTAAAGCTTATAGTATAAGGCAGAATGCATTTTCTTTCTCTACTGTGTCTAGGATGTATACAGTATAAAACATCTGGGTTAAAATGTGAAACAAAGAATCTGGGAGATTTGTTTATACAAGTTCATGAACTCTTCTCACTGGAAATTCGTGGATATTGTGGCTTTATTGAAATAGCATAAGCTATCTATCAGAAGCATTTTAGATATTAGAGAGAGCCTACTAGCCATTGGATTGCCGGTGATCTATTTTAGGGATTTTGATTCAGTAATGATATCACTGGGATTATTTTGTACTATAATTTTGCTTTGCTGCTTTATTTCTTAGAAGGAAAATTATTTTTAGAGATCCACCTAATAGTATTTTTTGTCTCTTCCAAGGGCTGTTAAAGACCAATAGTTGTCTTTTCTCTCCCCTTGGTTCAAGAATATCTATTTTGGGCTTCCCTGGTGGCGCAGTGGTTGAGAGTCCGCCTGCCGATGCAGGGTACGCGGGTTCTTGACCCGGTCCGGGAGGATCCCACGTGCCGCGGAGAGGCTGGGCCCGTGAGCCATGGCCACTGAGCCTGCGTGTCCGGAGCCTGTGCTCCGCAGCGGGAGAGGCTACGGCAGTGAGAGGCCCACATACCGCAAAAAAAAAAAAAAAAAAAAGAATATCTATTTTGACATTGGTAATTCAGAATGACTTTGATATTAACTGGAAAGTGGCAATAATGTAATCTTTCACTTTGCTTACTTAATTTATTAAAAGAGGACTGAGATGTTTCTTCTTATTACTATGATTTTTAACCTGATTTTTTTCTTACTTCCCTTAAAATTTTTTAGTGATTAAAACTTTTGTCCTCTGTCTGACTTATTTTGCTAATCACAATACTCTCTAGGTGCATCCACATTGTTCCATATGGCAGAATTTTATTCTTTTTATGGATGAGTAATATTCCATTGTGTGTATATATATATATACCATACATATATCTCCCACAGGAAAGGAGGAATGGGTGAGATAGGAATATGGGATTAAGAGACACAAACTACTATGTATGACATAAATAAGCAATAAGGATATATTGTACAGCACAGGGAAATATAGCCATTATTTTGTAATAACCTTAAATGGCATAGAATTTATAAAAATACTGAATCACTATTTCGTACTTCAATAACACATGTGTCCTTAATCTCTTCTTTCTTTATTCTTTCTGCACATCTGGTATTATTTTTGTTGTGGGGTGACTTTTACGGTCTTCTTACCCTCACCTGCAGCTCTGTGAGTCCCTAACAGAGGGTAACAGACTCTATGTGGCCTTATTAAATGTACAAATACAATTAAGTTATTCTTCTGCCTCTTCTGCTGCAAGAGAAATAAAAACATACATAAACAAATGAAATGTGTTTTAGAGACAGTTTATGAAAAAAAAATCTTAGAAGCAAATAGATAAAGCAGTTGTTAAGAACTGAGTTGATCAAAAACACAAGTGTTGGCAAAACTGTGGAGCAATCGGAACCCTCTTATACTGCTGTTTGGAATGTAAAATAGTGCAACTAATCTGGGAAATGTGTTGGAAGTTCCTCAAAATGTGAAACACAAAGTTACCACATGACTAGAAATTCTACTCTCAAGAGTACTCAAGAGAAATGAAAACATATCTCCACAAATAGGCTTGCAAATGAAGCCTCATCCCATTATTCACTGAAGCCAAAAACTGGAAAAAAAAAAACCCCAAAACTCAAATGTCCATCAACTGGTGAGTCCTTAAACAAAATGTTCTATTATTTGGCAATGGAAAAGTGTGAAGTACTGATGCATGTTACGACACAGATGAACTTCACAAATATTAAGGAAAGTGAGAGAGGTCACAAAGGCCCAAGAATTGCATGACTGCATTGACATGGATTGTGTAGAACAGGCAGATCTAGGGACAGAGCGTAGATTAGTGCTTGTCTCAGGTTGCAGGGTGGAGAATGGGGAGATGATTAGGAGAGAGCGCTGACTATGGGACTTCTTTGTGAGGTGACAAAAATGTTTCAGAACTAATATGCGGTTGCACAATGTTTTTTAGCTCCCCCATGGATGTTGGGACCAATCCCTTACACAAATTAGTATCTTAGACTGATTACGCCACACACACTAGGAGGATATGAAAAGGTTCATTATTCTCATGACGGGGCTCTCCAGGGAGAGCAGCTGGCACAAGCCGGTCCAGATGACACAAGTGAGAGAGACAAGTGGCTTTGGCTTTTACTGTGGTTGGGAGGTGGGCCAGGGTTTTTGTGGTTTGGACTTTAAACCAGTGCCAAGGGAGGGAAGTGTGGGCTGTCTGATTGCCTTAGACCAAATGTGGGACAGAAGAGAAAGGCAAGGGGGAGGAGGGGTCGTGTTTGACACCTTTCGGGTCAAACATCTGAAATGCAGTCTTTCTCCTTGTTATGCACAACTCTGCAAACATACCGAAAACAGTAGAATTGAACATCTTAAATGGGTGAATTTTTTGGTATGTATATTACATCTCAATAAAGCTATTTAAATAAAAACTGACGAACACACAATCTTGGCTAAGATATGGAACTAACAGGAATATCATATATAGCTGGTAGGAATAAAAAATGATAAAACCACTTTTTAAAAAGTTTTGGAAGTCTTTTTTTAACTTTAAACATCAACTTATCATTTGAGCAAGGTGTTCCACCTTTAGGTATTCTAATCCAAGAGGAATAAAAACATATTTCTATTTAAAAATTCATACAAGAATGTTCATAGGATCTTTATTTCTAATAGACCACAACTTCAAACAATCCATGAACAGGGGAATGGATGCACAAATTTTGGTATATATATGCGGGTACTGCTACCTGCAAAAACAGGAATGATTCTTATAGACAGCTGGGTGAAAGGAGCTAGAAAAACAAAGAGTTGTGTGATTCAATTTCTGTTACATTCTTGAACTGGCAGACTGATCCATAGTGAAAATAATCAGACAAGTAGTTGCATCTGTGGGGAGCAATGGACCAGTTAGGGCCACAAGGGAAATTTCTGGAGTATTAGAAACATTCTCTAGCTAGCCAGGACTTTAGGTTAGATAAGTATATTAATTTGTCAAATGCATGCAACCTAGATATGTGAAATTCAATGCGCATTGATTTTATCTCAAAAAATACTATAAACTAGTCATAATTAAGTAGGGGAGCTTTGAACTGGGGTAAGTATTGATGATTCAAGAGTACTGAGTTATTAAAGCTAGGAGACGGGTACATGAGGTCTTATTATACTATGTGGTTTACTTTGTACATGTCTGAAATTTCCCATCACTAAAAGTTTTTTTCAGAATTTCACGGGCAAGGATGATGGTGGTGCCTGAGAGAAAATAGAGGTCTCTCTCAAGGAAAATTTGCCTGAGAAGTACAGCTCACTCTAGGGAATCGGAGGTTTTATTATCGTGATAGAAACCTACTAAGTTGAGGCACTTGATGAGGCAAGCTCATTCAGATAATATCAAGAAAATACATGACTAAAACGATTAACGCACTTGAAATGAGCCCCCCAAACTCAAGGCATGCTGCCATGCTATGTCTTAATTTATGCTTCTGCATACATTTGTACATTTTTTAAGGATCTATTTAACATGTTTTGCTGTTTCTAATTGCATGACTCGTGAAGTACCTAGGATTTCAGTTGTTAATTCATAAGACTATGTATGAACTGTGGTGTATTTAAAATATCAAATGTTTTGCTCATGCATATATATATAGAGTCGTACCTTCAGGTACTGGCAAAGATGTAACTCATGATATCTGCTTTTGCTCAATTCTTTTTGAAATAGGCTAAGTGCATTATTTAGTATTACAGCATAAGCTTGTTGCATATTTAAGGCTTATTTGGAATTTCTAATTCCCAGGCCAATTCTACACTAATTTTTTTTTCATGTTAGAACATGAGAAAACCATATTTTAAACTCCAATATCGTGTCTCACAGTAAAATGTAAAGGTATTGCTTTAGATATCTACTTAAGCTTGCCTTCTGTAAGTTCAGATAAGTTTTTTAATATCTGAGTTCATATGCTTTCTTCAAAAATTACATAAATTTGTATTTGACTAGAGTACAGGTATTAATATGCGTTCTATGGCTTAAATCAGGCATTTTGTGCAACAGCAGGTATATCATTATTTTTGTTGTTATCATCATTTAAGTTTATTTTTGAAGTATCAGTGGTCAAATGAGGAGTGTAAGATGAAAAGACCTCATTATTTAGACTTGCACATAACCTTCAGTGCACGCTCAGATAATTCATTAAACAAAAAAACCCAATGCAAATTTCCATATCTTTTCATTCAAACCAGATAGGTAAGTAGAATGCTAAGCCTCAAAGTCGTTAACACGTGGAAGTCAGATAGAAGAGCTGAACCACTAAATTGTGACAGAATTTAGTCAGCAATGCTTGTAAATAGGGTCTTCAAAATTCAGCATTATAAATAATAGAAAATAAGATTGTATTTTTTAAATGTGAAGAGCAAAGATGAGAGTGCTGGTAAGTGTCGAGACACACCCCAGCCGTAATGCAGAAATGAATTCGTTTTAAGAAAACATAGTTCCTTGTTTTTACTTACGCTCAATTCTCCCCTTATTCTTACTCTCCACCCCTAAGTCTCTGAGGTCCTGCTCCACTAGTCTGGCAGTTGTCAATGAATATTGATTAATCAAAATGTACTATTTTTAGAGATAAAGAACATTACAATCAGCCTCTAATACTGAACCACAGAATTAGGTAGACAGCCCATCCATATGATTACTACATACACGGGAACACCAAAATTGTGTGTTACTTTTGTGACACTGGGAATATTTGCAAATGTCTTTGCTGGGATAAAAAAAATTAGGATACCTATTATAACATCAACTATTTTGTGTGTTAAATAAAAAATGTTCATAGGAAATCTATGAAGAGTCTTTGAACGATCCAATGTCCTCTTGTAATATTATTGTATTATTTTAAAATATCATTAAGGCGTTCTTACTGTAAAGATACTAATCACCTGCTCCTGCACCTGAGTTCCTGTCTTGTGCTCCCACTGGTATTTACACAGGCTTCTTACGTATCTTAGCACATTTTATTTTTATTTTTATTTTTTTTTTGCGGTACGCGGGCCTCTTACTGCTGTGGTCTCTCCAGACGCACAGGCTCAGCAGCCATGGCTCACGGGCCCAGCCGCTCCGCGGCATGTGGGATCTTCCCGGACCGGGGCACGAACCCATGTCCCCTGCATTAGCACGCAGACTCTCAATCACTGCGCCACCAGGGAAGCCCAGCACATTTTATTTTGACAGCACATGTTTTTCCTTCATCTTTGTCATGAGTTCCTGGAGGTCAAAAACCACTCGTCACTCACCTCTGGATATCAACAGCTACCAACTATACAATGCTGTAGGAACACACACAGGAAGGTGAGAGTTAAGTGGGAGTGTATTGTTTCACTGAGTTGGGCTCCGTTTGAGTGACAGCAGCTCTCTGAAGTCTACACCGTGTGAAATGAACTCTCCTCATGCGGGCATCTCCACCCCTGTTTAAAGATCTAACCTGTGACCTATTGCCGTGAGTCCTGTTAGAGAAACCACTTATTCTCAATTACTGATATTTTCTCCCATGTAGAAGAACATCTGTTCTCTCTGCTGCCTCCCTCTTCCTCACTCTTCTCTCAGGGAGAGAAGTGATTGTTGGGTTAGTTTGAGTTTTTTTACAAAGAACCACGTGTCTCAGTTACTCCATTCTGTGAGGCTTCCTGCTTGCAGAGAGCAGGTCCTCTGATTTGCTCCCAACCAGAAGAGGCTCAGAAGACAAGGCTCTGCCTCACTGGGAGATGCCTGGGAGTTCTCAGCACGACTGTGTCTGGGTGGGTCATCTGTGTAATCCTACAGTTCACTGTTAGAAGTCCATAGTTGCCTGACACCCAGGTAGCATTCAATGTGCTCTTTTGATCTCACTTTATTTTGTTCTCTAGAGCTTTAGGTTCTGTAGGGAAAGGTCTTCAGCAGGAGAGGCCTGCAGTTTGAGGAAGATAAGTTCAAATCAGGGGTGAATTGTCAGTAACTTTTGTATTGATCGAGGAACTTTGAGACTTAAAAGGAGCATTGTATCAATCAAAGTGATTTGGCATGATTGAGGCTCTGGTGCTGTCAGGGAAGGGACTTTAAGCGTTGGTGGCACTGAACTAAGGAAGGCAATGAGGGTTTGTTGTTATAGAGATAGTGGTGGCTGTTTTGTTGGAAGGTTTATAGGGACCGCTATTGCGTCACTTGACTGTTTTCTCGGTCGTGTGCTTGGCTTTTAACTGTTGCAGGCTTAAACTTTGGACTTTAAGCAAGTGGACCACATGGGATTTTGATGTTAGCAGTTCCCTATACCTCATGACCCTTTTTACATGGGCCAGTGTTTATTGTTATAAAGAGAAGGTTTCATTAGGACAGAGTTAAGTGGAAAGGCTCGGGAGCTTATGGTGCAGGCTACTATAGACTTGTCTTAAATGAACAAGCACAGCCTGGACTCTTCTGTAAAGGATGGTGACTTTGAAGTAGTAATATTTTGATTCACACCGGCAAAAACATCTACTTCTTTCCTTTATTATCAGCCAGATATGTGGCCTGAGCCAGAGAGCACTGGTGAGCTTCCAGGTTCAAACTGCTTAGATGACACTGACATATTGTGCTCTGCATTCAGGGACAAGTGTGAACATTGTGTGAGATGACCTTGACTTTCTGTGGCTTGTTCATAGGCTCAAGATTCACCCCTTATGACATGGCCTGTAATTAACTGGGTTTTGCGTTGACTATACAATCTATGACCATGCGTTTGGAATTTAAAGACCCAAATTAAACCTTTTCAAAGAGCACATGGCAGGGATGTTGGTTGTCCTTACGACTCTGGGGCATAAGCTTCAGAAGCATCCGTAGAAGATTCAGTTCAAGAAACCCCTGAGGATAATTCTTAAGCTAGCGCAAACCTTGAGATTGCACAATGCTTGAGTGTTAGAAACACAGGACTCAAACAGAAAATGCAAGTTAGAATTTTGGACACACAGAAAAGAAAATGAAATATGCCTCAGTTAAGATCCAGTGGCTGGAGTTTGGAGTTGTCTCCATATTAAATTCCTAAACTTTAAAAGAAGGCAGAAATGGCTCTAGTATATATTTGGGGCGCTAACCTTCACTTCTACATACACGGGCATACACACCACACACACACACACACTCAAATATCATAACGCTGGGTTCTGGTTAGGTTGTGTTGACTGTCAGCATATTAACAGAGCTAAAATCACTGAGCAGTGAGTCCTAGTAACACATGGCATAACACAATCCTGGTAAAATAACTGCTCTAGGCTCTAGAGATTGTCTTATTTTCTGAATTCAGTGCACATAGTACCAGTTCTGTGACAGTCCTGTATCCTTTTATCAGTATATGTCCTTTAATAGTGAGTATCTTAGAGCCTTACCGTCGGACTACCCTATTACCTTCCCATACAACTCCTGAAGCTCTAACTGAACCACCTCCCTATGAGTTAGAGACAGGTTAGGCAGAAGCTGCAGAAAAAGAACAAACAAATCTACTTAAACATTGATAATCTTTCTAGAAAACAAATAACATTAATAAATTAGGTAGGTTACACCTTGAACTTTATATTTTTTCACTTCAAATAAATACGGAAAGAGAATTTGACTTTGCACTCAAATCCATTTGAGTTTCAATTCTCAAGAGATGTTAACTTGTAGCTTTAGTTTCTGACGGAGAATTTGATAATAAGAGGTAGTTATTTCAAATGTGGGGTAACGTTTTTGGTGCATTGTATCTTTGTGAAGTCATTTGATATCATTGGAGGGCTTTTGAAAGGCTATATTGAAAAATATGGCTAGAATAGAATGGGAATTAAAAGAAGAAATAAAATTTCAGCCTTGACTAGAGACTGGCCTTGTAGCTAACTTAATTAATGCACTATTATAACCCATTTCAGGCTCTTATGTTTCCCAGGAGCGTTTATAAAAGAGCAATCTTTGTTTTGGGGTCCTTTCTTCTTTGTCGCAATAGACTGAATCATCCTCTTTGATCAGAGTGTTAATGGTTGAGCACAGTGGATTAAAAAGACAAAAAGCTGGGGCTTCTGGAAGAGGTACGTCTTTTTTCATTTCTCGTGATTTCTTCCAAGTGGAGGGAGATCCATCAATCAAAGACTCTTCAACTCTCTCTGCTCTTTCGGGTACTGACTTACCTCATTAGTGAGGATAATATGAGTTTCACAGCAGATACGCTTCAGATCCTCAGACTTGTCTGTCTGCAGAGACCATGTGCAAAAGTCTGGAGCTCTAACGTTCAACGTCAACAAGTCCAGGTTTGCTGCATACCTAAGCACTACCAAAAAGTAAACAGCAAAAACTCAATGGCATTTTAGCCTGCATTTTCCTGATTATCTTTCATTTGTTTCAGAATTTGGTTATGAAAAAAGGATCAATCTTCATCATCTATTAAAATCTCAACAAATTCCAGAGAATTATTACCCTGAATTTAATTCCTTCTGTGTCACTTTTTCCACAGTGGGGTAGAGGTGTAGAAGATAAAGAACATATACAGGTAAGAGAGGTACACCGTGGAGGAAGTTAGAACATCATGCTAAAGTGTGTCATTTACGACTTTGCCTAAAGGAGGCGTTTTGGACATAAAGTCATTGAAGATTCTGATATTTGCCTCTTACAAAAAAAACTTTGTAAAAACCCAACCGTTTATTTTAGATAATTGTCTAAAATAACGGTCAAATAGTTTTCAGATTTTTAGACATGTGCTTCCCCACGAGGAAGGAGTGTGTTGATACTCTAACAGAATGACTGTGATTCTGGTCTAGGAATAGCTTGCTGGTGGGCTAGCTGAGTCTAGTTGAAGGAAGCACAGATGTCACCACTGCCAGGCTCAGGTTTCATGATATCAGACAAGGAATTATCCTGCTGATTGAGATGTTTGCCTGAAGAGTCTCAAAGTACTTTACTGTAGGGCTCACATCATCACATAACTATAAACTGATTTTTCCCATCTCATGACTCTTTAGGTTAATTGCTTTTATCCAAACAGCTTTCCTCCTTAGATTTCGGCTACAATATTGGTGTTCGATTCATTACATAACTTAATCGTAAAACAAAAATTTCCCAAGTGAATGATTCTTAATGTGATACAGGTTATATAATTCCTTAAATACAAAAGTTGATAGCCACTGTTCTGTTTACTACTTTACTGAAAAGACAGTACATTTTAAGTTTATTTTTTGAAGGGCAAAAATGCGGTTTAAATATTCATTGATGGCAGAAATGAAATCCAACATATACATTCTGTTCTGTGGAATACAACAAGTTTTCAGTTTTCAATTTGACAAGCCTTTGGTGAATTTGTGAGTTTGACTTTAATACTTGATCTCTAGACTTAAAAGGGGAAAATTCTTAAATGAATGTGGATTGATGTTCTCTTTAGATACACATTTCTCTGAGAAAACATTGATTGATTCTACTTAAGTCTACAATTATAAGAATTAGAGATTTGTGTATTATTAAAAGTAGAAGGCTACAAGAGAAGCTTCAAATTTATACGCTGCCTGTGTATTTGAGTTTATGTTGTGGGGAAAGTTAGTGAAAAATTATAAAAAATAGAAAATATTTTTATTTCACATTCTGTCTGCAAGTATGAAGAATCATTTTAATACCTGCATGAATAACTTCTTCATCTGTGAGGACCAGACTAGTTTGATCTTAAGGAGGGTAAGTATCCACAGATTTCATATAAACTGAATAATCCACACAAAAATGACCATGTGGCGTTTAAGCATTCACATAAAAACAGATTCCAAAAAGTAACAAATGTAACAAACTGGATTCAACAGGACTCTTAAAAAAGCAAGAAATTTTTGACATTGTTCAATAAAAGAAAATTTAGAATCAGATGCAAGTATGATTGCAGGAATCTTAGCAGAAAATATAGCAGAAATACAGACATTTATTATAAATGATCAGAGAAACCAAGGTACAGGACAGGGAAAATATGTCAGAAATAATTTTACCTGGAGAATTCTTATACTATTTAGCATGTCCAATTTAGCATGTCCAAATACAACATTTGGACATAATTTAATTTAATTTTTTTTGAAAAACCTGCTGCAAAATATATTCTATTTAACATTCTAAACAAAGGCAAACATTCTGCTGATTCATTTTTATTACCAATGGATTGCAATTAGGAATTCAAGGACTTGTTGGAAGAAGAACCAAATGCTGACATCTGATTATATAAAATATACAGGAAATTTTATTTAGTGTAATTTTATTCTAAAAATTATTGAATAAATGAGATATGGAATCCTTGCTTACATTCTAACAAATTTTAAATAACTAATGTGAGAATTAAATAGCATTATGTGATATGTCCTATGGAAAACATAGAATCTTCTCAGTCGCCCTTGTACCGTGGATTATTAGAAAATTAACACACTAACATTGACAACAAATACGACTATTAAAAGAAAGACAATGTGATGATGCATTTTAATTCGGTATTATTCTCTGTATCAGCACTGTCCAATAGAAATGGTATGTGAGCCATGAATATCAGCTACATACATAATTTTAAACTTTACAGTAACCATATTCAAAGGGTAAAGTGACTCAGATTATGTTAATATTAATGATATATTTTAATATATCCAAAATATTTTCCTTTTAGAGTGTAATCAATATAAAATATTAGAGATTTCACATTTATTTTGTTAGGCCTTCTAAACATACGGTGTGTTTTACATTTTCAGCACATCTCAATTCAGACTAGACATATTTAAACCCAATAGCATCAAGTGCCTAGTGTCTGCTATTTTAGTCAGAGTAGCTTTTGCTGAGGAAGGCAACACCTTCATTAATTGTACACCTATGTCCCTACTTATATGTGTGAATTATTTAGTTATCAAATTACTGGAGCAAAGGGAAATGTTTCTGGAGTAAAAAAAAATATATATGAAAGGGTTTAAGGAGAATAGAGAATAAATTACCTCTGTTCCCCACAGAATCACCTGGTTTTACCTTGAGCCCACACTAATAGAGTGTTAGCTGCAGAAGCTGTTGGAAAATTTTGGTGAAAATCAGGACTCAGTAAGCAGGCCTAACCGAGAATTATGAGGGAGCGATTCTCTCCAGTTCTGCACAGGACTTATTACTCTCCAGGGCTCTGAGTCAATGAAGCTATAGAGTATGAAGGAATTCCATCATAACTGTGGACAAAGCTTTCTCTTCAGGAGAGCCAGAGAGACTTTTTGAGATATTTTACAAACAAAGCAGATAACAAAATATGGGAGGAGGCGTAGAAAAGGAAGAATAGGACAGACATCGAATGAGGACTCTGCCATATTTGTCGAGGAGATATTGGTAAGGAATTCTTTGGGGCTGCCCCCCAAAATGAGGCATTTGGTGTGGGAGTCTAGAAGGTAGAAATCTTGCTACTGAGAATGTGAGGAATATTAAGCACATAGATAATCACACCTGATGTATTTGAAATTAAATACTAACTTTTTATAATACTCAGGAACAATAAATGCAGTATTTGGGGATAGTTCATTTTCAAATACCAAAACTCACGTATCTACATTTCTGTCATTAATGTGACTAAAAACATGGTAATTCTAGGTTCTAGAAGATAGCTTGCTGTTGCTGAAGCAGTGCTCATTTTAAAAAGTGTATGCAAATAAATAAATAACCCCGAACTAAAAAAACACATCGGAAGCAAAGTTGGAGAAATGCAAATAATGCATAACCAAGAATTACCGTTTGAAAACATGAAGTAGTGTGGCCACAAGTAGAAGTAGAAGAAATTAAAGCAAATGAAATCCTTATGTTAGTAAAAGAGCCAAGCTCTGGTTTGTTGCCAGAAATCAGTGGTAGAAGTTACAACCTGACAGTATTCAGTAATGAGGATTTATATTTTAAGCAAGGCTTTGAG
Organism: Phocoena phocoena; assembly: GCF_963924675.1. Lineage (NCBI taxonomy): Eukaryota > Metazoa > Chordata > Mammalia > Artiodactyla > Phocoenidae > Phocoena > Phocoena phocoena. Next base: position 3,842,533 of record NC_089223.1, read on the forward strand.
AAAACATGAGTAACAGGAAAATATGAAGGACAGCATTAATTAATAAAAAAAATAAGGTCACAGTCAGGTTCAGAATTATTATTAACCCGTGGACAATATTCTCTAGAAATAGTAGCTACCACAGATTCTGTGAGGAGAAGATTCAGTGTAAACTCTGCCCCCCAAGTATTCAAAAGATGGATTACAATGTAGTACAATAATCTTAATGTGCTGAGAAATCACTTAATAGAAACAAGTATAGACACTCCCTGAATGTAGCACGTTGTATCCTGAGCAATCAGTGGCAAATTAAAATGGCATCATTTTAATATTATTCTCTTATCAGTAGAATACCAGAAAGCCGTTCCTGTCTTTTCCCAAAACTTCATGAAAGTCTAAGCACACGATATTTAATAATAGAAAAAAAGGTGCGTGCAATGTACAGTATCTCTTGTTGTAAGTCCGTAATTAAATAGGTAAGTCAAGTGACTAATTATATGTTTTCTTAATTTAATGGTAATCCAGTGAGCATTTCTTACCTATGTGGCTCTGAGCTAAGTTATGTGGGGTAAGCGAAGGTGAATCAATGCATAGTTCTAGCTACAAGATCATATAATATACAACTAAATATAGCTGATCAATATTTTTATAAAATAAACTGTACAAAAATGAAAGCATACAAAATGAAGCATTTCTATAAATCGTAACAGAGCAAATCACAGCATTGCTTCCTTATTACCAGCCTGGCTAGACAGGACATAGGTAAGCTGTGACAGTGGTGGTCCTAGGGAGATGATAAAGGTGCTGCCTTCCGTCAATGGTTTGGAGCTGCAGAGCTGGGAGAGAGACAACCAAAGCTGGGAGAGCAAATGCCGGTGCTGTGTTGCTCAGAAGCACATACAATAGACTATTCCTGACTTTCTGGATCAGCATTACAGAGATAATAATAGGTATAGCCAAGATTAATAGTCGCTTGTCTCTGACTCCAGAGCTGGCTCTGAAATAACGTGCTACTCTGCCTCTCCTATCGTGTAGCTTTATGAACATGTACATGTTACTACTGAGAGGAACACACGTAGGAAATAAGTGGAGACTTTCAGAATTGTAGTAGAAGAAACAGGACAGGGCTGCTACATTCATAAAGGGATAATATTTTATCCATCTAATACAATACTATGATGCTCTATGGGGTCTCAAGTTTACATTTTGTGCAATTTGTCCTTATTTTTTCATCTAAATATTAGAAAATAAAAGGATACCTTCAACAAATTTATGGAATTTAGAATAGCTTCCTTGAGGACATTTTGCCAAGCGTCTCTGGGGATACTCTTGGGAAAATATTCACTTAATAGTTTTTTTGAGAAAATGAAGCAGAGAACCTTTTCTGTTCTCCTTTTGATCTCATTTTAAATATCCCTCCAGCAACTGAAAGTATTAGTGATTTGACAGCTGGTCTTTCTTTTTCTAAATTCAATGTTGTAATACCTTCTTGCATATGTTTTTGGGCAAGCCCACGTTAAGTTATATTCCTGCTTACATATGTGGTTTTAGAGAAGTCCATAGGCATAACTGGATGAGCACTGTGCGGATCTAATTAGAATCTTCAGCGAGTTGAGCCGGAAGTGCTTCTACTCTGATATGCATGTGTGATTTCCACTAAAGTGAGCGAGCATAACTAAGGACAGTATTTTCGCCTTTGAGCACTTTGAATTTTGTGCACTCCAGATGCTACAGAGACTCCCTATGACTATTCCCTTATTCAAACTGTTGATTTGTTATGGCAATAGAATTCCTTATGAAATCACTTTTGCTGGCTTTAATGAAGTTTCAGACCCCTCCAAAGTAATATAAGTTCTGGTATGGAGGCGTTAACTTTTAAGTGATGGAAGAAATATATGCTAAGTGAAATGAAAACAATATTTGTCAAGGCCATCATGCTTCTAGTTTGATGATTCTGGACAAGGTGCTGATACAAGCTGGCAGAAAGATAGGAACATCCCTGCAGATTAAAATGCAAATTTTATTGCAGAAATCAGCAATACCCAGAAAGGTCATAAAGCCTTGCAGCTTCTGACAGCAGCTTGCAGAATCGGTGCACTGACTCACTCAATAGCTTTAAGTGTCTATCCTGTTCTGGAACTCTCATAAACATCTGCTCACACTGTACCCGTGCCAAGTTCCAGTTTTAAGAATATACAGACTTCAGGATTAAATAACTGTTGGACTAAGCACTTTTCTCCAGAGTAGGTTGTGACTGAATATACTCTTTATTAAAAAGAGGAGTGTGGGGTAAAGGGTGAGAGTGTAGCATCATAGAGAGATATAGGTCCTAGATATGTAATTCCTATCCTAAAAAAATAATATGAACTTGATTTTACTGAATTACAATGTTATATCACATGCAACAAATGAAGTACTTTAATTCTGCAGTGGAAAGAAGAGACACTGGGATTTATTCAACAAACACTAAGTGATTCTTAGAGACCGGAGCCTCTCCTAGGCTGAACCGATACAGAGGGAACACTAAAATAATCTGTCCTTCAAACACTTAGAGTCCGTCAGGGCCTTAGCCTCATAAACAACTAAGTCCAGTAACCTTGCTTAAACAGCAAGTTCTATGCTCAAGATTGATTTCGTTGTAATCTCTCAATTATATGTAGAGAAGCCACCCTTTTCCGTATGGCAGAAAATCTGATTTTAAGTTGCTAATATACATTCAGAAAAAGTGGCAGTTAGTAGATGATCAAGAATGCCAACGCTGACAGTAATTAGTAGTTACCTTGTAATAACCAGTTGTCCTTTGGATTAGGGCTACTAAAAGCGCCAAACTGGATCTTGGCCAATGTTGAATCCATAGTGATGAACGCGGGGCTCCTTTTTCTACACTTCATGTTGACTTAATATGTTAGAGTATACACTGGGATCACTTAGAGGTTTATTTTGTTTTCCTCAGATATTACTTCTAAAGATCACTGATCTCATTCTTTTCATCTCCCCAAATTAAATTCTTAGAAGAGGGTTTTAATTTTATATATGTGAAACACTTTATTGTTGCCCTGTGTTCTTCAAGTAAAGTCAAATTTTGCTTTTGCCTGAACTATGCACTCTACAGTCAAAACTGAGTCATCTGTAGACATTTAATATGTAGCATAGTTTATATTCAGTTTTCTTCTGTCAACCAATATAATTTTAGGTTACTGTAAACCATCTGCATATTAATTTAATATGCCTGGGAAATGGATAAGCCTGCATGTACATATGTAAAAAAAAAAAACTTTGTACGTATTTTGAATTTAAATTAAACAGATTAAGGAAGGTTTTGTTTTATTATTTACTTTTAAAATTTATTCATGCCTCTGTTTTCCTTTATCACTTTGAATAACCTAAAGTTAATTGTATTTGCCTTATCTTTAATTCCATTTAAGTGTGTTTTAATCTTATTCTTTTCTCTTCTGCTCTCTCTAACTTTGATATACGATTTTAACAGTATTTTGCACAACATAAATAATAGCTCTTAAAGCACAGTTCTGACATTTTCTCACGGTATTCTTTGTTGCTAATATTTTCGTATTATACTGCTACTTACTCTGAATATTACAAAACCTGCATCAGATTTTACATGTAGTATAAATCATTCTACGTAGTGAATAGCCCAAATAGCGACTAGAAAACAAATTTGCATTCACATATTGTTGTTTATTACCTAAGGATATATATCTTCTCCTTAGAGGGGGAAGTATGTATTATGAAACATGAGAGGGCTGGGCATTAACCTGTGATCTGAGGGCAGATAATGACATGAAAGAATCATTGCAAACCAGTGTTGATTTAATTTCTCATTGTGAGAGAGTTCAAGTATTAAAAATTAACAAATGCCATTCTTAGACATTACAGAACATAGAAAGACAAATTATGCATGGATATATTCGATGGTTTCAGGGTAGTCCTGCTGTTTTAATAGTTTTGACAAATACACTTGTTGAATAAGGGGAGTGACTTTCAGCAAATGGCCCTGCAAGTCTATGAGAGCTATGCTTACTGTTAGGGAGAAAAGGTCTCAAAAGGAGAGTCTCTCTTCCCACAGATCTTTCTATGAAGAGAAACTGTCTCATCTTCAAGGATTAAAAATGAGAAATTGAAACCAATTTAGGAATTCACATATGTTTTGTATTTAAAAATGGTAATGTATGGGAGAACTGTCTTCTCTCAGCTAATTACTTTTTCATAGGAAGCCAAATTTTATGTGTCTATTCTAATCTGTGAGTTGGAGCACACACCCACACACCCACACACAACACATCTACCTAAATTCTGATAGTAAGGGCTTCATTTGATATTTTTCCTTCCCCAATTTTTATTGATGATTTTAAACTCAGTATAATCTTCTCTTTTATCCAGCTGATCAGCTTGAAAAGAGGACAGAAGCCAAGCCCACCATTACTGAAGTCTTCCTGCTTCCCAGGCCACCAGAATAAGATAAGAATGGTCATATTCCAGCAACTGTAATTCTCATCACACTGTTGTTACAAGTCATTGACGGGGAGTAGTGAGCACATGGCTGACAGGTTTGGAGTGATAATTCTTCCATTTTTCTTTTAGGGATCCAAAGGCAGTTTATTCCCTCTGGCAAAGCTTCCCTTACAAAATTGTGTGGCTTTAATATTTTATTTGAAACCCTATGTTATTATATTTGACATGAAATACATTCCATATTTAAAATTGAATTCAGTGGGTAGAGGTACCATTACAACATTTTATCATAATTTGGACATATCTGATACATTTTGAAGACATAGTAATATTCGTCTGATCAAAATAATCAGCAGTTGAGTTGAGAACACAAGATGAACATGGGTGTGAAAGATACATATTTATATATATTTTTAAATGGAAAGCAGAGAGAGCAATTTGTCAAAAGATAATGCATGAGTCAATTGTTATGCATCATTAATAATGATACTATTTATCATATTTATATATATGTATTGTATTTGACATTTATTGAATATTTAATGTTTACCAGGCATAGGACTAAACTCTTCATATTATTTTATCCTCTCACAAATGTCATAAATTAAGTAATAAGTCCTATGAGTCCAGAATGTGGAGAGATTTCTCTGTGATGAAAGACCCTAAAATTACCTTTGAAAGATGGAACATTTAAACTGTGTCCCTAAGTGTCTAGTTACTAGTACTTAAAAGTTTCTCATTCTAAAGTATATAAGAAGACATTATAAATAAAGAACATCATTTTGGGAAAAAGTGTGGCAGCAGATTTATGATGACATCATGTGAAAAATAAAGAGATCGGTCTGACAACTTGGAAATTGTGACTACAATGAATGGGATTTAGTACAATCTTGGAATGAGGTTTTAGAGAATTTTGTGCACTTGGCTAAGATTGCTAATCTTATTAATTGCTTAATATATGTCAGATATTGTACGAAAAGCTGTACACATAAGAAATAAAAACACATTTTATACTTACAAGAGCCATATGAGATAGTACTTTTATTATCTAGATTTTGCCTTTAATGAAACTGAAGCACAGAGTCTGACTTGCCCAAACTCACACAAGGAATGAGTAGTAAAGTGATTGTCTTGGATAGGAAATGGGGAGTCATGGCATCTAAGTTGAACAGGAGAGAAATGAAAGATTATTGGGTTTTCGGGACTAGTAAAATGGGAGAATAATATTGCCATGGTCAAAATAGGAAATCAAAAAGGGAATCCAACAGGGAGGACTTAAGTGAAATAACATGCTGTCTTCTGCATTTTCAAGACATGAAGGAATGAGGATAAATTTCTCAAGGGCACTACTATGAGTATACTTACACTAGGAACAGTAGTGCCAATGACAGGTCACGTGTGTGTTAATTTTCAGTTGTTTAAAGGATCATGGGCTAGGGGGTCAGGGAAGGATCCCTGCATTCAGGGATCAAGGTTATCATCTGTGGAGAGAGAAACTCTAACTTCAAGCCTGGTTCTAAGACTTACTAACTGGACACCAGACACATCTGTTTTATAATCTCAATATTGTCATTTAAAACATGATTGAACAGTTTTCGAGATTGTCAGATTATAGACTCAACGAGATAGTATGTGTAAAAGTACTTTGTAAAGTATTGCTTAAATGTGAAGGTTTTGTCTTATAAGCCCAGTCTCCATGGGTGACCAGTATAAGTGGCAGACAGAGCCTTTCAACGGCAGAGGAGAACACAGCAACATTGAGTTCTCTCTGCTGCATGAAGGAAGCTGGTCTCATTATGCCCCGGGGTCTGTTGGATTGCCTGGGCTTTGAGTTACACATTATAGAGAGTAGATGGTATTTGTTTTTGTTTTTTGTTTTTTTTTGTTTGCCGTACGCGGGCCTCTCACTGTTGTGGCCTCTCCCGTTGCGGAGCACAGGCTCCGGACGCGCAGGCTCAGCGGCCATGGCTCACGGGCCCAGCCGCTCCGCGGCATGTGGGATCCTCCCGGACCGGGGCACGAACTTGTGTCCCCTGCATCGGCAGGCGGACTCTCAACCACTGCGCCACCAGGGAAGCCCAGATGGTATTTTTTGAATCAACAGCCAGATTTAATTTTCATTTTGAGAAAGTTTCCTAGATCATTCCATGTTTTATTTTAAAGAAAAACAATTAGAAACAATTTATCTTCTACACTGCCCTAGCTATCAAAGGGGAAACCAAAACCAAAACCAAAACCAAAAGCGTTTGTGTGTGTGAAGTTCCTGAGAGTCTACTGAATTTGTAGGCTAATTAATCTAAAGGAATAATACATTAGCTCTGTAATCTCATTCTTTCAGTCTGGCCACCCGTTTACTTAATATTTAATTTTCTGCTATTTTTAATCTTTTACTGCAGCACACTTATTCTGGATTAGACTTTGAAATAGTCATTTGGCTATTTTAGTAATTTCTGTCTGATTTAAAATGTTTCATTATTTATCTAATATTACTGGCCATTCAGAGCTCTTCAATTTGGAATCTCTATAATTCAGAATTAATTATAAAGCAGATATTGTAATGTTAGAACTTCAGTTTTAAAAACTCAAAGCCTAGCCAGACAAGAATGCCATTGGAGAAATATCCTTGACAACTACATTATCAAGAAACATCAGTGGGGTTGGTAACGGTTAAGACTGACAATTACCTCTGGTTGCTGCTCAGATGGTCACTGTGTATTCTGGCATTTTATTCATCTTATTTCAATGGAATGAGGGTTTAAGTATACAAAGTAATTACCTGAAGGCTGAACAGATTGGATTGGACATTGCATCCTCATCAGAATTCAGCAGAAGTGTAAAATAATGAAAATGAGCATAAAGTGGAGAGGAAATCAAAGACGGGCAGAGAGGAAAATCTATGTTGTTCCTTAATCGATATGACGAATAAAGGGTGTTCTTCTGACCTTAAATTTTGTTTTTCCACCACTTTTTAGGTTGGCATATGACTATAAACTTAACTGCATTGAAGATTTCCAGTTATCAGTCATGCAAACTTAAAGAACTAAGTCTGATCAGAAAGGAAACAGATGGAGAGGTCACTGCCATATACCCTTCTATGAGCTTTGTCACACCATTGCCATTCAAAGCATAGTCCACAGAATTAAAATAACATCACAAAAGGATGCACCACCCATAATAATTTAGCAATATAAACTTGTGTCATAAAATATAGCTATATTTTTAAAAAGATCCTCAACATATTCTGTTAGGTGTCTTTTCATTAAATGTAAAAGATCTCTGGAATAAATCCAGTTTATATTAAAAGAAACCAGATGTTTTATTTTATATTTACTCAGACTTGGATTGACATCTAATTATTTTACATGTCAGTCTTGAAATAAATATGTACTGCCATTAATTTCACAGAATAAAAAAAAGTTGACAAGTAAAACAAGTAATAGACATGACAACTTCTCCTTATAAGAAATGTTTTGGAGTGGTCATGAATTTCAGTTATGAGATGCTGTCACTAATTTAGAAGACTAGAAATAGTTTGTATAGATAACATTAAATGTAGCCGACTATTGGGGGAGAACTTCATGATTGAGCTAAATTGAATGTATTTTTAGAGTGTGAAATTGCTCTCTGAATATACACATAGCAGTGGGAAAAAATCAACTTGAGACATATGGTGAGCATGGGATTAACAGAAGAGAAGCAGTGTGAAATAGAATAATAAAGTTATACTTCCTAAGGATACAGTTGCATAAAAAATGATAGAAAGATATACATGTACAATTTTTTGAGGGATTCTTGGTATTAGAATGAAAATAAAACTAAAAATGAATAAATATCCATTAATACAAAATTCCTAAATAAACTCTCAGACTCATATAAGTTGAAGTTATATATATATATATATATATTCTAAAATGAATGAAGGCAATTCATATGCAGTTAACATAAAAAGCTTTTTATTATATTAACTATTTTAGAATAGGTGCTTAATAAAAATCTTATTTTTATGTAAATAATAAAAGTAAATTACTAAATTTAATGATTGCAAATTTAAATATTATTTTTGGAAGAAAAATCCAGAAACTGCAATTATATCTAGGAACAAATAAGTGAGAATAAAGAAGAACAAATACCTTCAAAGAAGAACAAATACCAATCCTTCAACAAATTTTAAAAAATTAAAAGATGAGTGAGCACATCTGAACTTATGAGGCCAGGTTTACCCTGTTACCAAAACTAGATAAGGGCATCACAAGAAAAGAAAATTGTAGATCACCATCCCTGATAAACGTTTCAAAATTCCTCAACAAAATAGTAGAAAACTGAATTCAACAATGTATTGAAAGGGTCATACACCATGATCAAGTGGGATTTGCTCCAGGGTTGCAAGGATGGTTCAACATCTGTAAATCAATCAACACAACACACCATATTAATAACAAAAAAATTAAGAATAAAAAAATTATATGATCATCTCAATAGCTGCAGAAAAAACGTTTGACAAAATTAACCATCAATCTATGATAAAAAAAAAAAACTCTCAAGAAAGTTGGTGTAGAGGGAATGCCTCAAGATATTAAAGGTCATATATGATAAGTCCACAGCTAACATCACACTCAGTGGTGAAAAGCTGAACTTTTCCTCAAAAATCATGAACAAGACAAGGATGCCCACTCTTGCCATTTTTATTCAACAAAGTATGGGAAATCCGAGTCAGAGTAATTAGGCAAGAAAAAGACATAAAGGCATCCAAATTGGAAGTGAAGTAAACTTGTCACTGTTTGCAGATGACATGATACTATATATAGAAAATCCTTAAGACACCACCAAAAACCTGTCAGAACTAATAAATGAATTCAGTAAAGTTGCAGGACACAAAATCAATATACAGGAATCAGTGTATTTCTACACACTAATAACAAATTATCAGAAAGATAAATTAAGAAAGCAGTTCATTTACAATTGCATCAAAAAGAATAAAATACATGTGATAAAATTTAACCAAGTAGATGAAAGACCTATACAATAAAAACTATAATGCATTTATGAAAAAACTGAAGAAGACAGAAATAAAGTGAAAGATATTCCATACTCATGGATTAGAGGAATTAATATTGTTAAGATGTTCACACTACTCAAAGCAATCTATAGATGCAATGCAATTCCTATTAAAATTCCAGTTGCATTTTTTTACATCAATGGAACAAATCATTCTAAATTGTGTAGGGAATCACAAAAGACCCTGAATATTCAAAGCAATCTAGAGAAAGAAGAACAAAGCTGGAGGCATCATGTTGTCTGATTTTAAACAATATTACAAAGCTATAGTAATTAAAACAGTACATTACCAGCTTAAAAACAGACTCATAGACCAATGAAACAGAATAGAGAGCCCAGAAATAAGTCCACACATATATTGTCAATTAGTTTATGGCGAAGAAGCCAATACAATGGAGAAAGAACAGTTTCTTCAATAAATTGTATTGGGAAAACTGGGCAGTCACATGCAAAAGAATGAAACTGGGCCACTATTTTATACCATACATGAAAACTAACTCAGAATGAGATTAAAGACTTGAATTTAAGACATGAAACCATAAAATTCCTAGAAGAAAACATAGGCAGGAAGCTTCTTGACATTGATCTGTCTTGGTGATGATATTTTTGGATTTGATACCAAAAGCAAAGCCAACAAGAGCAAACATAAATAAGTGGAACTACATCATACTAAAGCCTTTGTACAACAGAGAAAACCATCAACAACAAAAAAGGCAATCTACTGAATGGGAGAAAATGCTTGCAAGTCATATATTTGAAAGTAAGGGGTTATTATGCAAAGAACTCAAATATCTCAATAGCAAAAGCAAACACTCCAATTAAAACATAGACAGAGGATCTGAATAGACATCTTTCCAAATAAGACATGCAGATGGCAACAGGTACATGAAAAGATGCTCAACATCATTAATCATCCGGGAAATTCAAATCAAAACCACAATGAGATATTGTCTCACACCCATTAGAAGGACAATTATCATAAAGGCAAGATGCAACATGTTGGCAAGAATGTGGAGAAAAAGGAACCCTTGTGCACTGTTGGTGGCAATGTAAATTGGTGCAGCCACTGTGAAAAATAATATGGAGGTTTCTCAGAAAAGTAAAAGTAGAATTACCATGTGATCTATCATTCCCACTTCTGGTTATGTTTCCAAAGAACATGAAAACATTAACTCAAAAAGATATGTGCCCCCCTCTATTCACTGCAGCATTATTTTCAACAGTCAAGATATGGAAACAATGTAAGAATTCATTGGCAGTGAGTGGATAAAGACAATGAGGTGTATATACATACAATGTAATATTATTCAGCAATGAAAAGAATGAAATATTGCCATTTGCAACAATGTGGTTGGACCTTGACAGTATTATGTTATGTGAAATGAGTGGTAACAGAGAAAGAAAAAAACTGTATGATGTCACTTATATGTGGAATATAAGAAAGCAAAAAGAAAAACAAAAAACTAAGCTCATAAATACAGAGAACAGAGTGGTGGCTGCCAAAGGTGGGGGTTGGATATGGACAAATGGGTGGAGGGAATCAAAAGTTCCAAACTTCCAGTTATAAAATGAATAAGTCCTGGGGAGGTAATGTTAATACATCCTGGTGACTATAGTTAATATGATTGTATTGAATACTTGAAAGTTGCTAAGAGACTAGATCTTAAAACTTCTATATCACAAGAAAAAAATTCTAACTATGTATGTGAACAAATGTTAACTAGACATATTGTGGTGATCATTTTGCAGTATTACGAATATCAAACTATTATGTTGTACACCTGAAACAAATATAATGCTGTATGTTATTTATACCTTAATTTTAAAAAAAGATTAGCATCAACCATCCTAAGACAATTTGAACATTGATTAAAAATTACACAGACATGGGGCTTCCCTGGTGGCGCAGTGGTTGAGAGTCCGCCTGCCGATAGCAGGGGACACGGGTTCGTGTCCTGGTCCAGGAGGATCCCACATGCCGTGGAGCTGCTGGGCCCGTGAGCCATGGCCACTGAGCCTGCGCGTCCGGAGCCTGTGCTCCGCAACGGGAGAGGCCACAACAGTGAGAGGCCCGCGTACCACAAAAGAAAAAAAAAAATTACACAGACATGAAATTAAGAATGAATACTATGTATTAAATGTAGAAAGGACAATAAGTTGGTCCTCCTTTCAAAATCTGAAATGGGTTTAAGACATAGATGATGGAAAATAGTGGATAATGTAGAAGATATTAAGAGAGAAATGAAAGCATTAATTTTTATATACATTTTACTCCATATTTATTAGAAGAGAGAGTTCTGAAATGAAACTAGTATTTTTTTCAAGTCTAATGTGCATTTGTTTTATTTTAGAAATATGTGTCTTATGGTGAAATAAAGTAGATATTAAGCTAAAATAACTAAAGCACAGTTTTGAACTAAACATATACTTTATGCTAAACTCCAAGTGGATCAATAACCTCTTAAAAGGTAGGGACTTTTTCCAAACTAATCCTTTTATATACTTTTCACCCAGGGACACAATGACTTCAGTAAGTAGAAAATAATCTAAACAAATTGGGAGCCATTGTCCATTTCTTATTTGCTGAACTTGCTTGACATAATTTATACTTTATCTGTCATTCCACTGCTATCAACTTTCTGATTTTTACATTCATAGGATAACAAACAAAAAGTGCATGATCCAGGAGAAGGTAGAAGGTCAAGGGGAAATGTGAAAAACGTCTAAATTTCCTTGGACACTGAGTAGAAAATATTGACACTCTTTGAGCAGAATTAGGAATAACAGCAATATGGATACATGATAAGGGATATAACCTTTGAGGCAATCCAGATTCCAAAGCACCCAAGCTGCATGGAGAGCATACGTGATGACAGAAGAATGAGAACTCTGATCTCGGTTCCTAGGTCAGCAGTGAAAGAAGTGCGTGTTAAGTATCACAAATTAAGCCAGGTTGCTCTCCATCAATCTAATCTGATTTTAAACCCTAAGCAAATATGAAAACATTAAGCAAGTATATTATGGTATTAATTTTATCATCTCAAAATGGTGTCCACAGAGAATAAAAGTTACCTGTACACATAAGTTTTTAAAAATACCTTAACCATAGTATAGAAGGTGAATAAAATGAAAGTAATTATGTATAATAAAATGTATTTAACATGCAAGCTGAAGCAGAGTCCACCAGAGCAAAGATCTATAAACTGGAGTAGACATACCTCTGAAGATTCACAGAGACTTTCTAAAGATTTTAGTGTTTAAAACAGTTTAGAAAAAGTTAATCATGGTCCAAAATAAAATTATATCTAAATGTTTAATTATGCTCTCTAAAAGATAGTCTCAAATCTAAGCATCTGATCATTGTATGTATTCACTCAAAATTACTGTAAAATAATGTGCATTTTGGGACTTCCCTGGTGGTCCAGCGGTTAAGACTCTGCGCTTCCACTGCAGGGGGCACGGGTTCAATCCCTGGTTAAATAAAATGTATTTTGGCATTATTCTTATTAAAAATACATCATTTTAGCTACTCTGCATTATCACAAATTAATTAATGAAAAATAACAGTTTAATTGTTCTTATATAATGCTAAATAAGTAACTTATACAAGGTCTATATCATGTTAACATGACAGATATCTTTGTTAGTCCATTTTATGCAATGCATTCAATAAAGGTTTCCTTCCCCTTATGTAACATCAGTGGTTATATTATATGCTTAAGAATACTTCATTATCTTCATTTCTGCAGAAAACTACAGTAAGGTTTATATTTTAACAGAAAGTAAGTTGTATTGGTTATTTGGTTCGAAAATGCAGACTGCCTTTTCTTTTACGTCATGTGATGGATATTTTCTGTATGCGATGTGAGCTAAATCATCAGGTCCAAGCAAAAATAATGATAAAAGCATTTTATCAAAAATATTTTTATTGGCAGAAGAAGTACATTAATAAAGAATAATTACGTTCTCCAGGTTTTCTGAATTAGTCTAAGTGAAAGAGTGACAGGCAAAATTAATTGTTATAATTCTTGATAAAGCCTTTGGTTATATTTCTGAGAAACAACAAAAGTAGCTCTGATACTATTAAAAAATCTTTTGAAGTCCTGTGGTTTACAATCTTTGGTTTCAAAAGTTGAAGGAGAACATATTGAAAATGTCAGCTTAAAGATCATTAAAAATCACCAGTGATTCTAGCTCACTTTTTGATTTTGGTGAATTCTAGGGAGTTCAAAAAATTGAGTGACATTGCTATGAGAAAGCAAAGTTTCTCAAAATAATCATCCATAAAAATTCAACATAAAAAAAGAATTTATGCTAGTCTTTTTTATCAAAAGAATAATTGATAATCTTCCAAGAAAACAGCTAAAATCATCTATTGAAGATATATAATTTCTACAATTTTTTTCTTTTAGTTTAATATAATAATTAGTTATCTAAATCCAAAATATATTTAAGGTGAATAGCTATCTTTATATTTAAGAATAAATAAACATAAGAAAGAGCAAATGAAAAAATACGCACTACAGAGGTTATAAAATGTTAATATAGCAACATTTGCTATATTTGGAATATAGCATTTGCTATATAAGGAAAAAGCAACATTGCTTGAAAATTCAAGGAAGATCATCTCTATATTGAGATTATTTTTGTAATAAACAAAAAATAAGATAAAAGCCATGTGCTTGGTATATTCAAAGAGATGTGTTCTTATTTTTTAATTGTTTAATTGAAGTATAGTTGACTTATAATGTTGTATTAGTTTCGGGTGTACAGCAAAGTGATTCAGTTTTATATATACATATATATAATTGAATTTTATATAGGATTTTCAGATTCTTTTCCATTATAGGTTATTACTAGATATTGAATATAGTTCCCTGTGCTATACAGTAGGTCCTTGTTGTTTATCTCTTTTATATATAGTAGTATCTGTTAATCCCAAACTCCTAATTTATCCCTCCTCACTCCTTTCCCCTTTGGTAACCATAAGGTTGATTTTTATGTCTGTGTATCTGTTTCTGTTTTGTAAATAAGTTCATTGGTACAAAGAGATGCATTATTGAACGACTTTCATGAAACATGAGAAAGTTTACATAATGAGGAAAAAACCTGACAGATACATTTTTACTTTCAAGCCAAAACAGACCATTAAAATGAATACATTTTTAGAGCAAAAAGAGAACAAACTATAAAGTACTACTATTACGTATTTTTATTTATATATTAACTTATATATTTAATAAATATGTGAAAAGATGTGAAAAAATGTGAATTAAACTTTAAAGATATTATAATGAATAAAAACAGAGAGGATTCCTGAATCTAAAGGAAGAGGAATCTTTTACTCAATTAATGATGGAATTAATGTAAATTACGACTCATTAGTTTTGGACAGTAGCAGCACATGGTGATCTAATGGAATGAAATAATGGGATTTTACTGGATTTAGAAAAGTTTCCCTGGAGTGATGGTAGAGCTGAGAGCAGAAAGTTTAAAGCAGAAAACATAGTGGGAAGAAGAACCAAGCTAGGAGAAATAGCATTTGCAGAAGTCCTATGGTGGTAACTAGATGACATGTGCACAGGAATAAAACAATTGAACATCAAAAGTATGACACAAAATTACTAAAAATAAACAACTGAAAATCGGAATTATTAACAGATAAATAGATATATTTAAATAGATATGATGTATATATCATATCTATTTATCTCTATCTGTTTATCTATCTGTTTATCTCTATCAATCGACCTACCTATCAATAACCTGGGAATTATAATTTGAGAAATCCAGCCTTAATTTCAATCTTTCTGTTTTATGAATATACCACAGATTACACTGTGACCGGAAATTTAGCTTGAAACATATAACTTGCCCCCCAACACACCATTTTTACTGTAAGCTGTAGTAATAGTAAACTGTGAAGCACTCAGTTCTGGGTAAAACTCCTGGTCCTGAAATTTGTAAGTATTTTTAAAATTTTTATTGGAGTAGTTGATTTACAATGTTGTGTTAGTTTCTGCTGTAAAGTGAGTCAGTTACACATATACAAGCATGTCCACTCTCACCACTTTTATTTGACATAGTTTTGGAGGTCCTAGCCACAGAAATCAGAGAAGAAAAAGAAATACAAGGAATTCAAATTGGAAAAGAAAAAGTAAAACTGTCACTGTTTGCAGATGACATGATACTATACATAGAAAATCCTAAAGATGCTACCAGAAAACTACTAGAGCTCATCAATTAATTTGGTAAAGTTGCAGGGTACAAAATTAATACGCAGAAATCTGTTACATTTCTTTCTTTTTTTTTTTTTTGGCTGCACTGCACAGCATACAGGATCTTAGTTCCCCAACCAGGGATTGAACCCAAGCTCCCTGCAATGGAAGCACAGAGACTTAACCACTGGACTGCTAGAGAAGTCCCTGTTGCATTTCTATACACTAACAATCAAAAATCAGAGAGAGAAATTAAGGAAATAACCCCATTTACCATTGCATCAAAAAGAGTAAAATACCTAGAAATAAACCTACCTAAGGAGACACAAGACCTGTACTCAGAAAACTATATGATACTGATGAAAGAAATCAAAAATGATACAAACAGTTGGAAAGATATACCATGTTCTTGGATTGGAAGAATCAATATTGTCAAAATGTCTATACTATCCAAAGTCATCTACAATTCAATGCAATCCATATCAAATTACCAATAGCATTTTTCACAGAATTAGAATAAAAAAATTTACAATTTGTATGGAAACACAAAAGACCCCAAATAGCCAAAACAATCTTGAGAAAGAAAAATGGAGCTGGAAGGATCAGGTTCCCTGACTTCAGACTGTACTACAAAGATGCATCATCAAAACAGTATGGTGCTGGCACAAAAACAGAAATATAGACCAATGGAACAGGATAGAAAGTCTAGAAATAATCCCACGAACCTATGGTCAATTAATCTATGACAAAGGTGGCAAGACTATACAATGGAGGAAAGACAGTCTCTTCAATTAGTGGTGCTAGGAAAACTGGACAGCTATATGTAAAAGAGTGTAATTATTTTAACTTATTTTGAGCATTTTACTTTTTCTGTTATATTTATTTGTGTTGGTTTGGATTCCTTTTCTTCCCTATTCAAATTTTTACTATTCAATGGTCAGCAACATCCACAAATCCAATTAATATATTTTTTTATGTCTCCATTCTGGTTTTAGGTGTTAGAATAGTGACCAGCATATTAATAGATCTAAAACCTCCAAGTGTATCACTAGAGTTTTACTTCATGTACACCCAAAGGTCAGTGTTCTTAAAGCTTACCATATTTTTAAAAATATAGTACTAAATAAAAGCTGGGATAATCAAAAAGTTTTCAAGAGAAAGTAGAATTTGAGTTGTGTTTCCACATCTTGCAAAAAATTGGAATGGATTTTCATGTTAGGCATGAAAATTATCTCCAAAATATCCAGCCTATGGTGCTGAAGACAATTCTCTCTCTCTTTCTTTCTCTCTGTCTCTCTCCAGTTATGGAAAATTAAACTTGGAAACTAATAAAAGTGAGAACACCTCAGTTAAAAATGGTCAAAGACTTGGTTTCTGTGTATATGTGATATTTGAGGGAAAATTTAAGTTATTTATTAAATGAAGTCTAATAGAGAAAGATATATTTAGAGCTTGCATGAAATTATTTTTACCTTTTTTTTTTTCGCTTTTGACCTCAGCTAGGAAGCAATGAAAAAGAAGCACAGATGATCAAATGTACATAAAGATAGAAATGCAGGCCTCCTCATCTCTCCAGGGGATGCTTCTGAAATTCCATGATCTCAGCAGCTAAGATGCAGAGAGACACCTGCTGAGAGAGATGAGCCCAGGAATGTCACCACTTGCTGTTTTCTTTTCCATTTATGTCCAGATTAGGGTAGGACCCATGTCCGACTATCTAACTCAGTCTTAACATCTGAGGTTTATGGTTGTTTACTGGTCCAGTCCCATGACCCAGTTTGATAATGCTTACAAAGTATCACATATCACCCATCCAATGAGGACTCTGAGGTTGAAAAAGACGACAGAATTGATCTAGAGCTAACAGTCGTTTGAGTCTATTCTAGACCAAAGGTCCAAACCAGTAATCTCATTATAATTCCTGTTGTAGTTCATGTAATTCTAATACTTTATGTAATGCTAATTATTTCATTAGAAAAGTCCTTTCAAAAAGACTTTTTTGACAGCGCTGAATGTGTTCTAAGAATACCAATGATTACTTTATAATCTTATAGCTCCCATGAGCTGCTTTTAAGCCTGCATCTGATTTAATAAGGATAAAAAACTGTTTATAAAATCTCAGAGAAATCTTTTTACAATTAAAAGAGTGAGTAGGTTTGTACTATTCTTATTAACTAATTAAAATCAAGTGAAAAAGCATGTATTAACATAATTGGAGAAAATGTTAAGTCAAAATAATTTGATTTCATTTTAAATAATCTAGATTTACCCTGCTTATGTGATATGGCTTGGATTTAGTAAATCTCCCATCTCTTACAAAATGTAGAAAACTAGTTGAGAAATAAAACATTCTTTTCTTTCAAATCAGGGAGAGTCTAAGTTATTCCATTAAAAATATACTCATATAGATTCATATTGAGAAAATGATATTTCTCAGTCCTTTTCGTTTAGATCTCCTTGTGGTAAACTGACAATTTTTGCTTGAGTATCTGTTTATAGAGCTGCTTTGCCAATTCCAGAAGTTCTGTATTGCTGGAGTCAGCAGGCATAAAATGAAACATAGTTGACAAAAAGAAGAGCAAGTCCGAAGCACCGACTACACACTCAGAAAAAGCAGCCTGTGGAAGAGATAAGGCAAGGGGAAGAGAAATGAATATCTATACAGAGTTCCCTGAGCTGCATAATGAATTCCTATGAGCCCTGAGCATATTAAAGGTAGTCCAGGTTTTCAGCTCACATAAAAAGGAACACGGTGATGCTGTCCTCGAGAAAGAAGAGTGGGCTTACTTTCCCATTGTTTTTCTTTAGACCCTACGGAAGAGGTTTTGCATCTTCTAATCTCCCTTAAGTTGTTGAAACTCCCAGTGGAAAAGATGACAATAGCTGATAGACGAGTTGAAACCCCTGACTGTGGTTTGAACAATTCCTGGCTTCTCCACACCCGTTCATTGGAGTAGACATTCAATCTTATGTAGAAGAGGCCTCATATCGCAGGAGAAAAGTTACATAGAAAATCTGAAATTTTGTTTTTGCTCTAAACCTTTTCTCCCTCTGAAGTATATGGCTTATAAGCTAGTGGCTGTGTGTTAATCATATAGACAGAGTCCCAGGGTTGTTATTTCATAGCCTATATATAACAAAGACAAACGTGAACCTATACCTCTTAAATTATTGGCTTATATTTCCACACACTTTTACTGGGCTCTTTCCCCATATTCAAAAAAAAAAATGCCTAGAATTCTATTTATCTCTTTCCCACATAATACTTATCCCTCTATACTCTCTTTCATTATCTTCTGAAAACTTTCCCCTGCCTCAATCCATAAAGGACTGCTCAGAGAAGAACTGACAGCTTTCCTGACCCATCCAGGGAAACCCCTTTTGTTTACTCCTCTAGCTGGCCCTCTTGTAAGGCACATATTCTATATCCATATATTGTATGCATGATGTTACAAAAGCAATATTCTAAGACTCCTATGAATGGGAAATAACAGGGACAGGAACACAGTCTGCTGTTCGCTCCATTAGCCTATTGTTAAAAACAAAAATAAAAACTCAACACAGCGTTCAATTCTGTAAGCATGCACACATGTCAGAAATCTGGCCTCCAACAGGATATTCACCACTGCCACATGCTAGGTGAGAAAATTACTTTTAAAATAGCCAAAAATATTGACAGGATGGTGGTGAAATAAGCTTAAATTTTGTTCTTGCCTAGTGACTTTTCATTCAAAATTGTTCTTACTTTCACTATTGGAAATTTGTACAAATAAGAACAATGTGTGGGAAACGTGCAAAATCCATATGGTAAGTGGGATGATAGTGTATACGTTTACCTGCTTTCATTTAATTACATACTGCCTTTCCAGTGCAATAGTATCAAAAGGGGGCTCAGCTAACTTATAGAATAAAAAGAGAGAAGAAACATTGCATTCCATGTGAGCAATAACTTATTATCTCTTTAGACCCCATGCATAATGTTTATTCTTTTCTGTAGTGTAGCAGAATTTTAGAAGGTACAATACAAACATTGCTAAGCTGTTGTTAATTTTTCTTCTATTCTCCGGAACATTGTTGAAGGCAGTTCACTACTGTCAGGATGTTAAACACATACCTAAGTGCCCTCATCACTCTGAGGTGACAAAGTGCCTTTTAGATTTTGGAAGTGTTAGCTATGAGATTCCAAAGCAAGATTTATACTCAAACCTCAGTCTATTATCATAAATGAGAACCACATAGATCTTTGTTACTCTGAGAGTTACTGATCCCTTCTTGACAATATTAAAATCAACGAATAGGTCACAAATTATTCTTTCAACAAATGTTTATTAAGACCCTACAAGGTGTCAAGCCCTATTCTGGGAACTGGGATTGTAACACTGAAAAGAGAAGTTACATGCCGTCGAGGGAGACAGCTTATCATTCAATAACTACATAAATGTCTACACGAGAAATTAGACCAGATGTTCAAGTGCTATATAGAAAGAAAATCAGGGTGATATGGTACAATGGTAATGTGGACCCATTAGGCTGAACGGTTAAAAAATGCCCACCTGAAAGGGTGACACACATACTCCAAATTAGAACTATTCATGGGAAGATCAAATAGAACAGTATTCCAAGCAAAGACTCTAAAATAAGAATGTGCCCCATACATTCAAGAAACCAGAAGAAGGTGGTGTAACTAAACCACAGAAGCAAGAGAAAGAGAATTATAGGGTGAGATCATCTTTCAGGCCTTGTGAAGGCAGATAATGTAGAGCTGCTTTAGCTAGAAGAAAGTTTAGAGCTTATGTCAAGTGCCAGTGGAAGACACTGAAGAATTTTATGCAACTGTATACAGAATAGTACTTAAGGGCAAAATGTGAGTCTGTAGAGACACATCACAGGGTAATTAATTAGTCCAAGAAGGAATTATGGTGATTAGCACAATAATAGTAGAGCCAGTGCAAAGCGGAGACACTGGACATTAAGACAGATTTTGAAGACAGAGAAGGCTAAGAGTTACTGAGTTACTTGGGTGAGGGGAAATTGGTAGTCAAAGACAGTGCTTCAATTTTTGACTTGAGCAACTGATGGGAAGTTATGATCTGTATTTAGCTGTGGAAGTTTACGAGAGAATGAGATGGGAGTGCCAAGAGCAGGAATGAAGATAGTTTTGACATGTTACATTTGAGACCACTGTAAGGAAGTCTACACAGCCTTGTTGAGTAAGAAGTTGGAGTTCAGAGAATTCGGATATAAATTAGGGATCAAAAACTTACAGTCCATCTTGATGAGCCAGCTGAAATAGAGAAACTGATAGTGTAAGAGAGAGTAGGAATAACTTTTTGAAAAAAAAGAAGGGAAAGATTTCTAGCAAGGATATTTCAACCATGAGAGCAAGATGGCAGGGAGACAATTGTATTTGCTCTTGAAAAGAGGAAGTTAGTCCCTTCAGATTCTTTCTGTTTTCTCAGCGGAGCATGGGATAAGATAATTAGCTGAGAATGAAGAAAGAATAGGGAAAATGAGAAGTAAAAGGGATAGAGAAAATGAGCAATAGAGATTTGAGATAGGAGGCAATGAAAGAAAGTGTAAAAATATAGTCAGCTTTCTGAGTAGTATAAAGCATTTATTTGAAATTTGAAGCCTTGAATTTTAGGTGAGATAAATCAGTTCTGATGTGTGCAGTCACGGAGAAGACAGAAAACTGAGTTTAATTAGGTATCAGGTAAAACAGATGGAGAAGGGGAAAGGGAGTTAAAAGTCTCGCAAGGGTGTTGCTATAATTATGGAGCACTGAATCTAAGGTGAGTAGGAAATGAAGTGAAGACATGGGCTGGAGAAAGAGCAGTTCTAGAAAAAAATCAATTGGAGTTTTCAATAAGGTCAAAATATTGGTAGAAAAGAAACTGAACTAGAATGATAGGGAACATGTTGAGAGAGTAGTGTTTTGTTTTGTTTCATTTTGTTTTGTTTTCACCTACCTCTGAGTCCTAAATTAAGTGGTAATTAAACAAAAACATGCTCATTTGAGAGGGCTTTAGAGATAGCAGTGTTGTCAGGATATCACTGAGTTTCTGTTATAAAGAGGTAGATGACATGCAGAAATAGTCTGAAGATTTGCTGATTATAGATGTTGTCAATAAAATATATCATATGATGTTTTTTGAGGTTGTGTAAGTGTAGGGAATTACGGCAGATTAATGGATGTGTATGATGTGAAGTGGACCTGGAGGCTTGGGTTTCTAATTGTGTGCAAGGTAAGTGATGAGGCGTCTATGGTGCATGGTTTTCTAATGGTGTAAGGGGTGTAAGAGGCTCATGAAGTCCATCATGGTGGTCTCTTGAGAAAAGGCAGGAAACCAGTGCAATATGGATGGTGTGGGGTCTCTGAGCAGTTTTCATTCTAGCCCTAGGAGAGTGGTAGCCTATGAGTGCTCCTAAGAACCTGCTTAAGGGATGACTTCTTTAGGTGACAGGCTCTCTGAGGACCTTTTTTCTTTTCTTTTTAATTTTTATTGGAGTATAGCTGCTTTATGATGTTGTGTTAGTTTCTGCTGTACAGCAAAGTGAATCAGCTATACGTATACATATATCCCGTCTCCTTTGGATTTCCTTCCCATTTAGGTCACCACAGAGAATCGAGTAGAGTTCCCTGTGCTACACAGTAGGTTCTCATTAGTTGTCTATTTTATACATATTATCAATACTGTAAAATGTCAATCCCAATCTCCCAATTCATCCCACAACCCCCTTTCCCCCTTGGTATCCATATGTTTTTGCTCTATGTCTGTGTCTCTATTTCTGCTTTGTAAATAAGACCATCTATATCAATTTTTTTCAGACTCCACATATATGCATTAATATACAATATTTGTTTTTCTCTTTCTGACTTACTTCACTCTGTATGACAATCTCTAGGACCTTTTAATCCAACAATCTTAGTCTGTGCGCACAGCTTCTCCTTCAGTAGGAGATAAGGAACTTCCTCTTCTTTAAAGTGGCAGGGTATTGTTGTGGCCGGACTGGGAGGGGCTTTTAGACACTGTTTCTCCTCTGTACAACAATGCCGTAAAGAGAAATGAGCATATATATATATATATATATATACATACATATGTATGAGTTAACATAGTTTAATGTTTGTCTGTGGGTATCTTCAGGCATGGTTAGCTCATCACTTATGAACTAACAATGGACCCCAGCTCTTTTTCATTGTGCAAAAAAGAATTAAGATGTAATGTGTATACATACTTACACAAACAAATGTATATATATTTATTATACATAAATATATTTATTTGTGTGCTCATGGACCTATATATATATATCTTTAAATATATACAAAAATAAATATTAGAAAAAGCAAATTAAGAATATATATAGGTAGAAATTCTTATAGTTTCCTTCCCACAAATAGCGTGCCTGTCTAAGATTTTGGAGCATGGCTGTTTCATTTTGCAGAGCACTCAGAATATATAGTTTACAAAACTCACTATCAAACTTAAAACTAATTCAGAATTAGAGTCATACATTCTAAATATATATAATAAAGATATATTTCATTTTCTGAAAAGTCATAGAAAGATTCCCTAATTCACAAATAGAGTGTAAGAATGAGTCTATACAATAAAATATATATTTTTCGTGAGATTCTGCTTGTTTTCAGCCTTGTGAAACCTGATTTCTGGATTTACTGTTTAGTACAAGATATTTTTGTTTGTTTGCTTCTGACTGCTTTTAGAGTTAGCATGTAGGCAAATTTAAGTGTTTTCTAATGTTCTAATTTTTATGTGTAAACATAAATCCAACATGTGTCTTAGTATGGCACCCAATCTGATTCTCCTAAGTCTTTAAATTCACTTCCTCTTTATCCCCATTGTCCCTACTTGATCTGAAATCCAACCACCCAATATTTGGTTTGCTTCAGTAATCTTCCTTTTTGTCTAATCCTACTCCCTTTCACCTTTGACACAATCTGTGACCCATCCCCACATTTCTATTCTAAATTTACTTCTTGTATTTTGTAGCTGTCATGCTTGCTAAGGTGTGTTGATGTTTATCACACTGGATTTTAATCTTTCAGCAAAATATTTATAGTACTCAAAGTTTTTAAAAGAATTACCTGTTTTCTATTATCAACTTAAATTGTTCTTCCTTTATATACCAACATAAGAACTTTATTCCAAAAGTTCAACTTCTTATTTTACCCTACATAGTTTATTTCTATTTCTTATTCTGCATTTTGTTTGATCTTGTTCGTTCAGTCATCTCCTTTTATGACTCAGTCTGTATATTATGGTAAAAGTACATTGCCACAAATTCCTCTTTGAGAGAGCAATGTAACTGTAAGAAATTAGCTTAAGTAGAACCATGAGTATTCTCAAAGACACAAAGGCACACTTTAAAACACTACCATTGGAGGATGGATCCTGGAAAATGGAAGCACTTTTGTTTGAAGTGGGATAAGAACACTTAACAGTAAGACATGGGCTCAGGCTGAGACATTCTGCATCATAAAGAGGAGAATATGAATGTCTCTGGAAAAATCCGGGGGAAAGAAAAAAAATTTCTAGCAAGGTTGCAACTGTATAGGAAATATGTGAGAAGAAATCTGAGTAGGGTTGTTGGATATTGGAAAATAAATATGTCTAAGGAGATTGTGTATTAATTTATTTTGTAGAAATATATATATTTTCCCTCTGTACACACACTAGCCACTGTCACTATTTTCTTCTTGTTTTTTAATTCACTGAACAATGATAAAGAGGATCATAGAGGTATCAGTCAGATTCTAAAAATACCACACAGAACCTAAATATTTTCTACTATGGATTGCTACATTCCATCACTTGGTTTTACTCTCTTCCTTTCTCACAAGTTGCTCTATAAGTCCCAGGAATGAGTTTAGAATGGATTAACATTCTTCTTAAATAATTGCTGATATGAATTTGTAGCCTTTTTTCACTTTTGCATTTAGAAGACATCTTTTAAAACAAAACATCAGCAATTTTATACCAAAACTAAATTAAGCAGTAGTTATTTGAAAGTCACAACTTGGTTTAGAAGAGAAATTGATCACATTCCTAGAGACTGGTGACATTTCCTGCAACTAATAATTGTCAGATAGATGAATAATGAATCATACACAGATACAGCTACTGATGAAAACATTCACCAGTATATATTTACTAACTATAAAAATACCTATATTATTTTCAAGTCTTCTATATCTAATAAGAGAACATAATCAATATAAAGCTCTTGAATTCCTGACTGATGACTTTTTGATGGAAATGTTATGATTTTGATTAAAAAAGTTATTTATCCCTTCTGTCAAACATTTATAAATTGCATACATATATGTGAAACGCTATGTATATGTGTGTGAATGTGTGTGTTCTTGTCTATCTATCTATATCCATCCATAAAATCAGCAATGACTGATTTAGAAAGTGAGAGGTATTGAGTTGAATACGATAGTTTCATTATTGGCATAATTATTCCATCATTATAGAAAACAATCAGAGTCTTTTAGAAAGACAAACAAATAAATATTTTGAAATGCTTACTATTTACTGACATTGAAATAAAATACATTGAAAAAATATGAATTTGCTCCACATATCAACATAAAACAAAAGTCCTCTAGGCAACTGGCATAAAACACTGCTGATTTTGACTGTCCTATTTTTATAAACAGGCTGAAACAACCTCTAGATACCCAAGATTGATCTGGATGGATTAAACTTGGCAGCAGGTAGCAACACTGCCACAGATCAGACACACCATCCAACGCTGTGCAGTGGAAAGTCTGCCTGAGCCACATATTTAAAAAACTGCAGCACTACTTAATGCTTTGAAATGTTAATGATTCTATAGGCTTTGCCACCATTGCATACTTCCTTCTAATTAATGCTTTTTAAAATTTGTTTTAATTTTATTGGAATACAGTTAATTTACAATGTTGTGTTAGTTTCTGCTGTACAGCAAAGTGAATCAGTTATAAATATATATACATATATCCACCCTTTTTAGATTCTATTCCCATATAGGTCATTACAGGATATTGAGTAGAGTTCCCTGTGCTATACAGTAGGTCCTTATTAGTTACCTATTTTACATATAGTAGTGTGTATATGTCAATCCCAAACTCAAAATTTATCCCCCCCCTTTTCCCTCTTGGTAACCATAAGTTTGTTACAGCCACTATGTAGAACGGTATGGAGGTTCCTTAAAAAACTAAAAATAGAGCTACCATATTATCCAGCAATCCCACTCCTGGACATGTAACCAGAGAAAACCATAATTCAAAAAGATACATGTACCCGAATGTTCATTGCAAGACTATCTACAATAGTCAGGACATGAAAACCACCTAAATTTCCATCTACAGAAGAATGGATAAAGAAGATATGCTACATATATACAATGGAATATTACTCAGCCATAAAAAGGAATGAAATTGTGCCATTTGCAGAGGTGTGGATGGACCTAGAGACTGTCACAGTGGGTGAAGTAAGTCGGGGAGGGAAAGACAAATATCATATGGTACTGCTTATATGTGGAATCTAGAAAAATGGTACAAATTAACTTATTTACAAAACAGAAATAGAGTCACAGATGTAATCAATGCTTTTCATATTAGATGATTACACTGTTTTCAGCACTGCATGCTTTATGGCCATATACTGCTATATGATACCCTAAAATCATTAACATTTGGAAATATTCATGTTGATTGTATTTTAAGTTTATGGTGAGAAATTATCTCAGGTCAGTGTATTCTTACTGCTTTGTGACCTAATTAAATAGACAGTGTCAACTTTTCCTCAATAAATAACCAGTCTGTTGTGAATGCACATCCAACCTCCTTAACAAAAGCTGCTGCCCAAGATCATTTAAGTTTTTGGTAATATGCAAAGTGTCTTCTACAAAAATTGTACCCTACAATCACTCTCTCAGCGCCTTCTCATGAGTTTATGGATTCAGTCTTCTAAGTCTATGCTGTAAGTCTTTCTAAGTATCTAGGGTTGCCTCTCCTTTTTACTCACTATGGGAAATATTAAAGTCTTCTCCAAACACTGGCGCACAAATCATATTTATTAATTAAATTAAAACTTTTTTGGCTAAAAAAAATTCTAAGTATCTAGCACAGTTTAGGCATTTAGAAAGATAATAAATACATTTAAAATCACTCCCAAATCTAAATTTACAATACTGACCTCATGAGGTTTAGCCCTACCATGTATTTTCTTGATATTTCTAACTTCTTGTCAGTGCTTTGAGTTGTTTACGTACATGCGTTAGCACACATCTTCTTTCTCTACAATTTTTTTTCTTTTCCTGATATTTTAAAATTTCAAATCTAATATGAATTATTCCTCACTCTTATTCAGTAGGGGTGGGAAAATTCTATTCTACTCTAATAAAGCCTTTTACTTATTTGTTTATTTTTAAATTGGCCGCAAGGCATGTGGGATCTTCGTTTCTTGACCAGGGGTGGAAACCGTGCCTCCTGCATTGGAAGCACAGAGCCATAACCACTGGACAACCATGGAAGTCCCTAACAAAGCCTTTCAGAGCCACCCTCTTGCTGACTGTGCCAGGGGACAAATTCAGGCCCTCTTCTTCTCTCACTACTGGACATAATTAGACGCCCCCTCAAGAGTTTCCTTGCCCTCATGCTTTTCTTGGTATAATCCATTCTAAAAACCCACCTAGAGTGCACCTGGAGTTCAAGTCATTACCTAGCACCTAGACAAGCTTATGGCAAAAGTAAATGTTTAATAAATATCTTTCATATGATTAAACAGACTTTAACTGTTAACTTGACCACAGGGTCAATTTGCACCAGCTTCATCACTGGCAGGCACAGTGCTATGTACATTAACACAACAGCCTGTGTACCCCCATTGCCTACACTGTACCTAGCCTAGACTGTCTGCATTGGCTTTTACGAGCTCACTCATATTCTCCTGCCCTTTTTCTCTCTTGCCTTCTGGGACTCTAAATATACATGCTAGACCGTATCATGTTATTCCACAGGCTAATGAGGACTTGTTCATTTTTTTCACTCTCTTTTCTTTCGCTACTTCTATTTGGATAATTTCTATTGTTATGTTCTAATTTTCACTAATCTTTTCTTCTGCATTGAATCTGCTAAGTCAATTCAGTGAATACGCATATATGTATATGTATAATATCATTCGTATCTATCTATCTGTCTATCTCTTTCTCTCTATCATCTCCAAGTTCTAAAGGCTCTATTTGTTTCTTTTTAAAAATGTCTTCCATGTCATCCCTTATCTTCTTCACGGTTTACTTTAAATCTTTATGAATATTATAACAGCTGTTTTAGCATCCTCACTTACTAATTCTACCACCTCTGACTGTTTTCTCCTTTGGATGTTTACTGTACATCTCTGACTCAAGGGATCTGGCCTGGCTCTGGAGGCTGTGGCGGGTGTGCTGGGAGATGTAGTCCCCGATTTACGTAGAAATTGAGATTGTATGTTAACCCTGCAGCCAGAGCTCACTTTCTAGAACACAGATGTTACTCTTTCACTTAAAATTCCTTAATGAGTCCCTATTACATTCAAGGAAATTTCCAGAATGCTCGACACACCTCATGGTTGCCTCTCCAACCTCACCTATTTTGCAAAATCTTTGCTGTATTTTCTTACCCTCTATTTACTAAAACCCAAATCAAACAATCTGAGACTCATAAAATGAGTTTTTGGGAAACATACAATGGGTTTAATATACATCATCAATGATCATCATCATAAACACATATTTCTTTGGCGTTCTTAGAACTATTTTCATTACGTTTGCCCCACCTGAGTAGTACAGACAAGGTTAGGTTTTCAAAAGTAACTTGTTCACTTGGATCAATGAGTTTTAATAGAATTCATTAGAACCTGTCTTAGAAGCTCTGAATTTTAGTTTCTGAAAGTGGGGGTTAGTTGTCTTTATTTTAATAACTCCATTAAGTAATAAGGAAACAGAGCCAGGGTGCAAATCACTGCACTGGGAGGTAGGGGGTTCTATCCCTACGTTCCTACCATCTGGCATGATGCCTGAACTTCAGGAGGCAGTCAGGAATTCTCTATTGAAGAGATTTACAAAAAACCCCAGTCTTTTTGCATTTTACATATATACAATTTACATAGCTAACATTTGCTTAAATTATATTGGCGTATAAATATATTTGTTGTGACTCACTACCATTTTAAAAGGGGATCAAATCTAAAGTGGAACAATCAAGATGCCTATGCATTTGTGATGCCCAGTTTGGTGCCAATTAATTTATTATTTCAGTAGTTTACTTGCACACAAGATACCCAGTTGCATAATCTCTTACCTCAAATTCTTTGATTTTGTATAAGGGATGATGAAAACATGTTTATATGTCTTCTTATAAGTAATCATTTAGTTTGAAATATTTTTGCAAATATAAGACATTATAAAAAAATTGTGAGAACTTTGTGTTTGGCTTTGTTAAATGCACATTAGTTAAGTCAACATGACCAAGTTGTTGCTAGAGAATAAACCAAGAATTATAGAACAAAATAACTATTCTCATATTTAAAAGAATACCACCATCATTACTCAAATTAAATGGTAGATATAAACCTCACTGTACTTTTGTCATCTCTTTCATTTCAGTCTGGTGATTTGTGGTGCAGACATATTATCCTAGCTGATATTTTTTATTTTTATTTTATTTTGTCAGACTTGCAAGCCCTTCAGCCAAGGATTTAACCTCAAAGAAAACAGAGTTTAAGAACCAGTCATCCAACATCAAAGTACTAGGCAAGCTGTGCTATGTCTGCTTTGATAATAATGCATTTTCAGAAATTCAAAAGCTTCAAGAATAATATATTTTAGAGGTAACCATGTGTTATACACTGGGTTTGGGTGACCTTATTTTAGAAAGCCGCCCTTGCTTTACTTTCAAATGAGAAAGTCCTGCTGTATTATTTTGCATTCTTTGCCTTAGCACAGATAAATTTAATAATTTGAATGAGGGTTTTCTTGCCTTTCAGTGTTGGTTATGTTAGATCATCATCTTATAGGCTGAATTATTTCCTTCTCAATCATTCATGTTTTCCATCACCTGCTGGGTGCCTGCAATGTGAAATATTATTAGAGGTTACTTGAAATATTCATAATGTGGACCATGACCCTTGCCCTCCAGGAGATTTAGGGTGGTGGTAGAGAGCAATGCTACAAAAACAACCTCAGAAAGTTAACAGACAATGAATTCATCATACATTTATTCTAGTCTCTTCAAAACTATTAATTGGATATTAAGCAAAGGTGAGTAATTTAGTCCTGCCTCTCAACTTTCTCACCTAACGTATGAAAATAAGTTAGATTTAGTTTTCAGCCACCCCATTGGCACAGCTCCAAGGCATGTTCTCAGTGGGTTCATGAATTTTGCTCCCAGGTATGCATCACTTGATCACAATTTCCTCATCTATAAAATGAGAAGGCAGGACTGACCTTTCTCGCCCTAAGTAGCCACAATCCTAACACATGCTGTGACCACAGCAGAATAAATTGCTGTGAAAGAGAAAACACAGTGTAAGCCTTTTCTCCAAGGACAGCATTTAAGACATCTAGACATGCCTAACTTCTATTTCAGATGTAATATGAAGAGAGACCCTGAATTTTATTCTGTAGCCATCACATAAAACCTTTAGTTGGAAAATTATTCTCAAAATTAGTTTTTTCTTCTATAATCGTGTCTATTCTATTCAGGAATAAAGAATTCAAAAGCTAGTTAATGAAAATTACCAGCGTATGGGGTCTCTGTTAAGATAATTTGGGAATCAATTTTTGATACACTGATTGATAACATACCCAGCTATCAACCATCATTTAAAACATTGTAAAAGAAGAATTTCTCAACCTTGGTATTACATTTATTCCAAGATTTAATCTTTATATTTCAAACCTTTATCCTTTTCACTAGATACTTTCCTGGGAGTCTTCAGCCCAAATAACTGTAAACCCCTTAGACTGGTCATATGTGTCCACCAATTCTTACTGGTTAGTAATTCTTATTGGTGATGGAGTGAAAAATAAAATATCCCTTTTGAGGTGGTTTCTACAGTTCCTCCTAGATGGTTTGCTCTCTGGAGCCACCAAATCTTCTGGCCGCCACGAAAACTCCTTCATTTTGTTCATGTGACAATGGGCTTAAATAGAAGTTCATCTCTCCATCCGATACTAATTCACAGATGACTTGAACAAAGTACTCTGGTCCCCCGAATTGTAAAAATGCTTACAGGAAGTGGTATTTCATTTTGCACATACATACTGATACATGTGCACACACGCACGTGAACACACACACATTTATTGCTCCAAGTCAATTAGAGTACTTGGGGCTTTTCTATCTGGATGCATTCTGATGTAACTCATCAATGCTACTCCCAGAAATATCAGTCTTCTCCCCAACTCCATACTCTCAGTTTTCAGGAAATTTTCAAATGGAAGTGTATCAAACACACTCTGAGGTGTTCTTCAGTGAGTTACACTTTTGTATAATTCCCTTCGCTTGTATGCCGGTGGAATCTGCGATTTGCTTTTAGCCTGTAGAATATGGAAAAAGGTGAAGATGTTTTTCAAATGTAATGAAGGTACTAAATCAGTTGATTCTAAGTTATGCAAAAGGGAGAATACTCTGCCCGTGTGGGCCTCATTTCATCAGATTTAATCTCTTAAAAGAGGGATTGGTCCCTCCCAACAATAGTGTATTATAGACTTCAAAGTTGCTAAGACACTGTATCTTAATTGTTCTCACACAATAAAGAAATGATAAACGTGTGACAGGATAGAGGTTTTATCTATGCTATAGTGGTCATCATATGGCAATATATATGTGTGTCAAATCAATGCATTGTACATCTTAAATTTATGTAATATTATATGTCAGTTATAGCTCAATAAAACTGAAAAAAAACCGCAAAACAAAAAAACCAAAATCCTCCCCTCAGCAGGCATAAGTGACTCATACTTATGGAAAGAGACAAAAGGATGGAGGGAATGATGATGTCTGTCTCTTCTGACCAGAAGCACCTGAACCAAGATTCCTGCTCAGACAAGAGGCTGAAGAATCCTTGTTTTATCTAGGAGAATTATTCAAAGAAAAATCATTATCAGTACAAGGAAATCTAATTTTCTCTTTGTCATGCTCAGTGGAATATTTATTATTTACCTAATTAACTTTTAAATGTACATGCAAAGTCCTTTACCTTTTACATATTACATTGTTATGGTAAATTAATCATTATTTACATACGATACTGTTATAATAACTACATTATTATATATTTGTGTTATAAAATTGAATTCAAGAGCAGACATCTCTTGTTTTAGATATATTAGTTGCTCTCGGAAAGAAGTGAAAAGGGCCATATCTAAGTTAAAAATTAATACAAAAGTATCATGAAAGACTTCTTGATTCATGAATTTGACACTTTGGTGGTGTTACCTCTAAATTAAATGTAGATCTATGTATATGTTATACATATGTGATACTAATAGTCTTGTTATGTCATGCAGATATAATCTGAGAAACCCAGATAAACCACAACTACATTCTCACATTATTTGCAGATGACGTTTATACTTGCTTTTATGCAAATATTGTTTATATATTAATAGATTTATTCGATTTTATCCTTGGGAGGTGACCTTTTGTTACTGCACCTTTTAACAGGGAAGGAAACAAAGGTATTTGGAAATTCAATGACTGCAGCGCATTTACACAGCTAGTAAGTAATGGAGTCAGGGTGGTTTTCTTGATATAGCCACTATACGTCACACTGCACCTGGACTTGGCAAGGCTTATCGCTATTATTAAAATGTGTCTTATAATCTGTACAAGAATTTTATACAAAATAAAAATGTATTTTCCAAGTGTTACATATAATTATCAGTCATCTATCCATGTATCTGTCTCTTTTATAAGACTATTTATCAATCTATCCATGAGCAATCTATTGATATTTCCTATCTATATTACTACTTAAGAAGATAGAGGTCTACTTTCATAACTATTAATTATAAATAATTTGTTTTTCATAGCTCATGCTAAAAGTGGAAAAATCAAATTCTCCCAATCAATCTAGTCATTCTTGTTTTGGTCTTGGTGACTTGTGATGTATCTCATTATTACTTCAATTTTAAATGTATTGGCTCTTTTCCCAGTACTTTAAACAATAAAGAAAATAATGAAATATCCTGAATATGTTTATATCTTGAACATGTGATTTTTTTCATATTGATTTTTAAGGAATGACATTGTGTACGGTATATATTTACATGACAGATTTGACAGGTTAGGAGAGAAAGTGTAGTGTGAAAAACTAATTGTGGTCAATATAATTCTGTAAAAATGGATGCATGTTCTTTTAAGTTTACCAAAGAAATTCCAATATAAGTGAACTATAATACAATAAGTAAGATTAAGTTTTAGGTTGCTTAAAATAAATATATTATTTTCTCCTGTAGAATATTTATAAAAATAATGTAGCTTGACAATATATAAAAAGGCACAGATAGGATAATTATAACAAAAAGCTTTCTCTCTTATAAATCTATTGTTTAATCTTCTGTTTAAATTGCCATATTTTTCTTTTTGGCTGTGTTCTAATTTTAAATTTTGTGTCACCAGTTGACATTATAATTGATATAGCAAAGGAAGATATTTAGATTGAAATTTTTATTAAGTTTAAGTGATCTTTAAATAGCTTTACGTCAGATCATTCTCTTCATAATATAAGGCACTCATTGTAAGTAAAATATGTGGGGATTTTATTTAATATTTGGCAAGACAATCTAATCAGTGCCTCTGTGATATTTTTTAAAAATCAGCAAAACTGGGAATAAAATAAGTACAACTTAATTCAATATATTCATCAGATCAGCACTTTTCATCATGTTTTCTCATTTGTACATGGGTTTGACATGAATTTCTTGTTAATACTCAGCATCTTGTTGACTTCCTGAATTGTACAGAATAATTTTTCTTCTATTATGGGCATTTCCACCACCACTTTGAAATAAAAGTAGTTGTCATATACATCAAACAGCATGTTTTCCACCATCACCCCTAACCCCAGTCAAAATTAGTAGTTGGAAGTTTTAAAGCCACTTCAAATATAGTAACATAAAGTGATAGAATTGTCTTGACAGCATTGATGATTTCTGTGTCTCTTTAGGCACATCTAAGATGTGTGTTAATTATTCTCTGAAAGAGAATATACTATTTTAAAATAATATATTTAAGACTACAGCCCCCAAAATAAGTGTCCTGGCAGAAAGAGCTCAAGGATGAAAGTGTGGATATGAATCCTTCTTCTGATTTTGAGTTTTAATTTCTTAGAAAATAAATTTCTTACTTACCAAACAAAATTTGATCAAATTAAAAAAACCAAAAAATGTGCTTTTCAAAATTTAATGTGCATACCAATTACCTGGGGGTAATATTAAAATGCAAATTCTGATTCCATAGGGTTGGGTGGAGTAAGATTCTGCATTTCCAGGAAGTACCCAGGTGATACTGAGGCTGCTTATTCATGGATCATAATGTAGTGACCACATAAAAAGTTTCTTCAAACTGTAATATTCTGCTTTTTTACTACTATTTGATGACTTAGTCTCTCTTGAGGCAACATAGAAGTATTCCATTTATAGAACTTTTTTCTGTATGTTATAGAGATATGTGTCGTCTAAAGCCTTTTTGTAGTCCCTAGCCTTTTTGGCACCAGGGACCGGTTTCATGGAAGACAAGTTTTCCACGGACGTTGGCGGGAGAGGGGGATGGTTCAGGCGGTAATGCGAGCAATGGGGAGAGACAGATGAAGCTTCCTCACTCGCCCACCACTCACCTCCTGCTGTGTGGCTCGGTTCGCAACAGGCCAAGGACTGGTACCGGTCCACGGCCCGGGGGTTGGGGACCCCTGGTCTAAAGGCTAGTGAGTGAAAAAAGCAGTCAGGTTTCTAACATGGCTAAAAAAGAAAACCAAAGAACCATTTTACTCGAGTCAGAATTCAGATTTCTTTTATACTAAAAGGGGACAGGATGTGCCTGGTCATTGCAAACTTCTTGGTGTCAGAGCTCTTTGTTCTTGCCGCTGTCCACCTAGATCAGATATTCCTATAAACCTCCAGCAAGACAAATGTCATTCTCTGTTCGGCAACTTTTATCTCTATGTGAACGGGAAAGTGTTATACCTTTAAAGGTCAAACCTGGGAGGCAGAGCCTTGAGAATGCTCTATCCTGTGTATCTCAGGCTGTAGGCAACATTCGTTTACAAAGATGCAGAGGCAGCAGGACTCAGCACAGGCAGCAGAACACAAGGTTTAGAGCTACAGGAAATAAATCCAATATGGAGTCAGGTTTGTTCTCTGTTACACTATCATCCCTCCTTCATCATTCTCAATATCCATCACTAATGTTTCAATTCCTTTAATGAGCCAGTTCCCTATACCTGTGCTATGTCTTGAATTGTGCCCCTCTAAATTCATATGTAGAAGTCCTAACTCCCAGTACTTCAGACTGTGTCTTTTTTGCAAATAGGTTTGTAGCAGATGTAATTAGTTAAGATGTGGTCTTTAGTCTGATCCTTAATCCTGTATGACTCTGTCCTTATAAAAATGGGAAATTTTGGACACAGAAACATGTATATAGAAAGAGTATCATGTGAAGAGAGAGAGAGAGAGAGGAGAGAGAGAGAGACAGGCGTAGAAGAAAGGCTGTATGAAGACAAAGGGAAAGCACCAATAAAAGAAATTTTCACATATTGAAGAGTGGTGAAGTCATTCTGGCTTATACATGAGTTAACTTGAATTTGATGCCAATTAAAAGAGCCTGTTTGTGACCTATCAGACATACATTGTACATCTGCTTTAATTATTAAAGAGAAGAGTGCCTTGACAGGAAGTAAAGAATATCCATGTTGAAAATAAAGATGAAATGCCTCCCTTCCTGGGACGCCAGGGCTGGTCCTCCTTTGATGATAAGACTCCCTTCCCAGGTGCTACGACCATACTATGTATGTACTGATCTCTTTTGTTTTTGTTTTGTTTTACAACCTTGAAGGAAAGTATCCTTGACTTGTTTAAGGTTTTTTGTTCTGACAAGACATAAAACTGTGCTGGAAACCATGCTTCATGGGAGCAGTTCCTCAAAATTATCTGAGAGGCTGTCTTCTGGGTGACAGTCCTCAGTTTGGCTTTCTATTCCTAGTATAGATTGCTTATTGATCTCTTTTATTTTTCCTGCCAATATCCAGTAACGTTTGAGGCCCCTTTTATTTTTTTGTCAATTTTTTTTAATGGAAGTATAATTGATTTACAATGTTGGGTTCATTTGTGCTTGCAGCAAAGTGATGTAGTTATACACATATATATGTATATATAATTTATATACATTCTTTTTTTAATATTCTTTTCCATTATGGTTTATCACAAGGTATTGAATATGGTTCTCTGTGCTCTACAGTAGGACCTTGTTGTTTATCCATTCTATACATAAATGTTTACGTCTGCTGACCCCAACCTCCCGCTCCATCCCTCCCCTTGGCAACCACCAGTCTGTTGTCTATGTCCGTAATTCTGTTTCTGTTTCATAGATAGGCTCATTTGTGCCTTACTTTAGATTCCACATATAAGTGATGTCATATGGATTGTCTACTGATAACTTTCATAAATGGCACCATGGGTAAGCCATGAAAAACCTGAGGCTACCAGAAGCCTAGAGAGAGGGCTAGTACAGATCCTTCCTTAGTGCTTTTAGAGGGAGCATGACCCTCTGATACCTTGATTTTGAGCTTATATCCTCCAAAACCATGAGATAATAAATTCTGCTGTTCTCAGTCACTCAGTTTGTGATACCTTGTTATAGCAGCCCTAGGACACTAATAGACCATGGTATGGCCATCCACCACCCACATCTACATACCCTTGACCTTGTCAAACTTAGAATCCTGGAATCATATGAAATCTGAAATTTGATCTTTGAACTCGCTGACCACAACTTCTTGTGTTTCCAGCATTTTGCTTGGTTATTCCCCCTGAACCTTTCCTTTGACCAGACTTGACCTCTCTACATTTGCCAATTGATTTCCTTCCAAGGTTCACTTCCTTCTCTCTATAGTCAATTGCCCATAACCCTTCGTTTTAACTATTCCTTTTCTAATAATTTCAATTTCTTTCTCTTGATGTTCTCTTGCTCTTTTTGACACACTCTAATCCTGAATTAATAGCAGGGGTTTTTTTGTTTGTTTTTTAATGCTCTCTTACTTAACTGCTAAGTAGAGCAAGGAGATAAACTACATAAGCCTGGACAATTTTTGTTTCCAGTATTTTATTTTGGATAAAGTGTATATACAGTGAGAAGCATAAATCCTACACATATAATCTGCTAAGTTTTGACAAGTATGTTCATATTCCTATCACAATATAAATACATTTAAAAACTCAAAATGTTTCCCTTGTCATAATTCCTTTTCAACAGCCACAACCTGGTCACTCTGAGGCCACCAGATATTGTTTTGCATCCAGGATTTTCTTTTCCCACAAAGAAAGAGAAATGAAAGCCATCCATTTATGTATATCGGTAGCTCAATCCTTTCTATGCAGAATAGTAGGGCTTTGTATAAATACAAAATAGTTTGATGCATATTTGTGTTGTTTCCAGGTTTAACTACGATGAACAAAGTTTCCATGAACATTCTGAGCATACAAGCCTTTGTGTGGACATATGTTTTTATCAGTTGGATAAATAACTAGGAGTACAATTTCTGTGTGGTATGGTGTTTCTTGACTTTATAAGAAATTTCTACATCTTTTCCAAAGAGATTGTAGCATTTTACATTACCACTAACAATAGACATGAGTCAGAGTTGCTAAGCGTTCGTGAAAATATTTGGTGCTTTCAGTGTTTATAGTTTTAGGTATCTTAGTGGATGTACAAAATGTATCTCATTGTGGTTATAATTCATAAATCTGAATATTGTGCTCAGTAACTGGGTCCTCAACCCTGCCTGGAAAACACTATGATTTTTGTTAGTGTGACATTTTGTTAATGTCAAAGTAGCACGAGTTGCTGGCCGCCTCCCACAGAATCCATCCAACAGACATAGGCTATGAAGTACTGGAAGACATGGGGAGAGGCAGCAAGAATCTAACAAACTGATAAAACTAGTGGGAACCCCTCCACCAAATGCCCTGTCACTGCAGCTAAAAAGTTAATTACCTGCACACAATTTTTCTTCATCTATACCATTTTAATTGAAGAGGTGTTCCTCTTCAGGCAAACTCTTAGACCACGCAGTATGTCTTGGTGGCTCCCTTAGAGAGGAACTCTTTAGATTTTTGTATTAATATATGATGTAGTTAAATATCTACACATACATGTATTTATTGCTTTAAGCAAAATTTGTGTTTTTATGGGAAACAAATATTCATTGCTATATGGAAAATGGCAAAAGGAAATGACAAATATAAAACAACCATTGAGGCAAAGAGACTGTTCATGTGTGAGACTGTATTTAAATAATTAACCAGTGAGCCCACTCTTTTTTTTCTTTTTAATTTTTATAGGAGTATAGTGGCTTTCCAATGTTGTGTTAATTTCTACTGTACAGCAAAGTGAATCAGCTCTATGTATACATATATCCCCTCTTTTTTGGATTTCCTTCCCATCTAGGTCACCGTAGAGCACTGAGTAGGGTTCCCTGAGCTATAGGTTAGGTTAGTGAGCCCATTCTTGATCAGGTAACTGGAGGAAAAAGATCTTATATTATTTGTATACAATAAAAAGATGTCTAAAGAATTTTGTAAATAGCCCAAACATTTTCAATAACATTTGCTTGGAAATATGTTACTGGCAGTCAAGACATATTATTTAAGCATATTTCAAAATATTTATGCATCCCTGCAATACCTTGGTGGTGTCTGTATAGCAAGGCTAATCTTTACCTTTTGTGTGACTTCCCCAGGTGTCTGAGATTTTTACAGGTATTGTGATTTGTGTTATTTATATAGTGTCTGCGATTATAAAACCAACCCAGGAAAAAATAAAATAAAGTAACCAAACAAAAACAAAATTGTCTTGCTGTGAAAATTGAGATTTTGACAATGGTATTATGTATTGCCTCCTTCTATGTTTGCTTCCAAATTATATATTGTCACTTTGATTAAATAGGTAAAAAATATTCGTCAGGTATCTACGATTTTATTTAATCACATGATCAAATCAACTCTGAAATTCTACCGATGCTGTCTTTTATAATCAGCTTTTACAGTGGAATAAGTAAATAATGAGTAAATGATTTGGAATGTCTCTTACACCTGAAACTGTGGTTCAGATTTGCTACAGGGCCTGCCTCAAATTGTTTTTCAGCCTCAGGTCATTGCTCTTGGAATCTCTGAGCCCTTCAGGCACCCCTATGGGTGATTTTAAGTTACTGCAGGGAGTTGAGGGGCTTGGCTAGGAAGGCAATGTCTTAGGACAGGGGTTAATATAGAATGAAGGAGGTTCAGGTTTTGAACTTGGGAAGACTGAAGGATTCAAGAGAGCTGAAGGAAGACAGAAGGTAGTCAAAAGGAGTAACAAGGAACAGGGGGTGGGAGAGGTCTCAGATGAGCTGGTTTGGGGAGATTTCATGTTTCCCAAAGAGGCCATGAAGTTGCAAATTACCCTTTGTCAAATTATTCTATTTTGGAGATATTGGCCCAAAGTAGTGCCCTAGTGGTGGAACATAGAGTCAGCAAAGAAAGAGTGTGTGTAAGGGAGGCTGCACTGTGGAATGAGAATTACTCATGGGATTAGACCAGAGAAAGGAACAGAACAGGCTTCGCAAAAGAGCTGGGAATATTCCTGCTCAATAGAAAAAAGTCAGGGGGCGTCCTGCTCAATGGAAAGACTCAAGTACTTAAGCCAAGAAAACATCCATCCAGG
The DNA here is from genome assembly GCF_963924675.1 of Phocoena phocoena. Classification (NCBI taxonomy): domain Eukaryota; kingdom Metazoa; phylum Chordata; class Mammalia; order Artiodactyla; family Phocoenidae; genus Phocoena; species Phocoena phocoena. The sequence continues at coordinate 3,882,226 of NC_089223.1, forward strand.
AAGATGCTTTCTGACACAGAAATGAGCAGGGAGGAGTTTCACTCAAAAGAAAGTCAGAGATTAAACCCCACTCAGGAAGACCCAAGAACTCTTCCATCCAGGAAATTCTCCCTCACACAGAAGTTCTAAATCTGTCTTCTAAAGTGAGACCCAAATCTCCTCTATTCCATCATTGCTGCTGATTTTCATACTTTTGTTGTAATTGCACACTTCACGAAAACCAACTTAAAATAATATATTTAGAAATGAAATGAAAATAAATGCAGTTTATCTCAAAAGAAGTGTGTATAGAAGTTTTAAATGTATCTAAAACATTGTATTAGTACCGTGATTAAACCATGCTATAGCTCAACTAACTCTTCCTGAGTTCTGGCTATCAATTCCTATATCTGCTCCAAATGCATCAGTCTCCCAAATCTGATCATGTAAATTCAGACAAATCTTTTAATCTACTAATTACATAATTTAATAGTATCAAAATAGCAACATATTTTAAAATCAGTAACTTTAAAACCTTCCTTTTCTAAAAACCTAAAGGGTGGAAAGTAAAAACCCTTGAAAAACAAGGAAAAATTTAAAATTAAGGTAATTGATAAATTCTATAATAAATATCTTCATTTAATAAGATTAGTTTTATTTCCTCTTAGCATAAAATACTCATTTAACTTTATATGTATACATAAAATATGATATAAAATTTAACAATGTTTTCCTTCGAATGTTGAGTGTTTTGTTGGTTTTTTTTGCAGTACGCGGGCCTCTCACTGTTGTGGCCTCTCCCGTCAGGCTCCGGACGCGCAGGCCCAGCGGCCATGGCTCACGGGCCCAGCCGCTCCGCGGCACGTGGGATCCTCCCGGACCGGGGCAGGAACCCGTGTCCCCTGCATCGGCAGGCAGACTCTCAACCACTGCGCCACCAGAGAAGCCCTGTTGAGTTTTTTAATGAATGAATAAAAAGATTCTACATTTTTTTCCAGAATGATGATTTTTAAACAATTCTTTGAAATCCATATTGCTTCTAATTGTAGGCTAAAATACTAGTACATCTTTTAATCTTGTTTCACACCCTAAGAGAAAATTTATTTGAGAAATTACTTTTAATATATTAGTGGCATTGATCATTTCTGATTTGTGTTTTTAAAATTTTTCTCTATGATTCTTAACGTCTAAATATTGCTGATAAATAGCATAATGAATTGTTAAAAACACCTGGCATATTTTTATGATGAGTAGCATCCATGCTACTGACCACCATAACTGGTATTTCTTCTAATGCCCAATCAATGACTAGAAAAATATATTTCCAATAAATAGCATGTAAAGATTTCACTAACTGAAAAGTCATATTGAGTAACTCTCATAAGTATTAGAATTATCTTTTTCTCCAGAACTTTTCCTTTCTTAGAAATATTACAGATGCAAGGAGTCAATCTTCATTACCATGCAGTGTGATTTCACCTACTTTTAATGAAAATTTGTTTCACTGTAGTTCATTACAAAGCTGATTTTCAACATTTTTGCAATTCTATTGATTCTTCGTGAAACCATGTCATTGTCTAATGGAATGGAATAAATTATTTCATTTAGATTTCTTTCCATCACCACACTAATAATGTATTGCACAGCAAGTAAGATTAATTATTCTCTAATATTATGTGACTTACAACATTTTCTTATCATTAATCTTATTCAACAAACAATAACACCATACAATAGGAACACTGACAATTAGAAGACTTTTTAATCATAGTGGAGTGAATAACATGGCTTCAATATTTCTAATAAATATGGGAAATAATATATATAGATAAAATGTTGTGTTAGCATGTTTATTTGTAAAGCATCCACTTAATTTTCATGCGTTCGTTGCAATAGTAGTAAAGAATATATGTTAGCACAGTAGGGCATTAGTACCTTCAATTTCATGTGGATATTAAAATTAAATTCCAAGCCCTTAAATGAAGATTTTTACCGCTTTTACTGCAGCTACTCAAAGTATTACTCTGTGACAAAATGTAAACCTGAAATAAATAATAGACACGATGTGGATGCTACAGCTACAAATATATATGAAACGCAGTATGTACACTTTTTTTCTGCGATATCTAATCTGTATCAATCTTACCCATTATCATTTTCACCTGAATCATTGCATAGTATCATCCATATCTATACTTAGCATGTTTTATGTTTCTGCTAGGTTCTCGAACATATGGAATACAGCTAAATAACTTTTAATGCCTTTGTCTACTAATTATATCATCTCCGTCATTTCTAGATTCATTTTGATTGATTTTTCTCCCTGTTAAGAGTTTTATTGTCTTGTTTCTTTGAATGTCTGCTAAGTTATGATTGAAAGCTAACCATTTTGAATTCTAATGTATGCTGGATATTTATGTCCCTACAACTATCTCTCAGGTTTAATCTAGTATTTTGTTAAATTACTTAGAGTTTGATCCTTTGGGGTTTTCTGCCTTTGTTAGTTGATACAAGATCAATGTTTTGGACGAGTTTCCCTCACTACTGTCGTAAAACCCTGTGTATATACTATCAAATATCCCATGGTCATGAGGTGGGCCACACAGCTATGTTTTGAGAATTGGGTATTGTTTCTATCTGTTTAAATGGAGTTCTCTCCAGTCTCAGTTTCCTCAGATAGTTTCTCCTGGCCTGTGCTATACTAGTTTCCTCAGCGTGTGCTGACTTGACTGAGCCCCTCTGCAGATTTCTTGTGTCTCCTCTGTGTTGCTCTTTCTTTGGTACTCAGTCCTGTGAACTCTGACCACCTTGGACTCCTCAAACGCCCATTTCCCTCTCCTCAACTCAGGGTCAATATTCCTGCACCAGGGCTTGGAAACTCTTGAATCAATTAGCTCAGGCAAATGTAGGGCGCACCTTCTTTGTTTCCTGTGTTCCTTTACTCCAAGCTTGATTTTAAAAAATTAATAACGTGCCTTGAAGATCTTTTCACATCAGCAGAGATGTATCGCTATCATTCTTTTGAATAACTCTGCTGTAGTGCATCCTGTTGTTTTCCTTATTGAAAATGCTTAATTGAATATCTTTAATATATGGCTTTCTGAAGGTTTTCAATATACACAGTACAAGGAATATTTAGTTCAGTTTATACGGTGGTGGATATTTTCAAATTGACGTGCGTAGGATTTCCACCAGTTTACAGTGTATATTAAACTGTGAGGAATAAGTATTTTCAGTTACCATTGATTGTCTGTTACTTAAGTGGTAGTTTAATGCTATCAGGCACGAGTGTATCTGTACTCTGCTTCTGCCAGTTACTAGCTAACTTGGCAAAAGCTTTAACCTCACTGAATCTTAGTTTCTTTTCTCTTTAATCAATGTGAAAGGAGTACTCTGTTCATTGGTTGAAAGACAATGTTTAAAGAGTTTATTTAAAACAATCCTTGGAACATTGTAAACCCCGATTCAATGAGAGTTTATATAATTATCATTATTATCATTATATAGTAATATTATTATGTATTGTTATTATTAAAATGGTTTTAGGTTAATGCCAGTAACTTTTGGCTTTTGGAGATCTACACAGATGTGTAACATTGGTGTCTGTAGCTGTCATCCGCTGATGCCTTTTCTTATAAATCTACTTTTCTCTCTTTTCTGAGGAACAAAAAAAACCTTTTTTTTTAAAAAATAAATTTATGTATTTATTTATTTATTTTTGGCTGTGTTGGGTCTTCGTTTCTGTGTGAGGGCTTTCTCTAGTTGCAGTGAGCGGGGGCCACTCTTCATCGCGGTGCATGGGCCTCTCACTGTCGCGGCCTCTCTTGTTGCAGAGCACAGGCTCCAGACGCGCAGGCTCAGTAGTTGTGGCTCACGGGCCCAGTCGCTCCGCGGCATGTGGGATCTTCCCAGACCAGGGCTCGAACCCGTGTCCCCTGAATTGGCAGGCAGATTCTCAACCACTGCACCACCAGGGAAGCCCAAAAAAACTTTTTTGTCTTAGTAAATTTAAGAACAGTTCAAATTGAGTATGACATCCCTGAGACTTTACAAAATTTCATCTTGTGCAGGAGTTACTAAGTCACCAACTGATGTGAAAAATTTGAACTGGTGAGTTCTGTTCTTTCAGGTGGAGACTTTCTTACACTGAAGCAGTTGCGTGTGAACTGTAAGTGATGTCTGGAGACAGATGCAGGTGACAAAATGTGTCCTATGACTCACGGCACACCTGGACTGACACAATAAAGGTAATGAGAAGGATACAGTAAACTTTTCTATCCTTTCTGAACACTGAAGAAAGTATTAGAAAAGCTACACTATGGTTTTTCCATGTGTTTAAGTCAAAGTGTTTCAATTTAGTCTTGTTCAGAAGCTCAAAGCTAATTATACTATTACACACTGGACACACAAGCACAAATCTTGATCAGAAAAGGGTTTCACTCATCAATATGCATGACGGTATTGAGGTGATACGGCAGGCGCTAAGGAGCCTCTATTAGCCTTGTCTTATTATCCTCAAGAAAAATACAAATAGCTCCGAGGAGAATAGGGAAACCTGGTTAGAAGTGTCAGAGTGGAATATATGACTGAATTTGGAAGATTAAATTCTGCCAAATTACCAGTAATTCGAAAGAAACAGATTTACTGAGATTCAGATATTCTGGTTCTGGTTTGCTCTCTTGTGACAAATGATGCCTTTTTATTTTGACTATAACTCAGAAAAGGTTCAAGTTGCTCCAGGGAAAGTGAGTATAAGATCATCTATTTAAGTTAATAGCATATGGGAGAGTAATAAGATATAACAGAGTAGATCAATTAATTGTTTTCAACTCAACATAGAATACAGTTTATTCCACTTTTGATTTAGCTAAAATGCCTGGAACAAATTAGCTTTGCCATGGTTCGTTCTTCTCTTTTAATACAAAACATAGCCAAGGCAATTGAAAAATTAGGAACTTGTAATTAATTCTATAAATTTAAAATGTAATAAGACTCAACATTGCTCAATGTCCTGTTGATAACTAACCCTCAATTGAAAACCAAGTCAAAATTGGAGACTGTCTATGTTGTTTGCATTATTATACATATTTTGGAGATATATTATTTAAACATGTAGCAGAAGAGAATTTTGCCGGTAATGGGACTTCTTTACTTACCTGAATTAATATTTTGAAAACATTAATCATTAAGGAAGAATTTACATCTCATAGGAAGAATCTCATAATAGATTCTAAACTGCAAATTATTTTGAGTTCAGAATCACTTTACTTTTGTTTGCATCATTTAGAATACATGCTTTTCCTATATTTACAAATTCTTGGGGTCATTTTGAAGTTGGCAAAAAACATCTTAGCAGTACTTTTTACTCAAAACAATAAAACAAATAGGGCTTCCCTGGTGGCGCAGTGGTTGGGAATCTGCCTGCCAGTGCAGGGGACACGGGTTCGAGTCCTGGTCTGGGAGGATCCCACATGCCGCGGAGCAACTAGGCCCGTGAGCCACAATTACTGAGCCTGTGCTCCGCAACAGGAGAGGCCGCGACAATGAGAGGCCCGCACACTGCAATGAAGAGTGGCCCTCACTTGCTGCAACTAGAGAAAGCCCTCGCCACAGAAACGAAGACCCAACACAGCCATAAATAAATAAATAAATTAAATAATTAAAAAAAAAAAATAAATAAAATAAAACAAATAAATATCCCTAAGGACTCTTTCCACAGTTAAATTATCGAAATGCATATGGGAATTTATCAGGGCATCAGGATGGAACAATCCAGGTGAAATGAGTTACATTCCCAACTACACTGGGTCCAATTTTTTATAGTGTTCATTGCAATATCTGGTTTTGTTCCAGGAAAAAAAGAGGTATTAAAATTGCTTGGAATGAGTAACCCCACATTGCCCAAGTATGTTTAAGAACATGCTAAGTTGTGAAGCAACTTGATTTACTTGCAGAAAAACTTGGTTGGGTATTCTATGTGTGCTCTAAGCAGAAGTGCAGCCCCCCTGACGGAAGGTAAAAGCCCACCGGTGGCACTGGTGAGCAGATGGCAGTCATCACCCTCGGCTCTGGTTCACTCACTCAGGGGTGCTACTGTCCTTCCTGCTTTGCAAGTTATGTTTCATTTAGCAAACCCCAAAAAGGTAGTTCAATCAGCAGGCCAGAATAAAGAGACGGGGGTTCTTCTTCATTACTTTTGCTTCAAATATCATGTTACTAATTTTTTCTCTAAGTGAAGAAAGATAACGTGCTCATTTCCTTTCCTTTTATCAATAACACTAACACTAGGGCAGGGGATTTAGTGACTTCTTTCTTTCCTAAGGGCACAAATGTCACAAACTATAAGTAAGTTAAGACAATAGAAGAAGGAAGAAGGAAAGAGAATATTTTCTCATGTTTTATCCTTTCATTTCTATATTGAGCTAGTCCTTTAAAATGCTTTATATATACTAAACAAACAAAAATATAATATTAATTCATAAATATTTTCTATGATATATAATTTCTATTTAATATATTATGAAGACTGATTTCATTCTGTGGTATTACTGAAAATAGCAAGCAGAGTGTGTTTTCTTTGCTGTGGATATGTACCAAAATTAAATCCTTCCATTACAAGAAACTTAGTGAATTCCTGCCAACCCCAAAAGAAATCAATGATGTGTAAACTTGTAGTCATGGCTGTTAACACAAAAGACAGTGATTTAGAGAACACATGCGGTATTGCAGTAATTTATTGTTTTGAAAAGAAAATTGTTAAAAACTTTGTACTAAGGGAAAATGGATTAGCAGGGGATTTATGTTCTTCATAGACAAAGAGTTTTCAGTGATTATATAGACATTAATGCCTCTCCACCTTGTGATGGACATCTTGAAGTCCCACTCAAAAGAACAATTAATTTACATTCCCACCAACAGTGCAGGAAGGTTCTTTTTCCAGAGCACCCTCTCCAACATTTATTGTTTGTAGATTTTTTGATGATGAGAATTCTGACTGGCGCTAGGTGGTACCTCATTGTGGTTTTGATTTGCATTTCTCTAATAATTAGTGATGTTGAGCATTTTCACGTGCTTCTTGGCCATCTGTATGTCTTCTTTGGTGAAATGTCTATTTAGGTCTTCCACCAAGACTTAGACATAGAGAATGGACTTGAGGACATGGTGGGGCAGGGAGGGGGAAGGTGGGGTGAAGTGAGAGTAGCAGAGACATATATACACTACTGAATGTAAAATAGCTAGTGGGAAGCAGCAGCATAGCACAGGGAGATCAGCTCGGTGCTCTGTGACCACCTAGAGGGGCGGGATAGGGAGGGTGGGAGGGAGGCTCAAGAGGGAGACGGTATGTGGATATATGTATGCATATGACTGATTCACTTTGTTGTACAACAGAAACTAACACAGTATTGTGAGGAAAATTGTACTCCAGTAAAGATCTATTAAACAAAAATAAAACAAGGTTTCATGTGGACACATTAAAAAAAACAATTAAATAGTGTGATAAAGATTAACTCACTCTCAGAGTGTTGGAAACTTTATCCTTTTAAAATTTAAATTTATGACTTTTTAAAAGACTATTAAAACAAAGTTTTTGAAGAAAAATATTTTGCAAGTTACTTTCTACAAAACCAAAGGAATGTTGTCATATTTGACTCTATCCTAAAATGTATTTTTTCCATAATGCATCATAATTGAAAAAGTGAGACAGATATTTTCTTATGGGATATGCAACAATATTAAAAATTAGCCCTTAAGTGGTTTTGTATCATTGTTTGCATGCACGGATATATAAATTGCAAAGGTAAATAGTAGAAAACAATTACTATAATCATTTGTCTTTGTTCAAACAGACTGAATCTGGGGACTATGTTGGTATTTTATCTGTTGTCAATATAATAGAGAGAGGCACGGGGTGATATATGTGCCATATGATAGAATAAAGAATAATGGGTGAAGATTCAGAGCAATGCTTTGGAGACTGATTGCTTCGGATCAGATTTTAACATTTCTTGACTACATGACAGTAGGAAAATTACATTCTTTACATTTCTAAGTTTCTTCAACAGTAAATGGGGCTTCAAAGCACCCCTTTATAGCGGAATACTGTATGGAGTAATGTCTGGTGCATAGTGACCTCTCAATAAGTTGTAGATATTTCTAATATCAATGTGGTATATATTTTTGGTATCAAATAGTCCTATTCCAGTCTTATGCTACTGAGGATATTCTATAATTAGGTGCAATGGTGTATAGAGATTTATATACACAGTGGGTCACACATATAATAGGAATTCAGATGACATGGAAATAATACCTTGCCCTTTCTGGTGTCTTTTCAACCCATTAACAATTAATGATATCATTAAAGACTCAAAATAATGATAAGACAAAAGCTGAAACAGAAAGGCAAAAATTGTAAGGACGGATCAAGGAGAAAATAATTATTTGGCCCATTAAGTGTTGTGCCTTCCCCAGAGTGTAACTGAACCCAGGTTCTGCTTCTCTCTGCTCATTAGCCAATAATTCAAGAGGCAAGTTTCAGTAGAAAGGAAAGGTGCTTTAATCAGAGAAGCTGGCAAGCTGGGGAGAAGGTGGACTTGTGTAACCAAATCAACTCTGAAGATCCTGCTCAGCCATGACAGTTGTTTTTTGTGTTTGTTTGGTTTTTTTTGCGGTACGTGGGCCTCTCACTGTTGTGGCCTCTCCCGTTGCGGAGCACAGGCTCCGGACGCGCAGGCTCAGCGGCCATGGCTCACGGGCCCAGCCGCTCCGCGGCATGTGGGATCTTCCCGGACAGGGGCACGAACTCGTGTCCCCTGCATCGGCAGGCGGACCCTCAACCACTGCGCCACCAGGGAAGCCCCATGACAGTTTTTAAAGGGAAAAAAGGGGGGAAATCTCAGTGAATCATAGAGAGAGGAAGTTGGGTTCTGCATCATTCTCCGTCGCATACAAGCTGGCTGACTCTCTCTTCAGATGTTATCTTGCCCAAGTGATCTGCTGGCAGGATTCCTTAGGGGGCTGCTGAGGGCAGAGAGCTAGTCATTTGTTAACTAATTAATTCTTCATTCTTCTTTTTATCTTGGAAAAGAATCGGCAGGTTAGGCAAGGTAAGGCATGGTGTGCATTCAGGAGAGCATAAATCCGGGGTTAGTTTCAATTTCTTAGCCGTCTCATTCCTATAATTAGGTTTTTAAGGTGAGAGGGGGACAGAAATGGGTAGACAGGGAAAGGGCAAAAGAGCTGTGTTCAAGAAGACTTGAAATAGGGAAAGGGAACTTATGATAAGCAAGTGTAGCCTTTATTTTTTTAATTAATTTTTATTTGATATAGCTGCCTTACAATGTTGTGTTAGTTTCTACTGTACAGCAAAATGAATCAGCTACACATGTACATATATCCCCTCTCTTTTGGATTTCCTTCCCATTTAGGTCACCTCAGTGAATCAAGGAGAGTTCCCCGTGCTCTACAGTACGTTCTCACTAGCTGTCTGCTTTATACATAGTATCAATAGTGTATATATTTCAATCCCAATCTCCTAATTCTTCCTATCCCCTTTCCCTCTTGGTATCCATAAATTTGTTCTCTACATCTGTGTCTCTATTTGTGCTTTGCAAATAAGATCATCTATACCATTTTTCTAGATTCCACATATATGTGTTAATATATGATTTTTGTTTTTCTCTTTCTGACTTACTTCACTCTGTATGACAGACTCTAGGTCCATCCACGTCTACACAAATGACCGAATTTCGTTCTTTTTATGGCTGAGTAATATTCCACTGTATAGATGTGCCACATCTTCTTTATCCATTCATCTGTCGATGGACATTTAGGTTGCTTCCATGTCCTGGCTATCGTAAATAGAGCTGCAATGAATATTGTGGTACATGACTCTTTTTGAATTATGGTTTTCTCAGGGTATATGCCCCATAGTGGGATTGCTGGGTCATATGGTAGTTCTATTTTTAGTTTTTTAAGGAACCTCCATACTGTTCTCCATAATGGCTGTATCAATTTACATTCAAGTTATTGACTTTAACCTTGATTTCTGCAGTTTCACATGTATTTACTTGAGTGTGTGTGTACACACAGGTGTGTGTGTGTTTGTATCTAGTTCTAGGCAATTTATCACATCTATTTGTTTGTGTATCCACTGCCACAGAAAATACAGAGAACAATTTCATCTTTACAAGGATCCCTCATATTACCTTTTCCTAATTGTATCTTCTTTCTCCCCGCTCCTAACTCCATCCCTAAAAATTGACAACAACTAATCATAGCTGCATTCCTATATATTTTTTTCATTTCAAAAGTGTTACCTAGGGCTTCCCTGGTGGCGCAGTGGTTGAGAGTCCGCCTGCCGATGCAGAGGACACGGGTTCGTGCCCCTGTCCGGGAAGATCCCACATGCCGCGGAGCGGCTGGGCCCGTGAGCCATGGCCGCTGAGCCTGCGCGTCCGGAGCCTGTGCTCCGCAACGGGAGAGGCCACAGCAGTGAGAGGCCCGCGTACCGCAAAAAAAAAAAAAAGCATTTATTCTTGAGATAATGTCAGCCTAAAAGAGGAATGTATTTACGTAGATGGAGTTAAGAGTAATGGCCCTGGTAATATTTTCAGCTGTGTTTGTTGTCATTTTTGCCCTAGATTTGTATGCGGTCTTTTATCTTTTCTTCGAGGCATGTACTCAGTTTTATTGTGCTGGATATATTCTTTATTTCATTCAATTTCACTTTTTAATGTTTTCTTGCAGACTTCATGGAAACTAGTAAATAAATGCAACAGAAAAACACACTCCTTTGACTTACTTAAATCTTTTGAAGGACAGTGCAAATTTCTACTTAAAGAGTATGAAAACAAAATAAATAAACACATAAAATCAAGTAAAACGTTCATCAACTGAATTCAATGAAAAGTCTTGTTCATAATGTGCATTGAATTAACCCAACTAACATGTGATTCCCTCTGACTAGTTTAAAAGCTAGTAGCTATGGATAAGCTCTATAATGTATAATTTGATAAATATACTCTGTCCCCATTTTTCAAATAGAAGGGTACTTTCTTTTCTCTAAATGTGAATATATAATTTTTATGTTTCTCTTTTTTAAGTAATTGTATTACTTTATGAATATACTAGGTAAGTAATTAATAGCATTAAGAACTAATTTTGGACATTTAAAAAAATCAACCTAATATGATCTCAAAACCTCTTAAGTTCTTCATTTTTAACAATGCTACATATTGTGTAGCATTTATAACAAAATATAGTATATATCTAAAGAAATGATTGACATATTGTCTCATCTAAGTCCTCTACATGGCCAATGCCCTCTGAGCTTCTCTTCCACAGTGCTGTACCCTGGGGTTCTGTGGACACACCAACTGCAGAAGTTACAGAAATCCTCTCATTCTTCCCATCCAGAGCTAACATGGTCTCACAAAATCTGAGACCATTCACCTCTCCCAAAGTCAACAACCTCTCCCTTTCCAGTTGATAAACTACCTGACTCAAATCACTCTAGATTTTTAACAAAAGCAGCTTTTGCTGCTAAAGATGGGCAAAGATGTAGGCAGAGCTACACACCCCCCATTATAAGCCTAAACCTCAAAAAGCTGATCATTACACAAGAACATAATGTCCTGATTGACATAATATAATCGTCGCCCAAAATAAACCTTCAGTGCTCACACCTGCTCATTTCCCTAATATAGTCCGACTCATTTTGATCTGGGTGTAAGCTCTCTCTATCAGTTGATGCTTACATTCTGTGAATCTTCTATTTTTTGAACAGCTTGCAGCTAGCTACTGGAGTAAATTAGAACATAATAAAACTGGATTGCTTATATGTTTGCTTACAGTATCAAGACTGAGTTTTTGCTTTGTTTCTTATATGAATTAGCTAAGTGCCAATAAATTGTATTGCTATACAGTTTCAGATGCATTAATACCATTTTTATGCAAACATCAGTTATCAAACGAAATTACTTTTGTTTTGAACTTGATTTTCAAAACAACAGAATATCAAGGTGTAGATCATAAAGCCATTATTATCTTTTGATTTTAGATACTTATATTTATGATAATTAAATTTATAATACTTCAGTGATATTAAAACAGACTTGTTGAAAAACATAATTAAGATAAATGTCCTGTAAGAACAGGAATTTACCAATTATGTATGAAGTAATTTGGATTTGTGAATGAAATGTATAATGCCAGAAATCCTCACAGCAACTTCACAATGAAAATAAGCAAGTTCATAGCCAAAATGTAATTCTTTAATTCTTGATCAAGGGACTAGTTAAAATAAATGGAAGTGGGAGGGAATATTTCATTCTTCCTTGTAAGCAAACCCTTCTGACATTGTTTACAAAATCCAAGCTGGGATATAGTCCATTGTAATAGGTTATTACAAATAGCTGTAAACCAATCAAATAATATTGTGGTTGGCCCTTAAACAATACTGGGGTTAGGAGCAACAACGTTCGCACTGTTGAAAATCTGCATACAATTTAGGTCCTCCTCCTTATGTGTGGTTCTGCATCCATGGATTGAACCAACAATAGATCATGTAGTACCGTAGTATGTATTTAGTGATAAAAAATCTCTGTATAGGTGGAACGGTTCAGTTCAAACCCTGATTCTTCAAGGGTCCACTGTATTTCAAGATTTGGGGCATCAAATATAAATTTAACAAACATAGAAATGACAAAAATTAATAATAACAAAAATAGAATGAGTTACATTTTAGTGTATATTTTATAATTATGAATTATCTATTGCCTCATAACAAATTACTCTAAAACTTTGTGGCTTAAAAAAGCACACATTTATTATCTCACAGATTCTGTGGTCAGTAACCTGCACATAATTTAGTTGGATGCCTCTAAATTGGAGTATCTCCTATTCACTCAAAACAAGAACTGAGATTGAAAGAGAGCAAGAAAGATGAAAGTCAAAGTCTTTCTGTAATCAAATTTCAAAGGAGAGCTTCAATCACTTTTGCCATATTCCCTTCCTTAGAAGACAGACCACAAGGTCCGGCTCAGAGTCAAAGAGAGAAGAGGACACAAGGATGTGAATACCAGGATGCAGAGGTCATCAGGGTCCATTTTAGAGGCTGTCTGCCAAAATTCATTTGTATATTTATGTACACATAATTGTCTATTATTAAAAAATTTAAAAATCTCTCCCTAAAGCCACATGCATTTATTATTTTACATATGAATATATATATTTCCATTTCACAGTAAAAAAAATGATGTGGACTAAATGACCACCTAATAAATATTAGCTAATATTAGAATTTCATTAAGCAAACTTTGGGTAATAGAAACATCTTATTTTTCATAAATAATTTCAGGAAAGTTGAGTGTCTTCAATTTAAAATGTCTCTCTCCCACAATAAATTGATGAGATAATTGATTGATAGATGGTGGAGGTCAGATAGACATGAGTAAAATATTAAAATCGGAGTTAATACTGAATTTAAACTCATACACATTGTTTTAATGTTTAGTTTTGTTGATAGGTTTATTTTTTTTCGCAGTATTGGTGATAGAATTAGTGTCAAAAAGAGAGAAAAATTAATTGTTTCATAGAGTGTTCATTTAATATCAAAAAAACAATGGAAACACTCCACTGACAACTATAAAATAAATATTTTTAAGATAATCGTATCTAATTTCTACCTGTACACTCTTGAACATATGCTTGTTAATATTCTTAAAGAATAATTAAGAAATAATATATAACTTGGGTATACTTTTATAGAATATGTAATCCTTGATGCAGTTTGAAATGAGTAACAGTGATCTATATATTTACAATTTACCATGTTTTCTCATTGTCAGATAATAAGAAAACTAAGCATCAGAAAAACTTCCATTACCAACAAAAACACAGTTTTCATGAGACTCAATGAAACCCTGAGTCACAGACCTGTCACTGCCTTTAGGAAAGGTTGGAGTGAGGAAAACAAGGGATGGACTTAATGGACTAATTAGTGCCACGTCCTGCAGGAGTGACCCTCAACAACAGCTCCTCATTTCCCCAAATAAGTCCTGGGAAGAAAGGACTGGGGCACATTTGTGCAACTAATTCTTCATCTTTCTTTGTTCTGTAGATTCACTAAGTAGGCCTCATTGCTGTACATCCATTTCTGCAAGTGATCTCATGATTTCATTTTGGAACTCTCATGTTTTCTTCATGTCTTAATCCTGACATTTTAAACTTTAATATACAATCAATATACCTTAAAATTCTTAGTGGTCCTTGTTGAAATATGGGCCTAGGAGAAGAGATGGCTCATTTTGGATAATTTTGCATTTTCAAATTTATTTATATTAAATTAAGCTAACAATGAGCATGTGCTTTTTTACTATTAAAATAAAACCTTAAACTATTTAAAGTTCAAAATTGATATAACTGTTTTATATACATAAAATTTGTTATATTTTAACATTAAACATGGATCTGCCTCTCAATTTGTAATTATTCACAGGATGACTTTTGATTAAAGAAAACAATTAGAATCAATTTCTAAATCTCCTATAAAGTTGTTTTCATCAATATATCTGGACTTGTCAAGTTTTAAACATAACTATGTGATATGAATAAACTACCAGTGGACGTATCACAATCACTGGCAGAGCAATTGACCAAACCCACCATTCTATGATCCAGTTTATTTTTCCCAGACAGTTAAGAAAAAACAATCTCCTTTTATAATCTTTGAGTCATTTTATCGTATTACATATTGCATCAGCTAGGCAGTGAGCATCAGTTAACAAAAGAGAAATGATTCTAGATATTTCAAAAAGAGGACACTTAGTACGAGAAACCAGTAGAAAAAGCGTGGAGATGACTGACTGGGAAAAAAGAAAATGAAGTAACCGAAGGTTTATTAATAGCAGGAAATATCTACTCCTTTTTATTCTGGGGGAGTCTCTCATTTGCTGCCGCCCTTCTAGTACCATGTGGGACACTATAAACCTGAACAAGGCTGGAACTTCTAAGAATGAGATGCCTAGGACTGGCTGCTACCACAGAAGAAACATCCTAGGAGTGAGGCTGGGACCAGCAGAGATACATTAACACCTGGCTCTGGGGAGATGCTCTGAGCTGGGGATGCTACAAAGGACTGG
Organism: Phocoena phocoena; assembly: GCF_963924675.1. Lineage (NCBI taxonomy): Eukaryota > Metazoa > Chordata > Mammalia > Artiodactyla > Phocoenidae > Phocoena > Phocoena phocoena. Next base: position 3,897,348 of record NC_089223.1, read on the forward strand.
AATCTCCTGGACTCGGCTGTATCTGCTGCTGCTGGATGGGCACTACCAAAACTAAATTGAAACAGAAAGAGTACTCTGAGTACTCTCCCTCTTCCTAATCTCCAGCACCCTGAGACTTACCTTCCTTTGGTAGGGTCACCCAGAAGCCAAATGCCAAGAACTTGTGAATAGAACATTGTGAGGGTCCTAGCTTCCAAATAATATGAAGCATTAAATAGAAGAGTGGAAATGGGGCCCCTGAATTCCCGAACGTAAGAAATATCTGTTCAATCATTAAACAAAACTTTTGGAGACCACGGTGCTTTCATAAGAGCTTCACAAAACTAGAATTCTAACTGTGTACCTTTTCATTCGCCATTGTTATAGAAACTCAACACACTTAATACCATTACTTTTAAAAAAGGCATAATTCAATTGCTGGCTTGTCATTAGATTATTTTTTGAGAAATGATGTAATTCTGAAAGCATTGCAAAGTAATTTTCTTTGAAAATTATTTATATATTGATGGAAAACTAGGAGAATGCGTTTAAAAACATACTATGAAATGTTGCTTCATAATCTAAATTATTCTGCTTTATATGTTACTGTGTGACAAGATCTATGCAAAATGCTTTTAAGGTTAATGCTTCAGACTATTATTACCCCCAAAATTGTTGTGACATTAACAGTAAAACAAATTTGATTATTCTTTACTCATGAAAAAATAAAATGTGTGTTATTTTTTGAATTATTGATAAAAATAATATCAGATATCAAGTATTAATTCATTTCCGCACTCAGAATGGAAGTACCAAACTATCAGTTGAAATTGATCAATATAAATAGAAAAAATAAACTATTAATTCACTGTAATATACATATTGAAATGGAAGAGATATTCATGTACTATATCTTACAGGAACATTGTTTCCAATGAATGCTGGTTACATATGGAATGCGGATACTTGAACGGCAATGTCTCAGCACAATGTTTGCTTAGAGGAAGTTTAATGATACTGCATAATAGGAGACCCTTTTTTCAAATATGACTACATGCAGGAGGTGGCTTCCCACCTATTGAGTTTTAAATGTTTTTCTTATTGTTCAACATGCAGAACAAAGCACAGTGTGCCTTAGGAGAGCCAGAGGCTGTAGCATCAGGAGACCATAGTTGTTATCCAGTAACACAGGCAGCCAAAATTTCAGAGCACGCACTGGACAGAAGAAAGTTTCCTATGGAAGTCAATGTGCAGACACCTTGAACACGAAGATTCTTTTTGGGATCATAAGGGAATATCACTAATTTCAAGTCATTAGTAAAAAGGGCCAGATAAAGAGGTACCAAATAAGTATCACCCAAATAGAATCCCGAGGTTTCACTGTAAGGGGTACTTTTCTCTTGGATCAGTAGTTAAACACTATTTCGTGTTCCTTAATGAGCAGAAAATACAGATGTTTATGAGAGCCACTGTGTTTTCATTATATGTAATAAATTTATTCACAGTTCTCACAAATGCTATTTTTAACTATAATCTCAAATAAAATAATCATCTACGCAGTATGCTTATACCTGCAGATCTGCATTGGCTCTGACATTTGTCTTAACCTGAGCTTATTTCTATGTAGATATGTCCAATATATGAATAAAATGTTTATTTTTTTACAGGCTTCTATATTTTATATGGCTTCAGCAAATTATGAAAACAAAAATAGTTTTAATTACAAAAGTTTTATCAGTAAGGATGAAAGCATTCAAGTGTCTGCTGAGTTTTGTATCAACAGTGTATTCTTACTATAAAGATTATAGGGTAAAAATTCAACATGTGCTAATAAAAGAGAGTGATCACAGGTGACTTTAAATTAATATCACTATGAAATACAGCTGCTCTAACCACACCCGAGGCCTTGAGTGAATTCAGGACGGTGTGTATCCAGACCCAACCAGAACTAGGTGTAAAATAGTGAAAAACTCACTTTTATTGTTCTAAGCTACTGAGAGTCCAGGGTGGTTTGTTATCTCTGCTTAACCTTACCTAATCAGATTAAATCAAAAAATAGACTAATATACAAATCTTTGTATTAATTTCATTCGGAAGATGGGGCAAAAAAAGTAAGAATGGAGATAATAATAATGTCAAGCAAATGTAAGTTCAAGTAAAAAACAATAATGAAAATAGAAAGAATATATAAGTATATTATATGTATAATGATGATGAGATGTATGGTGAACATATAATGATAATAAACCTCAATGCACATAAGATGTGAAACAAACACCTAAATCAAAAATAATTAGACATTTAAGGTTATCTTAATAAAATATGTTTTTATGTGAAGTAGGAGATCTCACTATCCTTGAGACCTAATAATAATAATAAATTAAAAATTGTTATACAGAGCATTTAATAAAGTGATCAAATAGACACACAAAAATCTTCACAATATTTCAATCCAGTATAAATTTAATATCAAAATGAGGTAAATTTTTCACATGGAAAGGAATTTTTCTGGTTTTAATATTCAATTTATACTGGATTAAAATATCTTGATCGGGTTCTGCTGGCAAACTTTAGATTATTTGCCTTTTTACTCACGGATGTGATTTATTTTTATGTACTAATTTTATGTGAAAAAAGTTGCCTGACTATGTACTGAATGTATACCAGATATGGTTTCAAATATTGTAACATTCTCTGTACGTATATTTGATTACTCTCTTAAATGCTTTGTCTTTGGTTGGAAAGACGATATTATAAAAATATAAATTCTCAGAAAATGTCTGTCCATTAAATTAAACTACATTGTATATCCCCTAAGAGTTACACTGTTATTTTTGTTTTTCTGAATTCTGTTAACTATTCTTGAATTTCATCTGAAAGAACAAATTTTTTAGTGTAGCCAAGAAAAAGATACTAAAGTATAACAATGACTGGAGAATATCTCATTAGAGGAACACACTATGGGCTCACTGTAATTAAATCAATATTTACTAGACTAGCAAGAAATTAATAACCCACTAGACCTCATTATACAGGAGAATAATTAAAATGTGATAAGTTGATGTGAAATATTTAATTAATGGTTCAGGTATATCTTGCCATCATCTGATTTTTTTAAAAAGATAAGTACTCATCTCACAGTATTTTAAAAATAAAATTCATATGGAAATAGTCTTAAAAAACATCAATATGTGTACCTTAAAAATGAATAAAAATACATACACATTCCAGAAGTAGAAGATACATACTTAATCAAGACTTTAAAATCAGGAACTCAAAAACAAATTTCATTTACATATGAATGGGTACCCCAAATTCCATACATAAATATAATATAAAAGTTAATAAAATATTATTTGGCAGTTATTATTAAAATGTATTTCTAAAGGGCAAAGATCTCTGATAATAAGCAAACATGGAAAGAAAGTACGTGCACTCCAACAGAAAAATGACTGAAAATTATAGTGTATACAAAGCAGGTAGAGTTTAATAGATATTAAAAAGTATGACTAAGTGGATTGATACATAGCACATATGGATTTCCATCTCATGCTATTGCATGAGAATAAAAAGTTCCAAGAGGGCCAAAAGTATGCAATGATATGTTATGTTTGAAAACCATAACAGAAATTTCTCTCCTATATACTTATGACTGTATACCTATTTACAAATATACATGCCTCTACAGGGTTATCTGATCATAAAAATACAATTCCAAAGTATGAACATCAAGGTGTTAAGAATGAGGACAGATGTTGAGATACAGAGTGGAAGATAAGAGAGGAAAGAAAGTGGGAGTGGAGAAATAAGAAAGAAGTCATTAAAAATAAAAATAACTGTTTAAAGGTAAAAATACAGTTGCATTTATGGATTTAGAAAAAGCCATGCATATATGTGTCTTTATGCAAAACAAATTACAATTGAAGCAATTGAAAGATAAAAGGAAACTTAGCTTTAAGAAATATATGCACATACACACTGAAATTTATCTGTTTAACTTTGAAAGAAATCAAGGTTTTAGATGGAAAAGACATTGTCATGATGCCAGCAAAATCACCCTTCCACGATCCATTTTGGGCATTTCTCTTCCACTATAATGCTCTTGGTTGCTGAATGCAGAAACAGCCCCAAATCTTTCTTTATGTAGTGCTTCAGGTAACTAATAACAATGGACAGGTTTAATCCCTCTCAGCCCTTCTGGATTAACGCAACTCTGACTCAAATGTCTCAGTTCTCTGGAGCAAGCTGACATGATGAGCATCAAAAGATAAACTGGGGAAAACTTAACTTCACATCTAAAATATTTTATTTTTAATGAAAAATGTTGTATCTAACCTTGGAGGAGATATTCCTCTTCTCTAAACTTTGTTATTCATAAATTCTTTCAGGTCTCTGCTATCACACTCTGCCTTCATGATATAAAAGTTAAATATTCTGCATAGAATATATGCTGATTTATGGCCATTAGCTAAAAGCATAAAGCATATTGCAAATACTCAGTGGGATTCTCACAGTTAAGTCGAGATCTGCAGCATTTTTTCTCCCTTGATCATTTTATTTTATTTTATTTTATTTGCGGTACGCGGGCCTCTCACTGTTGTGGCCTCTCCCATTGCGGAGCACAGGCTCCGGACACGCAGGCTCAGCGGCCATGGCTCACGGGCCCAGCCGCTCCGCGGCACGCGGGATCCTCCCGGACCGGGGCACGAACCCACGTCCCCTGCATCGGCAGGCGGACTCTCAGCCACTGCGCCACCAGGGAAGCCCTTGATCATTTTATTTATGTGACTTGGCACATTATCTTTTTCCGTCCTAATAGGCCATTCTACAAAATTCAGTTTATGTCCATTATAGCACTTGATTAAAAGTACACTGACCCCCATTAGTCCCACCGAGCCCTAGAGAATCATGCAGTGTTCTACATCATTAAAGTTTAGGTCACAATCTCAAATTTTTATGACTCAAGGTAAACTCCAAGCTGTGAGAACCTGATGAGAGCAAGATACTAAAAATTGAAGCAGCAATATAACAAGGAACATTAAATGCATTAATGAACAAACATAACCGTAGAAACTTTTAGGAACCAGGAATAGATCTCCATAAAATAAAATGAAGAACCATTACAGGTAAAGACAAAGGGTTGCCAGTGGAGCTAGAATAATATAAGTACCAGTAAACTACCCAAGATTATTTGAGATTATTTTTTTTGGCCTAGTAATAAACTCAGGAGAAAAAAGAAAACTATCTCATTTGGTACCTCGTAAGTTCTGTTGCTGCTGTTGTTTGCTTGTTTAAATTTCAATGTGTTGCATTTTGAATCTGCATATCTAGGTATGTGAAATATTTAACACATTTTAATATTTGAAAGAACGAGTTAATGGATAAAAACAAAACTACAAGGCCTCCTTGGTGGCGCAGTGGTTGAGAGTCCACCTGCCGATGCAAGGGACACGGGTTCGTGCCCCGGTCCGGGAAGATCCCACATGCCGCGGAGCGGCTGGGCCCGTGAGCCATGGCCGCTGAGACTGCGCGTCCGGAGCCTGTGCTCCGCAATGGGAGAGGCCACGACAGTGAGAGGCCCACGTACCACAAAAAATAAAAAATAAAATAACTACATATTTTGACTTCTAATTTGACATTTTGCCATCTATACTGCAAATTATTTAAACAGGAGACAAAGCAAGCAAACAGCCAACTATAATCTTACAGCACTAATTTATTGTAGAATCGTAATTTTCTAAGCCCTAAGTTGAAACTCAAATATAATTCGGAAGTCTCAGAGGATTTAACAACTATAAAACTTTTGTTTTGAATAATTGTTGTCTGTTAAATAAACACATTAAAATCTGAAGTTTTTGATACTCCATTTGTTGAATACTCTGATTAACACCTTTCAACTGATTTTTTGTAATGCAACAAATATTAGCTTATTTAAAAAAATAATTTTAAAACTTTTAGGATACGTAGCTTTGTTTTAAAAACTGAGAATTTTAAGAATCAATGATTCTAACATTTCTTAATTCAGTTGATACCAGGTAAGGAACAGCACGTACTAAATTCTGCTAAAATACATATATAAATATATCTTTATTCAACATTGGCTTTATTGCAAGAAAATTTTGATCCTGATATCTTATAGTGTATATATGTAAAAATATTGATAATCTTTGACCATAAGATCTTGTATTTGATTGTCAGATATCATAGTTTCGATGTATTTCAAATATTTATGTACCACAACCAATTTCAAGAATAGGTATTTTTCATTTGGTTAGAATATTGTTTATATCATGAGGCTGTGCTCCACCATAATTTGTATTTGTATTATCATTACAAACAAAAATAATTCATCTTTTTTAAAATTTAGAATTTATACTACAGTCATTTGATCTATTAGGAAAGTCATGATGGTGTTTCTTCAGGTTTGCATCTTCTGGTTTCCATATTGTCAGTAAAATGATTGTGTCCACAAATTAGACGTCAAAAGTACAATTTGTGCAATTGACACAACCTTCAAGAAAGCAAAAATTTCAATACTCACATTTTAATTTGCATGCAGTTTTTAAAAAGAATCTTACAAAAGATAAATAGCTAAAGAGATAAGTCCTGCAAGAAATTATGTGTCCCTATAACAAGAGTATTCAGGCAACCCTATACAATCTAATACAGAACTAATCAGCCTCTATTTTCCACACTCATTTTATGTGCAATGAACCTGTAATTGCACATACTTTCCTGTCATCTGTATTATCTGGTGTCCTGGTTCTGCATATAGTATGGCTTGGCCTGTGACATGGGCCATACGACACAATGGCTGATAGAGCACGTGACCATCAGGAAGAGCGGCATTAAATACTCCCTTGAAGGGGTGATGTTGGTTATGTTGCATCTCAAAGGATAGACTGAGCATTATGTTAAAGTGAAAATGGCTGCTTGCAGCACATGCCACTTATTCACTGTTAACAGAAGAGCATGGTTGAGGCCAAAGCACCAAAGGGAAGCCCAACAAGCCCATCCTGGCTTTATTAATGTAACTAAAAATTATAATGACACAGAAAATATGAAAAATCTGTGACCAAATGTTATGCTCACTGCACAACAGGCCAATAAAGGGAGTGAGAAGTTTTGGGGACAAAGAAGAGTATAGGTGTTAGCTCTTCTCTACAAGTTTGATAGAATTCGCCTGTGAAGCAATTGGGTCCTGGACTTTTGATTGTTGGGAGTTTTTTTTTTTTTTTTTTTTTTTTTGCGGTACGTGGGCCTCTAGCTGCTGTGGCCTCTCCCGTTGCGGAGCACAGGCTCTGGACGCGCAGGCTCAGCGGCCATGGCTCACGGGCCCAGCTGCTCTGCGGCATGTGGGATCTTCCTGGACCGGGGCATGAACCCGTGTCCCCTGCATCGGCAGGCAGACTTCTCAACCACTGCGCCACCAGGGAAGCCCTGATTGTTGGGAGTTTTTAAATCACAGTTTCAATTTCAGTGCTTGTTCATATTTTCTATTTCTTCCTGGTTCAATCTTAGAAGGTTGTACCTTTCTAAGAATTTGTTCATTTCTTCCAACTTGTCCAATTTTTCGGCATATAGTTGCTGTAGTAGTCTCTTATGAACCTTTGTATTTCTGCGGTTTCTGTTGTAACTTCTTTTCATTTCTAATTTTAGTGATTTGAGTCCTCTCCCTTTTTTTCTTGATGAATCTGGCTAAAGGTTTATCAATTTTGTTTATCTTTTCAAAGAATTAACCTTTAGTTTCATGAGGCTTAATATCATCAAAACAAACAACTCGATCAAAAAATGTGCAGAAGACCTAAATATACATTTCTCCAAAGAAGACATACAGATGGCCAAGAGGCACATGAAAAGATGGTCAACATCGCTACTTATTAGAGAAATGCAAATCAAAACTACAATGAGATATCACCTCACACCAGACACACACACAAAACGGCCATCATGAAAAATTCCACAAACAATAAATCCTGGAGAGGGTGTGGAGAGAAGGGAACCTTCCTACACTGTTGGGGGGAAAGTAAATTGGTACAACCACTATGGAGAACAGTATGGAATTTTCTTAAAAAACAAAAAATAGAGTTACCATATGACCCTGCAATCCCACTTCTGGACATATATCCAGAGAAAAACATTGTCCAAAGAATACAGGCACCCCAATGTTCATTGCAGCACTGTTTATGATAACCAAGACATGGAAGCAACCTAAATGTCCATCAACAGAGGGATGGATAAAGATGTGGTTCATATATAAAGTGGAGTATTACTTGGCCATAAAAAAGAATGCAATAATGCCATTTGAAGAAACATGGATGGACCTAGAGATTGTCATGCTGAGTGAAGTGAGTCAGACAAAGAGAAATATTGTATGATATCCCTTATATGAAGAATCTAAAAAGAAATGATACAAATGAACTTATTTACAAATCAGGAACAGACTTAAAGAAAAAACTTATGGTTACCAGGTGGAAGGGTGGGAGGAAGGGCTAGTTAGGGAGTTTGGGATTGACATGACATGTACACACTGCCATATTTAAAATGGATAACGAACAAGGAATACTGTACAGCACAGGGAACTCTGCTCAATGTTATTTGGCAGCCTGGATGGGAAGGGAGTTTGGGGGAGAATGAATACATGTGTATGGACGGCTGAGTCGCTTTGCTGTGCACCTGAAACTATCACAATATTGTTAATCAGCGATTCTCCAGTATAAAATAAAAAGTTTAAATAAATAAGAAAATAAGGGGTAAATAAATGTAACTGAAATAAGTGCCTAAAACAGAGTAGGCCTTTAACAACTGTTATACTAGAAGTGCTTTAATCTCTCACTCTAATTTGCCAACAAAAAGGAGATTAAGAATAAAAACAACTTGTAATAAAAAATTAAAATATGTGTGTATTTATATACATATATGTATTTAATTTTTTATGATGTGTGAAAAGATGAGGATTAGAAGGCTTCCATTACTTCAAGATACTTGGAAATCTTGCTGTTTAAGTGGGAACCATGTTAAGGCCATCAAAATTGTTTCTCATTATCAAGAAAGTGGTCAATCATATGAAAAAGATGAGATTAGCTATTAACTTTTCAAGCAAAATGTTAGAAAAAACTTTTCAAGCAAAATGTTAGAAAAAATCCACACAACAGCATAGTTTTATTTCTATTTTAAAAATAGATTTAAAAGACCCTAATAATCTATAAAACTAAAGATCTCAGAAATTGAGGCCCACTGAAAATAAGTAATATTTTTATTAATAATACTACTATTCAGTTTTAAAATTACAATTAAAGCCAATGTTTTTAGATTCCAGTTCTAATAAAACATCAAAATATCTTATGATCACTCTCATTAAAATTGTATTAGTCCATGTACAAAATCTTGCATCAGTTCTGCTATATCACTAATGGAATATTATCTCTATTTGCTTGTCTTGTTTTGGAATATTTTTGAAATTGGCAAAAACATATCCCAGGTGTCATCGTTCTCCATCAGTTCTTCTGATATTAAACTTCAGTACAGTGGTTATGAAGAATGATGCATATTGCAATTCTCTAAAGACTTAAAAAAAAACTTACTAGTGGTACTGAATTCTTTATTCCAGAGAGAGCCAAGTTCAACAGTATGAATCAGTGAAGGTAAAGTAAACCAGTAGAAATCCCTTGAACTGAAGCACGTACAAACAGAAAAAAGGCTAAAAAAGAAAAGAAAAGAAAAAAAACAACAGAGAACATAGCATCTAAGGTCTGTGGGACCATATCAAATGGTGTAACAGACACATAATTGGAATGCATAAGTAGATTCCACATATACAGATACAGAATGGACAGAATAATAAATATTGAAATAAATAACAAATAAAATTCCCAGAACTGAAGACAAACACCAAACCACAGGTCTAAGACACTCAGAGAATAGCAAAGAAGATGAATATTAAGATGAACTAGGAAAACTGTCATATCCTATTGAATTGCTGAAACCAAAACCAAATACAAAGAGGAAATCTATCAGAAAAGAAACCCAAATAAACAAAAACAAAATGATTAGAAACCATGAGAACACGAAAACATTAAATAACATGTTAAAAGTCTTGTAGTGGGGGGTGAGTTACCTCAGAATTCTACACCCTGTAATAATATCCTTAAGAAATGAAGGGTAAATAGTATGTTGCTCAGAAAAACAAAACTGAGGATCCATACAATAAAATTGTATAAAATGCTGAAATTAAGCCTAATTCTATTATGTATACCAACAAGGATGAATGGGACAAATACTGAGAAATAGGATTCAACAGAAAATACTACTACTCTGTGATTCCTTTCAAAGAAATTATAAAAAAGACAAAACTAAACCCCGGTGCTACAATCCAGAATAGGAGAGGAGCTTGGCGACTGGCAGAGTGCATTGGTTAGGTCCCTAGAGTGCTAGTCACACTATTTTTCCTGAAGTGGGCTATTTACCCGCTAAATGCACATATACCATATACTCTATGCCCTGATTTAGTACAATAACGTATATTGCTTTAATGTTTTAAAAATTTTAATAAAGTTTTCAACATATTTTTCCAGTTTCTGTAATTTGCTTCTTGTATACCACGCCTTTCCTTACAAAGTGTATATGCTAATGTACATGTGTGTTTTAAAGAAGTATATCCTTCAACCAGTCTTTCAGTATTTTTTTTTTTTTTTTTGTGGTACGCGGGCCTCTCACCGCTGTGGCCTCTCCCATTAAGGAGCACAGGCTCCGGACGCGCAGGCTCAGCGGCCATGGCTCACGGGCCCAGCCGTTCCACGGCATGTGGTATCTTCCTGGACAGGGGCAAGAACCCGTGTCCCCTGCATCAGCAGATGGACTCTCAACCACTGCGCCACCAGGGAAGCTGTAGTATGTTTTTTTTTTTTAATGTAAAATATTTGGCTGTAAGCATGTCTGAAAAAATGTTTTTTATTATTCCTTAATGGATATTCCATGTGCATAAGATAGAATGTTTCCTGCCATTTTTTTCTCAGTAGTTTCAAGTCCTTATTACATTCCCTTCTGTCTCTTACAGTTACTAATGAACAGTTTAATTATAATTGGATTTTCTGTCTTTTGAAGTTTATTAGTCTTTTCAATCTAGTTAAATTACTTTGTCCTCTAAGTTTTGATGCGTTGTAGTTGCATTTTAGTTTGTTCTGAAATGAAAATAAATATCAAAAAATAATCCTAAATAGTACTTTTTAGGTAAATTGGATACCAAGAGTCTACTGTATTCGGGATAATACATAGTCAGTCATACAAGCCATAATTGTCTTGATTGAGTTTGTTATCATTATTCAGTATATCTATAATGGCCCCCCATGTTGAGTTTGAAAGTTTAATTCCTGTTATTCTGTTGAGGTCAAATTGATTCTACAGTTTCCTATTAACACACCTAAAACACTGAAGTGGATTCAACTTATCACTTGGCATTTTAGTATTCTTGGGCATATAGTTAAAAAAAAAATTGCAGTATAAGTTATATACTGCATTTCACACAATGAAACACCTTGTATGTATACACTGATCTCCTAATATTTACTGTTCTAGGTCCCTTACCAACCAGAAATACTATTCCCCACTGCTTCTGAATCTGAATATATTTTCACTTGGGTGGTTTTATTTCCAAACAAGCTAGATAACGAGATGCACTGTCCAAAGCTCTGCTCAGTGGAGAACTTCTCGTATTCACTGTCTTTTAGGGATACTCCCTGATATAAGCAAGTGTTTCATGTTGGTTTGTACCCAAATATTCAGTCGACCCATCACTGATTAGTCTCTGTCTCTTTGTTCATTCTCTAGCTTGTCAAAAAAGACACCCTGTGTGCTCAAAGGTAAAGTAAGGGAGAAGTGACAATGGAGCTGACCATTTCATTGACATAGGTGTTATTGCTCCTGCTTGTGTGTTACCCTGGAAGTACCACTTCCAAATTACAATGGATTGCTGCTGCATGCCCCTGACATCATGACTTGGTGAATAGATTGAAATCAACATTTGATGGATAGCTTGAACTGTGTGATCACTTAGTATCTTAAAGTCAAATGTTTCCTTTCTACTAAGACAATAGTACGAAAACAGAGCTAGTTGTCAAATGTTAAGCGATTCTCTATTGTAGAAATAAAGGCTACGTTCCAGTCCTCTAGTGAGCTTACATTTTGATTCTCTTTAGGGGCTTGGCATAAATGTCTCATGATATTCTGTACTATTAAGACAGCCTTAATCCTTAGAACTTCAGGAAACATGAATTAACAAGGCTGCCCAATTAACAAGGCTGCTTACTCTGCAGATGGGACCCCGGTAGAACATTTTTATATTCTTGACTCATTTCAAAACCTTTACCTTTGTGTACCATGTGGTAAATTGTCAGGAGACTGTGGAATATGCAGTCTCGACTAAGGAAAGTGGCAAGAAACAAATTAGTATGAAGCAAGAGAGCAGGGGAATACGTGTTACCTATTGAAGCTGAGATTCCATATAGTTTCCAAGCAAAAGAAGGGCACTAGCCTTCGACTGAAAGAAGGGGACATTTTTGCAGGCTAAGGAGTATTTCAAGGAAATCTGAAATTTCCAAGTTTCTGAGTCCAACCACTCAGATGATTCTCATCCCATATATCAGGATTCTGCTCTTGTTCAGTCATAGCTCTGATTTTGGTGTTGCGGACTTGCTAAATTTGGAATTAAACTTTACTAGAAGCTCATCTACACCTAATTAATCCCAGTCTTTGATCCTGGATCCTGCAGAATTTCCTGCTCTCTGCTGCTGCTGAGAATCCCTTACTATGTTGCTAAGGAAAATCTCTGGCTTTCTCATTTAGCTTTAAGTTGATGATTAATCACTGTCTTCCTCTATTGTGCTTCTTGAACCCATCAATGGCTCCCAGTAAGGGTTATACAATTCCATCATATTTTCTAATTTATTTCTGGTATGACCAGAAAACATAGTTGGTATAATTTCATATTTTTAACTAAATAAATAGAATGTCTGAAGGAAAATAATCAGCAGATGGGCTTTCACAGTGAAGATCTGAAAAAAATCCCCACTGCCTCTGGTGAAGGAAGGGAATAGTAAGCATTGTGAAGTATGCCCATATTTTACTCATAACAAAGGCCTGTTTTCCAGAGAAAAACATTTGCCAGAGCCTTAGCCACAGTAAGCGAACAATATTCTTCCCACTCTGGCCCCCTGCAGCTTTCCTGTTGCACCTAGAAAATGGTGGCATGGGGGAGAAACACATATAAAACAAGGGGTTGATGCTTAAAGAAAATAGATTGCAGACTCTGCAACCTGGGAAGGCTGTAGGAGAAAGAGAAAAATATATATACACTAATAGAAAAATGCTTGTGAAGGTCATAGTCCCAAGACATAGGCTCAATAAGAGGGTTAGGTATCATTGGAAGATTATAGAGCACACCCAAACCTTACCATCACATGAAAAGGGCTCTGCTATAATAAATGTGGATTACAGATGAAATTGCTGAAACACACAGACAAATTTTAAGGGGAAGTACATAGGGAAACCCAGAGTCAAGACAGAATACAGGAAAAAAAGTATATTAGAGGAATCTGAAGCCTCATGCACCCATTACTACAATATTAAGCACAGCACAAGTTCTTGCGAGTTTAACAAAAATTCCTACACTAAAGGCCTATTTATCTCAGTTCCTGTAAGCTGATTTAACAGGTCTGGATTTCAACAAAAAAATATAACATGTCTGGATTTCAAAAAAAAAAAGGGGGGTGACAAAGGTCAAAAAATAAAAAATAGCTTGGAAAGACAAAACGACATCAGCACCAGATTCAGCTATAACATCGATATTGGCATTATCAGATAGGGAATTTAAAATAACTATGATTAGTATGTGAAGAGCTTTGCAGAAAAAGTGGAGAGGACATGCAAGGAGAAATGAGAAATTAAAGCAGAGAGATGGAAAATCTATGAAGGAATCAAAATGGAATACTAGAAATAAAAAACATAGTAAGAGAAATGAAGAATGTCTTTGATGGACTCATCAGTAGACTTGACACAACTAAGAAAATATGAGTGAACTAGAAGATTGGCCAGTAAAAACTGCCCAAACTGAAATGTAAAGATAAAAACAGTGGGAATAATAAAAATAGAGAACTTCCAAGAACTGTGGAGCTAACGTTAAATTTAATGCTACAATAAGGGAAACACGGGGTTGTTTTTTAAGCTGGTGAAAATGTTCTGCGGGATATATTATGGTGGATGCACGACACTATGCCTTTGCAACTCTGATAAAACTCTATTGCATAAAGAGTGATCGTTAATGGAAATAAATAAAATAGAGACACACTGCCCCCCCGCCACAAAATAATACAAAAGATCGATAAATCTAAGAGAGCAGAAAACTGGAGAGAGCCTCCTTCAGTGGCTGATGTCTTGAAAAGATAAACAAAATTGATAAACTTTTAGCCGGGCTCATGAAGAACAAAAAGAGAAAGAGTCCAAATAAATAAAATTGAAATGAAAGGAAAGAAATTACAACTGATATCACAGAAATACAATCATAAAAGAATACTACAAACAGTTATATGCCAACAAATTGAACAACATACATAAAGTTCTAGAAAAATACAGTCTTCCAAGACTGAATCAGGTGAAATAGAAAGGTTAGATAGATCAATTGTCAGTAATGAAATTGAATCACTCATCAAAAAACTCCCAGCAAACAAAAGTTTAGGACCAGATGGCTTCACAGGAGAATTCTACCAAACATTTAGAGAAGAATTAATACCTACCCTTCTTAAACTATTCCAAAATATTGAAGAGGTGGGAACACTTCCAAACAAGGCCAGCATTACCCTGATACTAAAACCAGACAAAGACACACACACACACACACACACACACACACACACACACACACACAGAAAATTACAGGCCAATATCCCTGATGAAAAGTGAAAATTCTCAACAAAATATTAGCAAACTATATTCAACAATGCATAAAAGGATTATACATCATGATCAAGCAAGATTCACTCCAGGGATGCAACGATAGTTCAATATCTTCAAATCAATTCATATATTACTCCATATTGACCAACTGAAGAATAAAAAGCATATCATTATCTCAATAGATGGCAGAAAAATCTTTTGACAAAATTCAATGTAAGTTCCATTTATGATAAAAATTCTCAACAAAGTTGGTATAGAGTGGATGTAGCTCAACATAAAAAAGACCATTTATGACAAAACCACAGCTAACATCATGCTCAATGATGAAAAGCTGAAAAGTTTTCCTCTAATTCATGTAGACTCTATGCACAGAAATCCCTCCTCCATATGTGTGGCCTGTGCATAGTGACTTTCTTCCATAGAGTAAAATGTGAAGAGAGGTGGATAGTAAAATTACAGTGGAGAAATCTAGCTACACTATTCAGCCAGATGATCACAGTCAAAACCAATAATGATGAGCCATGTCCTCTCGGTATGATTTAATGAAAATTATACTTCACCTCTCTTGTCTTCCTCCACAAAATCCATAACTCCACTCTAGTCATTAAAAAAAGTCAGAATAATTCCAGTAAAGAGGCATGCAATAAAATAGCTGGCCAGTACTCCTCAAAACAGTCAAAATCATCGAAAACAAGGAAAGTCTGGTAAACTGTTATAGCCAAAAGAAGTCTAAGGAAGCAATATTGTATCCTGGCTGGGATCTCGTAACTGAAAAATGAACATTAGGTAAAATATAAAGAAATATGTATAAACTATGGATTCTAGCCAAAGATAATGTATCAATATTAGTTCATTAATTGTGATAAGTATATTGTTATAAGATATAGATAGAAGGGAAACTGGTCTCACGGTATTTCAGAGCTCTCAGTACTATTTTCAAAACTTTTCTATAATTCTAAAACTATTCTAAAGTGGAACATTCATTCAAAATAAATCTAAACCACCTTTAGATATATTGAAAAAAATACACTGATATTGAGAGTGTGAATAAACATTTTCTTGTTTGGGATATTTCAAAAAAAAATAGCTAAAGCCTTAATGTTGGAATAGAAAGAATAAACACCAAAGGCTAAAAGGCAGAGTGATATGCAGTTATTTTATTTAAAATAAGAGAGAATGATTATACGTGTATGAATCTCTGATATCTCTGTTGGCAGGAGTTGGTACAGCAGATGGGCATGCACTAATTGTTCTATCCTTTCTACCATTTGTTCTAATTATCATGCATTCAAAAAAATTGTGAGTGGTACCAGGAGGTGCACTGAGGGTTCTCAATGCTAGTTTTCTATTCCAATACATTTCTATCTGTAAGCAGAAGAATTTAATAACAATCACTTAAAACTTTAATCTCTAGAATGTAAAACAGAAAATTAGAGTGCATCCTTTCCCACCACTCTCCACAAGCTACCCAAGAAAAGGAAGTACTTTATATATGTGAACATTGTGGTTTATAAAAATGAATCTGAATATTCTCAGCAAAACATCCATTCAAAGGACTGCAAACTCTAAACTCTAAAAATGGCTAAAACTTGTGAATAATGTTAATAAAAATTGTTTTTGATGAAGGAAATATGAATCAAAATAAACTGCCTTTTGGAACACAGAATGTTAATAGATATTTTAAAACTAGGTAAACAGGTGAAAAAACATAGAGAAAAATGCATCTTCATGCACCAATTCCATTAATATAAGTGCAAAAAAATTGGAAATTAATTTTGAAATTCATAGCTTGGATCTTAAATATCTTGTATTAGTCAGGGAATAGTCAATAAAACAGAAACCATACTAGGTATTTAAAATGATCGATTTAATATAAGGAATTGTTTACAGAGACAAGAAGGCTAAAAAGCAAAAGTAAATAGGACAGAGAATGTAAGTGCAGGGTGCAGTATCACCCTAAAAACAGGAAAACAAAAAGGAAAAGGATGGGTTCCCAGAAATCAGGAGATTGAATAAGGGGTAATTTGCATTTGTAATTCACATATTTTAGGAATGGGTCATCTAAACATTCCGTACCTCAGGACTTCAGTGGAGTTCTGTGAAATGTTTTTGCTCAGACATCAGAGGAAGGAATATTTTAAGAGGCACAGTTTCAACCCTCTAGGGTTGAAAGAGCTGTTTCAACCCTCTAGGTCAACTTGCTTGTACTGAGGACCTTCCAACTCTGGGTAATGCTGGCAGGAATATAGAAAAGGAAAGATGTCATTCTCCTTGCTTCCTAACTTCCAGTTTTCTTCTAGTGACTCCAAAGTGCAATAAAAATTAAACTGACAAAAATGTATGGGCAATGTAATTTCCTGAGTTCCAGTTCCTGCGTCAGAGTATAAAATGTGGATTTGGAGCTGTAGACAGTAGTCATAAATCAATCCTTATCTAAAAGTCTGTTAAAATAAATTATAAACAAAGATGCAAAATGTACATTTTATTATGATAGTTATACTGGAAACAACATAAATGTGTATCCATCATAGTATTTGTACATAAGCATAACATAAAATCATAACAAAATCTCAAAAAGAAGTCTCCATACATTTCAGTGTTTTGTGGGGTTTTTTTTTTTTGCGGTTTCTTTTTTTCTTTTCAGTTTTCTCTGCCATTGCTTGTGTGTCATGATAATTCCTTCTATACATCTTTCAGAGCTGATCTTTCCAAAGTGAGCCAGAAACATGTGCTGAGTCTCTTTGAAACAAGAAATCTCAAATAACATATTTTCTTATGAAAATATATTACTTACATTATAGAACAGATAGCATTTGGAAAAGTCAAATACGACTGGAAGATGCTCAGAGCACAAGCTGACTTAGCAGTCAAGATTTTTTCTTTTTATTTTAAATACTTGATTGTGAAACAGATATCTACAAAAATGTAAATTTATTTTGGATATTTATAGGGCTACGGAATAGATATTTTGTGAAGCAATTGATCAGAGGTGAAGGTGATGTCACAAGAATAGAAAATCATAAACAGAAGGGAGAGAAAAATGAGTTTAGAAAACAGTCTCTGGCGCCCTTTTATCAAGTAGGAGAATGTGAAGCCAAAATAGTATATCGAAGAAATTTAAAATGTGGAGACATTTTTTAAAATGCTGCTACGTGTTGCAGTTGTAATTCTGATGAAGAAATAATAAAAAAATAAATTGCATTGAAGTTAGTAATATCCTTAATTACATCAACAGATCTGAAAATTAATTAACATGAAAATACTAGTATAACAACGACACACTATTATGATAAAATGAAAAAATACTATCTAGTAGCTCGTCACGTAGGCATATTTGTCTAAAATTGTAAAACCTTTTAGTACATAATAAAAGTCTGAAGAAAATGCCATTCAATGTTAATGTAGAGAGATGTTTCAAGTCCTGAAAATGTACCCAGTTTGAAAACTACATTCACTCACTAGGAACTGCTCTTAGATTTTACTAATTAGCAAGTATTTTGACAGGTGTTATACTACTAAGTGTTTTGGGACACCCTTTGCTTTATGCTTTGGGAGTTCTGTTTAGCATGATGAATTTAAATAGTTATTCTCAACTAGCATATTTTTTTATTCCCTTTAAAGTACATCTCATAAATTAAAAGCAGTGGGTGTATTATAAAATCGAATTAGCTTTCAAGCTTCCTGTCAGGTTTGTTTTTCTACTAGTAGTGAGAAAACTTGTCTCATATAGGTAATACACCTCTCTTCAAGTTTTGCAAAGAACACTACAAAATCCCTAACATTAAAGCTGGATATTTCTGGAAGTACATTGAGTCTTTCAAGTCATTAGGGGAGCATTTAGTGTAATAGAGCAGTAATTCACTGAATTTCAGGCATTGGTGGCTTAATACAGTTAGTACAACGTAATTAACACTCAGGGAGTCGTTTATACACCTGGAAGGATCTAACCCATTGCCTACTTAATTGACATGATTTTTTAAAGAGAGATGGAGCACCCTAATATTTGAAAAGAAAATTGGGATCAAATTACCTCTTCAAGGTCAGAGAAAAAATTAATTACTGAAGTAAGTCTTGAATTTTTGTTTCATTCTCAGTGTTTCACTTAGGATAAAAATCATTATTATGATGTGAACCTATGTGAGTATAATTCTGGTCTTTGTTTTAGGTTGGACTTTCAAAAGATGCAGGTTAATATACTATACAACCCTAAAGTTATACAGTGTGTTTGTCATTTATATAAGGGTCACATGATAAGGTAGGCAAGTTATGCAAATATCACAGTCAGATTACCCTTGAGCAATCTCTGTGGAAGTTGCCACCAAAGAGACTTCCTCTCAAGAATCCAACATACTTTCAATATTAGAAAATATTCTTCTCTTGAGTACTAGGTGAAATACTAGGCTTAATTTTAGGAACTGTGAAAATTGTACAGCATTAAACACTAGAACCATGCTCACTGTGGCATGTTCCAACTTTGAAGGTCAAGGGGAACTTCAGTCAACTGAGAGTAAGGAAGGGTAATTGCACGGAAACATTCTAACTAAATTCTAGGCAGAACAAGCTCCTCCCAGGATACCTGAGACAGATGAACCATTTCACGTCTAGGACAGTGGTACCAAACCTTGCCATGAAAGCACGGAAAACAGGCTATACACATTCTTACAGCCTGAGTGTGGGCTACACTGACAGGATGGAATGGCAGGGGGTCACAGACATACATGGAATCCACACTCACTCAGCAGCTATTTCCACAGGTCTTGACCATGAATTCAAAGGCTAAAAAAAAGGCAGGAAACCTAGGCCAGACCTGCCTTGTGGTACAAGGACACAAAACTCAGTCTGCTCCCCAGGCTCTACACTCATACAATGGTAAAGCCATATACTGTTGGAGCAGCAAGGAATACTCCTGTTCTGGATCCCTGACAAAGATTCACTGCTGTTGAGGGAGAGGTAAAAGTAAAAGGCATCTGCTACTGGAGCAGGGGAGAGAAAGGCCCTGCTTCACCACAAGGCTTTCGGCAAATGACAAGCAAGTAAGGCACTTAGCACTGTGGGAGGGATAAGGCAAAAGTTCTCTGGGAGAAGGATTATAGAAAAAGCCATCTGACCCAGTGAGTGAGGCAGGGACACCAATTAGACCAAAGATCCTGTACTGATACAAATCAGGAGTCTGTGATCATGGGGGAGCAGGTGGGGGGCAGGACACTCACTCTCACAAAAAACCTCCATAGACATGAGGCAAATTTAATTAAATTTAAGGCAAAATTTAATTCTGGAGGACGTAGGAGAAAACTTAGAAAGCCCACGCCCATGGCAGGCACACAGGGCTTTCGTAAGACTGAGCTGAAGAGGAGAATTCAGAGATTATAAAAATAAGAAACAGTTGTGCTGCTTGGGAAGGGACCAGTCCATGAAGCACGGGGAAAAGCCCTTTGACACTTCAGACCCTACATAAGTCACAAGGTAGCAGCAGAGATTATCTGAGTGTTAGATCAGAAAGACATATTCATCTATACAGTCATGATTAAGATGCTAAAGAATCTGGTGAAAAACTTGGAAACAGGTATGGACAGATGGGAAATTTCAGTGAAGCATTTGAAAGTGTAACAAAGGGTTAAATATGAATGCTAAATGATACATAATCTATTACATAAAGCATATTTATAGAGGATAGCACAGGTACAGTATTCCTTAAAAAGGTTTCTCAAGACTTAAAAGTTTACCAAAATCCTCAGAGTAAATAAAAGAATAAATCCATAGAGTTTGATAGGCCAATAATAATTATACAAACTTAAAAACAAAGATACAAAAGAGAGTACAAAAGAGAACAAAAAATCCAGGGACTGTGGGACAATATTACACCTATTGTACCAAATAAAGAAGAAGATGATGCCTGTAAAGTTTCTACATTTAATGCATGATAGCAACACACAGATAGAAGGGTCTCAGAGAACCCCAAGCGAAGAATATTTTTTTAAAAAGTGCATTATAGTTAAGCCTCTGAAAACCAAATATAAGGAAAAAATTTAAAAAACAGTGGAAAAAAACTTTACATATAGGGAAACAGACCTAAGCATACAGCAGACTTTTCACGTGAAATTTCCGAAGCCAGAAGACAATAGAAGGTCCTCTTTCACATACTGAAAATACAAACTGTGAACCCAGAATTGCCCATTCCTCTAAAGTACCTTTCAAAAACCTTGGCAAAATATGAGTTTTTTCCAGAGAAAAAAAGTAGAAAAGTCTACTGCCAGCAGACCTGCTATGGAAAAAAAAATGTTAACCAAAGGTTTTTTAGGCAGAAGGAAAATTAAATAGATGGATCTATTGTAATGTGGATCTTCAAAAAGAAAGGAAGAGAGCTGAAAATGGGAAGACAATACACGTGAACCATTTTATTTATTTCTGATATTTTTAAAGATAATACACTGTCTTAAACAGAATAGCAGAAAAATATTTTGTGGTTAAAATAACAATTTTAGCAATGTAACTTGGAGATTAAAGCATGTGTGAGGATATGGGGAGGAATTGATAGTACAATGTTTTCTACTCTAAATTAAGTGGTATTGACTTTTTTTGGACAAGAATGTTTCATATTACAGAGATGTGTTGTGAAACCTAGAGCAAGCAATTAAAAATAAATAGGTTTAAATAATAATTCAGTAGTGGAGACAAAATTAGCATAACAAAAATGTGCAGGGGATGAGAAAAAAAGCTAAGAAAAAAATGGTACATCTAATCTCAATTACAGTGATATCTAAGTTAAATACTAATAGACTAAATGTCACTATTAAGAGACAAAGATAGTCAAGCTTTTTTTTTTAAAGAAAGAAGACCCAGCTCCTCAGGAAAAACATTTTAATATCATTATGGATAAACCAAAAAGAAAAAAATGCATATCATGTAAACACTAAAAAAACCCCCCAAAAACCCCTCAGAGTATCAATATTTGTATCAGACAGAGTAGACTTGAAGACAATTAATATTACAAGGTATATTGAGTAATATTATATATTAATCAAATTGTCAAATTACAAGTGTACATAGCAATCCCCTCCTTGCTTTAAGCTTATAGACTCTATTGTTATATATATATTTCATTGCTTATCTACTTAATTCCCCTCTTCTTTCTAATTCAGCTTTTTTAATCTATGGTATTTCCTGCTGTTTTATAGACAGATAGGCAGACACACACGCAAATGTACACACACGCAGACACATGGTGACAATTTAAACAAAAAATACTTTCACTTAAAGTAGACTTTTTCAAACTGTTCAACCTTTTTCATACTTATCTCAACTTCCAGATTTCATTTTATTGATAAATGACTCATCGTGGCTGACAACTTTCATAATGGGGGAAATTTAAAAGATATTTGTGGTTATGATAATTTTCCCTAAAAGCCATATTCTTTACTCCTGACTCATCATTACATACCAATTCATAGTGGCCTGATTTGTTAAATGCTTCTAAATGCTTCTAAAAACTGAGAATAAATCCTTCAGCATTTTGGTGAGTTTATACTCCAGCAAAGTCCTTTGAATATGGTAGCCATTCTATGAACAGCCATTTAAGAAGAGCTATTAAAAACAAACAAGCAAAAAAGAAAGGATGCTTTAAAGATGAGTGTTCTAAAGCCTTACTATTAAAAAGTACAAGGATGTCAGGGGAGATGTGATACCTCAAATATTATCTCAGGAATTTTGAGGGTTATAATTGAAATTATAATTTGAAAGTAATAATAAGGTAAATGAAATATTAAACTGAATAATGGAAAAATTATATTTTCATTTTCAATCAATATTAGACTTAATCACAAAGTTAGTTAGCTCATAGAATTTATAACACATCTTTACATATATTAACATACAAGTTAACATAAATTCTATATATTTATTATATATTATTAGTCTTGATTTATATTCAAGGAAACTGAAGTTTAATGTATATCTAATACTTAGTGTTGAAAACACACCCTTGGTATGACTCTGAATGCACTTCTCTTTTTATTAGACCATATTGCTATTTCCATTAAGATATAAAGCCATTTCTCATTTTTGTATTTGTAATTTGAAAAAGAGATAGGACAACTCTTAAAATATGGGCACATTAAAATGTTACACCTTTTAACACTTTGAAAAGAACATGTCTTTATTAAGAGGAAGGCAGCTCTAAGAAACATGCCAATCATTTGTCTTATGTCCGTAAGTTTGTTACAGTTGTACTTTCACAGATATATAAAATTAAAAAAAAATTAAAATTAATAAGTAGTAAATAGTATGAAATAGAACTTTGGAAAAGAGTCACAATAGTTTACCAACTATGATGTGTTTTCATAAGTACTATAGATTACTCTCTCTAAATAACCTTCTGCCACCCTTTCGAGAAGTACTTCCTTTATACACCTGCCTATCAATGCTAGCCTCCCAGTCACCAAACATATTTAACAGTAACAATTTTTGTCTGTCTTCAGTTAAATTAACCTTTATACAGACTGTTTATCCTTCAAATTACTCTATTTCCAGGATCTAATTAGACACACACACATTCAAGTCTATGACCACAGCTTTTAATGATCTTATTCTTTCCACCTCCCCAGCACTTGGTACCTCACGCTTTACCTCATATGATCTCTGCTTCAATTATTCCTGCTTATCAGAATCCAAAACCACCTCTTCTATTCTGCTACACTCTGAAAATAACTGATTCTCCTAGTTCATTGTAAAATCATTTAAAATGTCATTCTTTACATTCTCTATTCTATCTATCAATTACTTTGTAATTCCCAACTCATTGCATTCCAGTTTCTGCTTTACTACACTATTTAAATTAATTTTCTCAGGCTACTCATTTATTTCTTAATTATCTCTGCATTGTCCATATCTCAAGGTATTGTGAAATTAAAAAAAACAGGCAAATGGAATGTTACTCAGGAATATGGATCTAAATAGTAGAGTTATAGAAAAGATAGACATCCTTTATTTAAGAACATTTTTGGTTTTTCTAAATGAGAAACTGTAAGTTTTAAATTGCTATGGACTGAGTCTAAAGTATTTTTCTATTATTTATAAGGAGAGAAAAAAAGTGGTGGCAATTTAGATTCAATGATCATTGTTTGATAAAAATTGAGATATTGTTATAAAACAAAGAAGAATCTAATGTGTTAAATTTAATTAAGAGTTCAAATAACATATCAATTTAAAGATACTTAAATGTAGTTTGAATTGGTCAAATTTTACTTTGGAGAAAGCTGTGTCAACAGAAGAACTAACGGTACATACAAGTTGTTTCTATAGGTGTGCTAATATATAGATTATATATCAAGTAGGTGAAAAAGTGAAATCTACCAAGAGAACACAGGATAAGTAATATCAAATTTTAGTTATGTCTCCAGCTGGAAGGGTGCTCCCCAAATGTGGTTGTGTACAATCAGGGTGAAAAAGACAATCCACTGTAAAGTAAGAAAAACTTACTCAAATTTCTATTTTTTCTACATAGAAATTAAAAAGAAAATAAGTCCAGCTTATTAAATTACATGAAACTGTTTAAAATATATACACACCTCTGTACTTATCTCTACATATGTGTATTCATTTGATATGTACACCTATTCAATTACTATCTGTATTTCTATAACAATAACTTCAGCTCTTTAATGAATAGTGGTTGTTGATATTTTTATTTATTCTTTCTTAGATTTCACTGATTTCAGAAAAATTGCAGTTTATCAGTAACTGGACATTTGGATATAGATCATATTACATTGTTATTACATAAATGTAAAAGGATTATTTTAAGAAATAATTACTAAGAACACTAAGAATAAAAACACAACAAGCAAATGAAGGACTCAGCTTCTTCTACACTCACATAAATTCTCTTCAACAGCTTGTGATAAGGAGAAATAATAATTATGTAATTGACAATAAAGCAATAAAAATCAATATTAGAAGTAAGATTATTAAAAAACTTGAATTTTTCTTTTTTTAAATTTTTATTGAAATATAGTTGATACTTCAATAAAGTGTTGCTGTAGTTTCTGGTGTACAGAAAAGAGATTCAGTTATACATACATATATATTTATTTTTTCAAATTCTTTTCCCTTATGGGTTATTACAAAATATTGAGTATAGTTCCTTGTGCTGTCCAGTAGGTCCTTGTTTGTTTTCTATTTTACGTATAATAGTGTATATATGTTAATCCCAAACTGCTAATTTATCCCTTTCCACCTTTCCCCTTTGGTAACCATAAGTTTGTTTTCTAAATCTGTCATTCTGTTTCTGTTTTGTATAAAAGTTCACTTGTATAATATTTTTTCTTTTAGATTCCACATATAAGCAATTTGCAGCACAATTTATAATAGCTAAGACATGGAAGCAACCTAAATGTCATTGACAGATAAATGGATAAAGAAGATGTGGTATATATATATATATATATATATATACACACACACACACACACACGTATGAACAATGGAATATTACTCAGCCATAAAAAGGAATGAAATAATGTCATTTGCAGCAACATGGATGGATCTAGAGATTATCATTCTAAGTGAAGTAAGCCAGGCATTTTTTTTTAACAGTGATAAACTATATGTGTATGTGGTGTTCAGGTATTAGCTTAGTATGGAAATTCTATTATTTTTTTCTTATCTTTTTTTTTTTTTTAATTGTGGTACGTGGGCCTCTCACTGTTGTGGCCTCTCCCATTGTGGAGCACAGGCTCCAGATGCGCAGGCTCAGTGGCCATGGCTCACGGGCCCAGCCGCTCCGCGGCATGTGGGATCTTCCCGGACCGGGGCACAAACCCGTGTCCCCTGCATCGGCAGGCGGACTCTCAACCACTGCGCCACCAGGGAAGCCCCTATTATTTTTTAATTCATATTTTGTTTTTCTTTTATAAAACACATGACATTTTAGCATAACACTACAGGCAGATGGCGTACAGTACAAGTGTTTCATATGTGTTTCTAATGCTGAAAACATTTTACTGATAATTGAATGATATGAAAATTTGAGAGATCATTTAATTAAACTGTTATTCTTATTGTTGTCAAATGTACACATTTTTTTAAGAAGCACAAAGGTAATAGATGAAAAATTCAGTAAAGCCTTAACCATGTTCTTCACTGTGAAGGAGAGAGCTTGAAACCAATAAATATCATAGATCTAATTACAAAAGATTTATAAATATACAATGAAAAATTTATGGCACATTCAAGAGTTTTAAAATAATTTAATTGAAATTGAATGTCTGTTGTCCTAAATTTATAGTGTGTCATTTAGAGTGCATATTGAACTGAAGGATGGACAATTTGTTGATATCTTCTGTGATAAGGGATTCAACTTGAATCCTCTGAATTACAGAGCAGTGAGTCTCACATATTAAGCAAATTCACAGAATCTATAATTGAGGGAAGAGTCATGAAGTGAAAGGAAGCATTTATTAAATGACAAGGAAATGATTTTATTGAGAGAAAATCACATTTGGTATTTTTAGCAAGCTCATAGATTTGTTAGCAAAAGTTGCAGCATAGCAAGGCGATTCTTATGCAACCCCCATTGCCCTTTCTTCCTGTCTTTGTTGGGACAGCAATGTGCCAGCTAAATAATCACTTAGCCAAGCTCCTTGCAGCTAAGGATGGCTATTCCGTTTTACCAATAAGATGATAAGTGGAATGCTGCTGAGTAACTTTGGGAAATTATTTGTAAGATAACTTGGGGTTGAGACATCACTGATTGCTCTGTATCAAAGGCAGGGGAGAATCAAAAAGAATATTTTACTGATAGTCATATTTTATAGAAGGTTATTGATGTACCTGGTACCATTCTTAAGTTCTTTTTTTGGTGGGGGGAGCTTTTCTTGGATTGAGAATCTATAGATTTATCAGAATTCAGTACATTCACAAGATGACAGAAATGAAGAAGAAGGTCAATATTCTAAGACTGGCAGAGAGAAGAGACAAATAAACTGATTTGTTAAAGGGATTTTTTACAGCAACCATTTCCAGCTTCCATATACAGCTTCCATATATTGTAATGTGAGATATAAAATAGATCCCTTATCTGTTTAGTCCACCAGAAGTTTACGTTTTGTTACTCGCAGCTGGTTCTGTTTTGGTATGTAATAAAAGAATGGTTTATGGTAAGCACTTCATGGGAAGTATTTGCATATTCAAAGAATACTCAATTTGAAGCTCTCCAATTTCTACACATTCCTAGACAGCACATACACTAGTCACATTGAATTGTCCTCTGCTTGTCATTTAATGTCCTCTTTATCATTTATATTCAATACAGCATGTCAGATTCAATATAAATCTGTTCTCGATATTTTCTCCAAAGACACAAATATCATGTTTTCCTGGCTGATCATGTTTTGCTGTTGTTGTTGTTTAATGCTTATCATATTATATTCTTATTTGTTCTTTTCATTTGTAAGTTCCTAAAAGGCAATATATTGTATTTGCATATAACTTTATTACACTTTCATAGTAGTTAGTTGTAAGAAAATGTTAAAAGAATAAAGAAGCAGCACTTTCATTATTTTTATACCAGGGAGAGCTATAGTCTTATTTTTTCTTAACTGTGAATGTGTTTAGCTGAAAGAAAGACATAGAAAAGCATCTAAAATAAATGTGAGATCAAAAGAACAAAGAACAAAAGAAAGTCAACTGCTCAAGGGCTTTTTTTCCTCCCAAGGGCTTTTTTATACTCTGTAAATTTTCGTTTAGCAAAAATTTGGGCTTGATTAACTATTTCCTTTCCCATATTAGGGAAGTTTTCAACTATAAACTCTTCAAATATTTTCTCAGTCCCTTTCTTTTTCTCTTCTTCATCTGGAACCCCTGTAATTCGAATGTTGGTGCATTTAATGTTGTCCCAGAGGTCTCTGAGACTGTCCTCAGTTCTTTTCATTCTTTTTTCTTTATTCTGCTCTGCAGTAGTTGTTTCAATTATTTTATCTTCCAGGTCACTTATCCGTTCTTCTGCCTCAGTTATTCTGCTATTGATCCCATCTAGAGTATTTTTAATTTCATTTATTGTGTTGTTCATCGTTGCTTGTTTCATCTTTAGTTCTTCTGGGTCCTTGTTAAATGTTTCTTGTATTTTCTCCATTCTATTTCCAAGATTTTGGATCATCTTTATTATCATTACTCTGAACTCTTTTTCAGGTAGACTGCCTATTTCCTCTTCATTTGTTAGGTCTGGTGGGTTTCTATCTTGCTCCTTCATCTGCTGTGTGTTTTTCTGTCTTCTCATTTTGCTTATCTTACTGTGTTTGGGGTCTCCTTTTTGCAGGCTGCAGGTTCGTAGTTCCCGTTGTTTTTGGTGTCTGTCCCCAGCAGCTAAAGTTGGTTCGGTGGGTTGTGTAGGCTTCCTGGTGGAGGAGACTAGTGCCTGTGTTCTGGTGGATGAGGCTGGATCTTGTCTTTCTAGTGGGCAGGTCCACATCTGGTGGTGTGTCTGTGGACTTATTATGATTTTAGGCAGTCTCTCTGCTAATGGGTGGGGTTGTGTTCCTGTCTTGCTAGTTGTTTGGCATAGGATGTCCAGCACTGTAGCTTGCTGGTCGTTGAGTGAAGCTGGGTGTTGGTGTTGAGATGGAGATCTCTGGGAGATTTTCGCCGTTTGATATTATGTGGAGCTGAGAGGTCTCTTGTGGACCAGTGTCCTGAAGTTGGCTCTCCCACCTCAGAGGCACAGCACTGACTCCTGGCTGCTGCACCAAGAGCCTTTCATCCACACGGCTCAGAATAAAAGGGAGAAAGAGTAGAAAGAAAGAGGATAAAAGAAAATAAAAAGTAAGGTAAAATAAAATAGTTATTAAAATAAATATTAAGAAAAAAACGTTTTAAGTTAAAAGAAAAACAACAAAAAAACGGACGGATAGAACCCTAGGACAAATGGTGAAAGCAAAGCTATACAGACAAAATCTCACACAGAAGCATACACATACACACTCACAAAAAGAGAAAAAGGGGAAAAAATCATAAATCTTGCTCTCAAAGTCCACCTTCTCAATTTGGGATGATTCGTTGTCTATTCATGTATTCCACAGACGCAGGGTACATCAAGTTGATGGTGGAGCTTTAATCCGCTGCTTCTGAGGCTGCTGGGAGAGATTTCCCTTTCTTTTCTTTGTTTGCACAGCTCCCGGGGCTCAGCTTTGGATTTGGCCCCGCCTCTGCATGTAGGTCGCCTGAGGGCATCTGTTCTTCGGTCAGGCAGGACGGGGTTAAAGGAGCCGCTGATTCGGGGGCTCTGGCTCACTCAGGCCGGGGGGGAGGGAGGGGCACGGCGTGCGGGGCGGGCCTGCGGCGGCAGAGGCCGGCGTGACGTTGCACCAGCGTGAGGCGCGCGGTGTGTTCTCCCGGGGAAGCTGTTCCTGGATCCCGGGACCCTGGCAGTGGCGGGCTGGACAGGCTCTCCGGAAGGGGTGTGTGGATAGTGACCTGTGCTCGCACACAGGCTTCTTGGTGGCAGCAGCAGCGGCCTTAGCGTTAATGTCCGTCTCTGGGGTCTGCGCTGTTAGCCCCGGCTCGTGGCCGTCTCTGGAGCTCCTTTAAGTAGCGCTCTTAATCCCCTCTCCTTGCGCACCAGGAAACAAAAATACCAGCATTTCTTAAGTAAATAAGTGCTGTCCATAAAGGTTATTAAATCTTTTGTATCCTACAAGACCCCCAAATATATAAAGATTAACAATGTCACCTATGCCAACGCTGCTATTATTTTTATTGAATAAAATATGTGATCTTGCTCTACTTCATTAAAATGAAAAGCTGCTCTGCAAAAGAAATTGTCAGGAGAATGAGAAGACAAGCCACAGACTGAGAGGCAATATTTGCAAAAGACACATCTGATAAAGGGCTGCTATTCAAAATATACAAAGTACTCTTAAAACTCAACAATAAGAAAGCAAACAAAAAAATGGACCTTCAGGGACACCTCACAAAGGAAGATATATAGATGGGAATAAGCATGTGAAAAGATGTTCCCTATCATATGTCATAAGAAAAATGCAGATTAAGACAACAATGAGATGCCACTACACACTATTAGAATGGCCAAAATCTAGAACACTGACACCACCAAATGCTGGTGCAGATGTGGAGCAACGGGAATTCACATTCACTGCTGGGGGAAATGTAAAATGGTTACAGCCACTTTGGAAGACAGGAAAAGGAAGAAAAACGTATATAAGTATCTAAGGAGATGGCATGAGTTTAGTTTAATTTCAGTAAACCTTGAGTACATTTACTTTTCCCGAAAACAGCATTCTGGGTCAGTGAATATTAGTATCCTGCTGTAAAATAAAGGAGATAATTTAGTTTTTCATCTTTGATTTCAAGGTGTAATTTTATATAAAGTACATTAAAAACCTAAAGCCCTTTTTAAAGCAAGGCAATTCATAAATTTCTTTTGAAGGTTAGTTGTAAACATAGAGTAAAACCTCATCAATTTCAATAATTGAAGGAGAAGCTTTTTTAAAGTCAGCCTGGAAATTATGTTGGCAAAATGTTGCCTATAATAATTCCTCCTGGACTTACTCTAATAAATAAATATGAATCATGCAATTATCACATTGTTTGTATGCAAATGAATCCTGCTAAAATGTTTTAAAATGATTAAACAAGTTCAATATTCTGTTTTTTCCCTCTGGTACTGTTGAGAAATACCTATTAAAATTTGAAAAATTTACACAATTTTTCTGGGGCTTAGTTTACTCATTTGCAAAAGGGGCTGAAGCTTGATGATTTCTAATTCCATTTCACATCTACCCAGTTATTTTCTGTGATCTACTATATTCTTTAAATTTTAAAATTACTTTGAGAAGACGTTTCAGATTACTTGAAAATAAATACTTGGGTTACTTGTTTTGTGCCATCTCCCTGCCCACCCCCCACTCCAAGGAGAATAAATAATAAACAACCTGGGTGATGTAGTCACCTGCCATAGCATGACTCTCTGTTCATGAGGTACATATGTACTCAGCGGCTGGACTCTGCTTATTTGAGCCACCTGGCCAAGGAGGCAGCTACTGTGTTTCAAGACAAACATGAGTCAACCTGGAACTCAGTTCTCAAGTCGTATGTTGTGTGACCTTATGGATGAACACAAGGGCCATCATTTATAAAGCAGGATTGGGAGTGGTGAACAGTAAAATCTACTTTACTGTTTTGTTTGGGTTTTTTTGTTTTGCACAGGTTAAAGAAAAGTGCTTTGCATTTGGATGTACTCAATGACAATTAGATTTTTTATCTGTACTCAGAAGAGTAATTCAGGCACCTGTGTTAGGACTTCTTGCCTCGGTATACATAAGAGAATTGAGACACTGCAATTGTTTCAATATTTCTTCTCCTATCCACTGAGAATTAGAAAAAAATAGAGGGATAAATCTAGAAAAACTTCATCTAAGTGTTAGCTTACTAAAAACACTTTATAAAGCATGAAAAATTTTGAGTGTGATAACACAACTTAATATGAAGACAAACGAGATATAGGCCATAAATGTACTGCAAACATTTAAAAAATGTTACTATTCCCAGACTATACTTATTTTATATTATTTTTACTTATTTTTTACATTGCTTTTGCATCCAGTGCTTAACGTAATGTCTCGCAATAAAATGTATCTAATACGTATTTCTTGAATGAATAGAATGAACAAATGAATAGGTATGAGGGTAAAACAATATAGTAACATTATAAATCATATACAGTAAGTTGATGAGACTGAGATAATGAGATGATAAGAGATTTCAAAGTCCAATCACTCATTTCAGAAGAGAAAATGAAGAGCAGAGCTTCTAGTTAAGATTGCCAGGGTCACACTCAAAAATAACTACCAAATTAAAACACTGGTCTTCCAATGTCAATACTATTTTATTCATTTAATTTTATTATAAAATATTACACATATAGAAAATGCACATAAAATGTTCAGTATAATGAGTAATGATGAAAGAAACATCTTTGGAATTATTAAGTAAGTACAGAAATGGAATACTGTCAGCACTTTAGAAGCCACTCATGTGACCTATCACATATACAATACCAGCTCCCCACAAGTAACCAATATTCTACCATTTTTTGCTATTACTTTCTTGTTTCCATCATAGTTTTACCAAGTGTCAATGTATCCCTAAATAGCATAGATCTTTTTTTTTCTAGGATTTAATAGCACATAAATAGATATATACAGTATATTATTTCGTGTTTATCTTCTTTCACTCACTATTATGTATGTTTGCCAGTTTCATACATGTTTTTGCTCACAGCTCCTATGTATACTTCCTACTTGCTGTATGTCATACAGCAAAGAGTTATATATATATTCTTTTTCAGATTCTTTGCCATTATAGGCTATTACAAGATACTGAATATAGTTTCCTGTGCTATACAATAGGGCCTTTTTGTTGATCTATTTTACATATAGTAATGTGTATCTGTTAATCCCATACTCCTAATTTATCCCTCCCGACCCCCTTTCCCATTTGGTAACCATAAGTTTGTTTTCTGTCTGTGAGTCTACTTCTGTTTTGTAAATAAGTTCATTTGATTCCACATATAAGTGATATGATATTTGTCTTTCTCTGTCTGACTTACTTTACTTAAAATGATAATCTCTAGGCCCATCCATGTTGCTGCAAATGGCATTATTTCATTCTTTTTTTATGGCTGAGTAATAGTCCATTGTATATAAGACAGCTTGTTGCTTTAGTTGAAGACCCTGACACCTGGCTGTCCTGCTCTCCTTCTCCAGCTTAACTGAGGTCTTGACAGCTCTATATCTGTTACATAAATGGAATCAATAATTAATAACCTTCACAGAAGAAAACACTAGACCCAGATGATGTTGCTGGTGAATCTACTGCACATTTATGAAAGAAATAACACAACTTCTCCACAATCTCCAGAAAACAGATGCAGAGGAAACACTCCTCAATTCACTTATGAAAGGAAAATCACAGACAAATGCCACTCATGAACTTAGACATGAAAAGCCTCAATAAAATAATAGCAAGTTGAATTAAACAATAAACACAAACAAAATCATACCCCATGAAGAAATAGAATTCATTTCAGGAATGCAGGTGTCTTCAACTGGAGTTTCTTTGGGGCCTTTGGCTGAGGTCTCTACCCAGACCTCCTTATTAGGGGGAAGTCAATATTTAAAATTAATAATGTAGCTCACCTTATCAATGGGCTAATAAAGAAAATCATATGATCATATCAATTGACACACAAAAAAGTATTTGACAAAACCCAATACCAATTCATTAAAAGGATCTTGAAAACCTAGGATAGAGAACTTGTTTGACTTAGTAAAGAATATTTAAATAAAACCTCCAGCTAACTATATACATAATGATGGAAAGACTGAACACTTTCCCACTTAGACTGGGAAGAAGACAGGATGTCTTTTCTTGTTACTCTTATCTGTCAACATAGTACTGAAAGTTCTACCTAGTGCAATAAGACAAAAAATATATACATACAGTTTATACAGAGAGGAATATATATATATATATATATATATATATATATATATATATATATATATATATAGCAGGTGCCATATTGTCTATGTAGAAAACCCCAAAGAATCTATAAGAAAAGCTCTGTAACTAATAAGTGAGCATAACAAGGTTGTAGGATACATGATCAGTATGCAAAAGTTGATTGTCTTCCTATATATCACCAATGAACAACTGGAATTTGAAATTGCAAAAACAATACCATTTGCATGAAGTGAAATATGAATATTTATGTATAAACCTGACAAAACCTATGTAGGATTGATATGTGGAAAGCTATAAAAATCTGCTAAGAAAAATCAAATAAATGAAGAGACATTGGAATATTTAATACTGTAAAGATGTCAATTGTTCCCAGCTTGATTTATAGATTAAACGCAATTCCAATCACTATATCAGCAAGCTATTGTGCAGATCTTAACAAAATGATTAAAATTTTTACATGGTAAGGAAAAGATCTAGAATAGTCAACCTCATACTAAAGAAGAAAAACTAAGTTGGAGGACTCATCCTACCCAATTTCAAGACTAAACATAAAATTACAATGATAGAGACAACATGGAACGAACAAAAGAACAGACACATAGATAACAGACTAGAAAGCCCAGAAATGGACCACAGGGCTACAGTTATCTGAGTTTTGAAAAATGTGCACAGACAATTCAATGGAGAAAGAATAGCTTTTCAACAAATGGTGCTTGGAAAGTTGGATGTACATAAGCAAAAAACTTGACATCAACAAAGCCTTACAATTTACAGAAAAATTGATTGAAATTACAGTCCCAAATGCAAAACATACAAGTCTAAACTTTATAGAATAAAACAGAGGAGAAAATCTATGTGACCTTTGTTTTGGTGATGAGTTTTCAGATACAACACTAGCATCACAGTCCATGAAAGAAGTGATTTATAAATTGAACTTCATTAAAATTAAAATTGTCTGCTCTCTATATATAGAAGATTCTGTTAAGAGAATGAAAAGACAAGCCAGTATGAACTCACATATGTTATACTTTGGTTTATGATGCAATTCATTATCATCATCATTATTATTCTTACTATTGCTTCTATTATTATTTTGCTCAAATTGTCCCATAGTTGGCATTGGGTGCTCTTTCAGTCGACTCTCGTGTCCTTTTGAGATACCCTTATTATTTAATTTGTTTAGTACTTCCTCACTTTCTGACAATACAAGTTGCTCCAAGCTCATGTTGTATATTTCTTGCCCCAGTCCTAAAATCAGCCATTTTTCCAAGGAAAATTGGACCTTTTATTGGAGAATGATATTAGAAGCCAAGATCTGGGTGTTAGATGTGTTCCTTGCTACTGAGGTGTTATTGCTTCTAGGCCCTCTCAGCTGATTGAGTAATGATGTATGTGTGTATACTAACCTTTGTATATACGCATAGTAAATATTTCTATATGAAACTATCCATATCCTT
This sequence comes from Phocoena phocoena, assembly GCF_963924675.1. Classification (NCBI taxonomy): domain Eukaryota; kingdom Metazoa; phylum Chordata; class Mammalia; order Artiodactyla; family Phocoenidae; genus Phocoena; species Phocoena phocoena. The sequence continues at coordinate 3,932,264 of NC_089223.1, forward strand.
ATTCAGCTAAACTTGAATCCACAGTGATTTCTCTAACTCTTACCAATTACCACACAGATCTAGGGGGATCTAGCCTAATCCTCTTGCTTTCTTTGAACTACCACTACAACAGTTAGAAATCTTGCTCCCACCATCTTCTTTCCATTACAGTGGAATATGCATAATAGCGTATTATAGGGGAAATTCATATATAGTTCATATAGGGAATTTAAAAAAATAGGGTATTTGGGGAAGGTTCATACAGGGAAAACTTGGTGTATGATATGTGGAAATTCTCTGCCTGGTCTCCTAAACTTTTCTGTAAATCTAAAACTATTGCAAAATAAAAAAGATTATAAAAAAGACTGGGCATTATTATATACTTAGCTTTCTACAGTTATTCTTAACAATTTGAACATATTCCAAGGTTATTATATATTCTTAGAAAAGGTATTATTAGGTGGAAGTATAACATTCTTCTTGAAAACTATAATTTCCTAATGTGATTTTCATGCTTTTAAATATTTGTTTTAAATTTTGTGGTATTATATGAAACAATGTAATGAATATTTGTAAGTATATAGCTTTGAGTATAATTTATATTATATCATTTCACTAACTTTTTGGAAGTAGAAATAACTGAATAAGATATGTGAACATTGTATATATGCACATTTTTTAACATATATATTATTTTTTAAAGAAAGTTTGTGTTTATTCCAACTTTATCTGAGGTTAATGTGAATTTCTGCCTAATTTGCCCTGGAAAATACTATTTATCATCCTTATTAAGTGTTTGCATACTTTGTAGCTTATGTAATTTAATTTTCAATGTTTGGTTGTATCAATGAAGTTGATCAATTTTTCTATATTCATCAGCCATTTCTAGTCCTATTACTATTTACTGCATCTTTTAAATCTTTATCAGTTTCTCACTCTGTTGTTACTTAATGAAAATTGCTCTATTGCTTCTTAATAAGTTTTTCCAAAGCTTTTATTTTATTAACGCGGTTTTAATTTTCTCAGAGAACTTTCATTTAAGTAAGATTTTCACATTGGTTAATAGAATTAAGCATAATCTCTTACAAACAAAGGAAAAGGTAAAGTAATCTAATAAAAATTGGTGTCAAATTATTGAGGTTTATTTAATTACACTCTATTCGGAAGCATAATCCTTTATATTTAACCAGTTTTACACTTTACAAAGGGTTTTTAAATCCATTGTATTTTACAGGATTGCATAATGTCAAGTTAGATCTCATTCCCAAACTAAACTTTGTCAGTAACTAACAACTTGTGTATTTCCGCTGGGCCCCTGTTTTCCCTTTTTAAAAAGATAGTGTGTATTGAACAGTACCTACACCCTACACTTACTGGAAAGATCAAATTAAAAAACAAACAAACAAATAAGTACCTTTCTCATATAGAAAGCACTCAATAAATGCTATTCGTGATACTGCAGCTGATACTATGATGACTGTGATAGAATGTCTAACGTCCTTGCACAAGAATGCTTACAATGTGACTGTAATGTATGTAAGACAGTCATTTTATGATTAATATACAAAACTAAAACTTGTAGGGCTTGGGTGACTGTCCGTCTCCTAGCTTGTATCAGAATGCTGAGGAGACACTGGTTTTCTAGCCTCTGTTTTGTGCCTTTTGCCTCCACCACAGTCCCAGATAATATACCTCTGAGCCAGTGCTATCTTTGAAGATAAGCCGCACATGGATTATTTGTATGATCATAGCTTCTTATTCTGTTGCTGACCCCCAAAATGTAAAATCCTTTATTTAGAGGTCTGTACTATGTGATTTCTAACCTATTTAACATTTTCAGCAGTTACCTCATTGATAACATGGCAGATTCCTGTCAAATCTGCAGAAGATTCTTACCTCTGAGAGATGGCTATCAATTTGGTGAGTGACAGAATCAAGATACAATGCATTTTTTAAGAAGTGGAAAACCAATATCAATTGCTACAGAACAATATAAGCAAATAACAACATACATATTCTGCAAAATAATATTGTATTTGTAAATATATAAGAGCGGAGTAAAGTAAGATTAGTCACAAGAATTGGATATGGGAACAGCAAAAAAAAACTTGTATACTGACTATCATTGTTTTAAGTAACGTGACAATATGAGGTGCTGCTAAAACATAAAACTAAGGCAATGTTACTGGTTAGAAATTTTTAAAATTGTGTAAAATCTGTATTAGGGAAGTTGATATGATGGAAGGTGATAATAGCACTTGTAAGATACATTATTGCTTGTTAGGTAAGATGTGATAGTGAAAAATTGATAAAATGGAGTGAGCTTGGAATACTCTATGATCTCAAAACCTCGATATATAAACTTAATAAAATAAACTAGGTCTTTTTGATATACAAAGAATAGATCTTTAGTATGTTCTAAATATTTTAAGATTTAAAAATATGGTGATGTTGCAATCATTGCCCTTTAAAGTGATTACAGGTGGGAAAGTTAAATGTCCAGAAACAAAGTCACTGCAGCGTTGTAACCAGGAACACAGACACTGGACCCCACAGCATAGGTTTGAATCTGGCCCTTCTGTTTACTATGTTATCAGTTTCGTTGGGCTCTTAGCACCTGGAGGCCATCTGAATTAAACAGACAAAAAGCTCATTACATTTTTGAGAGGACTATATTTTCTAACTACCTGAAAGAAAACAGAAAACTATTGAAGACCTAAAACAAAATTTGTATCCCCAGGTGTCTAGGTCCATACTGTGGGCTAAAAATTTCTTCAGAACCCACAAAATACACATTTCACAAATCCCTTCAGGTAGAGCAAAGAGGATATAAAAAAGGAACAACTTGCAGGAGGGCAGAGTCAGGGCCTTCCAGGAACAAGGGAGCTACATCCCAGGGGGAGGCCTCCATCCCCACTTAATCGCCCAAAGACATCTCAGAATTACTATAGACCAAGTGCTTAATTTCCTCTTCACTTATCTGAATACAGGAATTTATTGTAATCATGTAATCCCCATTCCACCTATGGAATTTGAATGTATGAGGAGAAAGAGAGCTCATTCTTTTATTGCATAGGTTTCTAGATCAAGGGGACCCACCTGGGTTTGATAAAGACATAACTGAGCATCCTTCAGAGCTCCTGAAATTAAAATTGGATACCATGATGTTTTTACTGGACTGAACTTTTAGGTTGTCTCCTTCGGGGATTGGGTGAGTATATATTGCCTATGGGGAGAACTGAATATTTATTGATAAAAGGTAGATTGTCGCAACTATACTTCAACTAAAAAAAGAAAAATAACTCCAACATGGAAAATATCTGAAAGAAAAAGCATGGTAGATTGTCTGCGGAAATAATGCATTCATCAGATATTTTTAACTCTGCCTTCTGGGTACATGGATGAACTTCCTAGCTTCCTTAACCCTGAGTGGTGCCCAAGATATGATATGTGTATTAAGATATGAATATTACTTCCGAGTGAGAAGACTGCTTCATCACCCGAAAGAAATTCAGTGAGAACAGACACCTCCCAACTGGTGGGAGACAGGCAGTGTGTGCAGAAAGGAGTCTTTGCTGTTTTAAGCCACTCGTTGAGATTTTGGCATTGCTGTATGCCAGATCATAATCCAGCCTGTGCTGACCGATACAGGCAAAATAATAAAGAAAATGATAGAAAGATAATAAATAGAAAGATAGCTCAGTAGGTAGTAGATAGATCTGATATAGGTATATCTAGATGTGTATATTTATATATCTACATATCTATACATCACATGTATAGATATATATTTAGTTTGATATGAATTTATTTTTGTGTTTATGCAAGTATGTGTATATGGTATAGATATAGTAAATATATATATCTATTATATATAAATATATATAATAGATATATATATAAGATGGAGAAATTCTAGTATATTTATAGCTAGTCTGAGTTATTTATTAGAGAGAAAAAATAGAGTCTGGAGAAAGACTATAAAACTGGTAGAATCGTGCCTTGCAGAGGAGGGAGGGAAAGGAATCTAAAATATGAGTGTGGACACCAGCTTTTATAGAAGTCTGGGCAGCTTATTCACAATAACAGAACAAAACTGGAAGGGCAGAGAAAAGTGGTGCGCTATCGACCAGGCAACAACTGCAGAGAAGACAGGAGGGCCTTGATAAGAACAGTAAATATAGAGCGAGAAGTGTCCAAGAAAAAACGTGCTGGGTAAATTTCAGAAGTTTGTAAAAACGATTTCTATATAGATAATGAAATACTTGAAGGTGTCTCTGAATTTCTAGTACAGGTGACTGAAATTTGTAACATTACTGATTTAGGCTGAACACAAAGGAAAGACAGGTCCCCTTAGGAGAGAGGCAGGGCTAGAGGTGTGTGTGGAAATCAACCCCTAGTGTGAAGAATGCTGGCTAAGCAAAACAAAATAATCAGGTTTTACTGAAAGTAAACTAAAATTAACACAATTCATTAGCACCAAGCAAATAACAATAAATTTCCATAATAATCTCCATGAAATGAATACATTTTATTTCTATAGGTTTTACTTCTTTAAACTTATGATCATTGTCCAGACAAACCAATGAATAGATTAATCTAAATATGTAAATTATTTCCCAGGCTCGTTTTACTTAATTCACCTTTTTTCCCTAATACTCAGAACAAGCACAGAAGAGAAGGATTATGTTTCTCATTTTAATGAAAAATAAAAGGAGACGGAGGTTAGGTGTTTTGCCCAGTTCACACAGTTAATAAAAAGCAGAGGTGAATTTCAAGCCCTGGTCTGAATAATTCTGGATCTCATGGTTGTTAACAAGACATTATGCTACCAAATGTCTTACAATACTTTTTTTTTTTAATCATTAAGCAAAGGCTCCCTTGTACAAGTTTTAGCCATCTCTTCCACCTTGATCATCAGTCACAAGTATCTGCAAGGTTCTGTAGCGCTCTGCAAACTGGCATATGCCTTACTGGTTAAGATAGTCTTCATCTAACCCCTCCGAGAAGAATACTTCACATCATGTGACAAGGCAGTTACTTTCTCCATAGTATCTTCAGTCTTAGCCCTGCAGTTCTGTTGGAAGCAGCTGCCTATATAGATATTAGAGCTAAGACTATGTAGTGAACAGATTTGATCATGCTCATGAAGCTACCTTGTTCAACTGTCATAATAAATAATGACCGTATAATGTTCAGATAATGGGTTTTTAAGACGTAATAGACCTGACCATTTGTGGTCTGGATCTTTACGCCTTAATATAACCATAATTGGCTGTTTAAAAAATGGAATTCTTTTAATCTCATCATAACCACTAACACACATGCATTTTACATCGTAAAGTGTGAAGAACCATTTACCATAAAACTCATTTGAGAATTGGGAACCCACAATACACCCGAAAAGATTTATATAGATAAGCTGCATTCCTATTTCCAGATGAAGAACACATTTTTAATTATACCACGCAGAAATATATGCCTTTAAATTGCAACTGTATGTGGACTTGTAGACAAAGTAACAGATATAAGAAGAGTTTTCTTTTTGATCTACAAAACTACAAAAATATATTTTTGAATTCAGTCAAATAAATCATAAATTAAAAGGGAAACACAAAGAAAAATGAGCTACTTGAATGGACAGGTCAACGATGGAAACTTTCGATAGAGAAAGTTCAAAATGAAACCTTCAAAATGGCAGAGGAGTAAGATGTGGAGATCACCTTCCTCCCCAAAAATACATCAAAAATACATCTACAAGTGGAACAACTCCTACAGAACACCTACTGAATGATGGCAGAGACCTCAGATTTCCCCAAAGGCAAGAAAATCCCCACGTACTTGGGTCGGGCAAAAAAAAAAAAAAGAGACAAAAGAATAGGGACGGGGGGCTTCCCTGGTGGCACAGTGGTTGAGAGTCCTCCTGCCGATGCAGGGGACATGGGTTCGTGCCCCGGTCCAGGAGGATCCCACATGCCACAGAGCGGCTGGGCCCGTGAGCCATGACCACTGCGCCTGCGCGTCCGGAGCTTGTGCTCCGCAACGGGAGAGGCCACAACAGTGAGAGGCCTGTGTACCACAAAAAAACAAAAAACAAAAACAAAAACAAAACAAAAACAAAAACAAAACAAAAACAAAGAATAGGGATGGGACCTGCAACTCTGAGAAGGAGCTTTGAAGGAGGAAAAGTTTCCACACACTAGGAAGCCACTTCACTGGTGCAGATGGGGGAGGGAAAGCTTGGGAGCCACAGAGGAGAGCACTGGAGCATGAAGGGCAAAGCAGAGAGATTCCCTCACAGAGGATCGGTGCCAACCAGCACTCACCAGCCGGAGAGGCTTGTCTGCTCACCCGCCGGGGCGGGCGGGGGCTGGGAGCTGAGGCTCGGGCTTCAGAGGTCAGATTCCAGGGAGAGGACTGGGGTTGGCTGAGTGAACAAACACAGCCTGAAGGGGGTTAGTGCACCACAGCTAGCTGGGAGGGCATCTGGGAAAATGTCTGGAACTGCCTAAGAGGCAAGAAACCATTGTTTCAGGGTGTGCGAGGAGAGGGGATTCAGAACACCACCTAAACAAGCTCCAGAGATGGGCGCGAGCCGCGGCTATCAGAACAGACCCCAGAGACGGCCATGAGAAACTAAGGCCGCTGCCGCCGCCACCAAGAAGCCTGTGTGCAAGCACATGTCATTCTCCACACCTCCCCTCTTGGGAGCCTGTGCAGCCCGCCACTGCCAAGGTCCCGGGATACAGGGCCAACTTCTCCGGGAGAACGCACGACACGCCCCAGGCTGGTGCAACGTCACGCCGCCTCTGACGCCGCAGGCCCGCCCCCGCACTCCGTGCCCCTCCCTCCCCCACGGCCTGAGTGAGCCAGAGCCCCCGAATCAGCGGCTCCTTTAACCCCGTCCTGTCTGAGCGAAGAACAGACGCCCTCAGGCGACCTACAGGCAGAGGCGGGGCCAAATCCAAAGCTGAGCCCCTGGGAGCTGTGCGAACAAAGAAGAGAAAGGGAAATCTCTCCCAGCAGCCTCAGAAGCAGTGGATTAAAGCTCCATAATCAACTTGATGTACCCTGCATCTGTGGAATACCTGAATAGACAACGAATCATCCCAGAATTGAGATGGTGGGCTTTGGGTTTACTTTCTGCATCTAATTTGTTCCTGGTTTTAAGTTTATCTCAGTTTACTATTCAGACCTTATTATCATTGGTAAATTTGTTTATTGATTTGGTTGTTCTCTTCTTTTATATATATATATTTATCCTTTTTATCTACTTTTTGTGGGTGTGTATGTTTATGCTTCTTTGTGTTATTTTGTCTATATAGCTTTGCTTTTACCATTTGTCCTAGGGTTGTGTCTTTTTTTTTTTTTTGTATAGTTTTAAGCACTTGTTATCATTGGTGAATTTGTTTATTGGTTGGTTGCTCTCTTCTTTCTTTCTTCTTATTTTTTTTTATTACTTTTAATAATTTATTTTTTATTTTAAAAACTTTATTTTATTTATTTTCTTTCTTTATTTTTTTTTTCTCCCTTTTCTTCCAGCTGTGTGGCTCACAGGGTCTTGGTGCTCTGGCCAGGTATCAGGCCTGAGCCTGAGTTGAGAGAGCCAAGTTCAGGACAGTGGACCACCAGAGACCTCCCAGCCCCATGTAATAGCAAAAGGTAAAAACTCTCCCAGAGATCTCCATCTCAACACTAAGACGCAGCACCACTCAATGACCAGTAAGCTACAGTGCAGGACACCCCATACCAAATAAAGAGCAAGACAGGAACACAACCCCACCCATTAGCAGAGAGGATGCCTAAAATCATCATAAGGTCACAGACACCCCAAAACACACCACCGGACTCGGTCCTGCCCACCAGAAAGACAAGATCCAGACTTAACCACCAGAACACAGGCACCAGTGTCCTCCACAAGGAAGCCTACACAACCCACTGAACCAAACTTACCCACTGGGGGCAGATGCCAAAAATAATGGGAACTACAAACCAGCAGCCTGTGAAAGGAAACCCCTAAATGCAGTAAGTTAAGCAAAATGAGAAGACAGAGAAACACACAGCAGATGAAGGAGAAAGGTAAAAAACCACCAGACCTAACAAATGAAGAGGAAATAGGCAGTCTACCTGAAAAATAATTCAGAGTTATGATAGTAAAGAGGATCCAAACTCTTGGAAATAGAATGGAGAAAATACAAGAAACATTTAACAAGGACCTAGAAGACCTAAAGAGCAAACAAACAATGATGAACAACACAATAGATGAAATTAGATATTCTCTAGATGGAATCAGTAGCAGAATAACTGAGGCAGAAGAACGGATAAGTGACCTGGAAGATAAAATAGTAGAAATAACTACTACAGAGCAGAATAAAGAAAAAAGAATGAAAATAATTGAGGACAGTCTCAGAGACTTCTGGGACAACATTAAATGCACCAACATTCAAACAATAGGGGTCCCAGAAGAAGAAGAGAAAAAGAAAGGGACTGAGAAAATATTTGAAGAGATTATAGTTGAAAACTTCCCTAATATGGGAAAGGAAAGAGTCAATCAAGTCCAGGAAGCACAGAGAGTCCCATACAGGATAAATCCAAGGAGAAACACACCAAGACACATATGGATCAAACTATCAAAAATTAAATACAAAGAAAAAATATTAAAAGCAGCAAGGGAAAAACAACAAATAATATACAAGGGAATCCCCAGAAGGTTAACAGCTGATTTCACAGCAGAAACTTTGCAAGCCAGAGGGTGTGACAGAACATATTTAAGTGATGAAAGGGAAAAACCTACAACCAAGATTACCCAGCAAGGATATCATTCAGATTTGAGGGAGAAACTAAAATTTTACAGACAAGCAAAAGCTAAGAGAATTCAGCACCACCAAACCAGCTTTACAACAAATGCCAGAGGAACTTCTCTAGGCAGGAAACACAAGAGAAGGAAAAGACCTACAATAACAAACCCAAAACAATAAGAAATGGTAATAGGAACATACATATCAAAAACTACCTTACATGTAAATGGATTAAGTGCTCCAACAAAAAGACACAGGCGGGCTGAATGGATACGAAAACAAGACCTGTATATATGCTGTCTACAAGAGACCCACTTCAGACCTAGGGACACATACAGACTGAAAGTAAGGGGATGGAAAAACATATACCATGCAAATGGAAATCAAAAGAAAGCTGGAGTAGCAATTCTCATATCAGACAGAATACACTTTAAAATAAAGACTATTACAAGAGATAAAGAAGGACACTACATAATGATCAAGGGATCAATCCAAGAAGATGTAACAATTGTAAATATTTATGCACCCAACATAGAAGCACCTCAACACATAAGGCAAATGCTAACAGCCATAAAAGGGGAAATCAACAGTAACACAATCATAGTAGGGGACTTTAACACCTCACTTTCACCAATGGACAGATCATCCAAAATGAAAATAAATGAAACACAAGCTTTAAATGATACATTAAACAAGATGAACTTAATTGATATTTATAGAACATTCCATCCCAAAACAACAGAATACACTTTCTTCTCAAGTGTTCATGGAACATTCTCCAGGATAGACCATATCTTGGATCACAAATCAAGACTTGGTAAATTTAAGAAAATTGGAATTGTATCAAGTAACTTTTCTGACCACAATGATATGATACTAGATATCAATTACAGGAAAAAATTAGTAAAAAACTAGAAACACATGGAGGCTAAACAATACACTACTAAATAACCAAGGTATCACTGAAGAAATCAAAGATGAAATTTAAAAAATACGTAAGAACAAATGACAATGAAAACATGGCGACCAAAAAACCTATGGGATGCAGCAGTTCTAAGTGCAAAGTTATTAGCAATATAATCCTACATCAAGAAACAAGAAACATATCAATAAAACAACCTAACATTACACCTAAAGCAGTTAGAGAAAGAAGAAAAAAAGCACCCCAAGGTTAGCAGAAGGAAAGAAATCATAAAGATCAGATCAGAAATAAATGAAAAAGAAATGAAGGAAATGACAGCAAAGATCAATAAAACTAAAAGCTGGTTCTCTGAGAAGATAAACAAAATTGATAAACAATTAGCCAGACTCATCAAGAAAACAAGGGAGAAGACTCAAATCAACAGGATTAGAAATGAAAAAGAAGTAACAACTGACACTGCAGAAATACAAAAGATCATGAGAGATTACTACAAGCAACTCTATGCCAATAAAAGGGACAACCTGGAAGAAATGGACAAATTCTTAGAAAAGCACGACCTTCTTAGACTGAACCAGGAAGAAATAGAAAATATACACAGACAAATCACAAGCACTGAAATTGAAACTGTGATTAAAAGTCTTCCAACAAGCAAAAGCCTAGGACCAGAGAGCTTCACAGGTGAATTCTATCAAACATTTAGAGAAGAGCTAACACGTATCCTTCTCAAATTCTTCCAAAATACAGCAGAGGGAGGAGCACTCCCAAACTCATTCTACAAGGCCACCATCACCCTAATACCAAAACCAGAAAAAGATGTCACAAAAAAAGAAAACTACAGGCCAATATCACTGATGAACATAGATGCAAAAATCCTCAACAAAATACTAGCAAACAGCATCCAGCAGCACATTAAAAGGATCATACACCATGATCAAGTGGGGTTTATCCCAGGAATGCAAGGATTCTTCAATAGACACAAAACAATCAATGGTATAAACCATATTAACAAATTGAAGGAGAAAATCCATACGATAATCTCAATAGATGCAGAAAAAGCTTTCTACACCAATTTATGATAAAAGCCTGAAGAAAGTAGGCATAGAGGGAACTTACGTCAACATAATAAAGTCTATATATGACAAACGCACAGCCAACATTTTTCTCAATCATTAAAAACTGAAACTATTTTCACTAAGATCAGGAACAAGACAAGGTTGCCCACTCTCACCACTATTATTCAACGTAGTTTTGGAAGTTTTAGCCACAGCAATCAGAGAAGAAAAGGAAATAAAAGGAATCCAAATCGGAAAAGAAGTAAAGCTGTCACTGTTTGCAGATGACATGATATAATACATAGAGAATCCTAAAGATGCTACCAGAAAACTACTAGAGCTAATCAATGAATTTGGTAAAGTAGCAGGATACCAAATTAATGCACAGAAATCTCTTGCATTCCTATACACTAATGACGAAAAATCTGAAAGAGAAATTAAGGAAACACTTTCATTTACCATTGCAACAAAAAGAATAAAATACCTAGGAATAAATTTACCTAAGGAGGCAAAAGACCTATATGCAGAAAACTATAAGGCATTGATGAAAGAAATTAAAGATGATACAAATAGATGGAGAGATATATCATGTTCTTGGACTGGAAGAATCAACATTTTGAAAATGACTATACTACCTAAAGCAATCTACAGATTCAATGCAATCCCTATCAAACTACCAATAGCATCTTTCACACAACTAGAACAAAAAATTTCACAATTTGTATGGAAACAGAAAAGATTCCAAATAGCCAAAACAGTCTTGAGGAAGAAAAACGGAGCTGGAGGAAACAGCCTCCTTGAGTTCAGACTATACTACAAAGCTAAAGTAATCAAGACAGTATGGTATTGGCACAAAAACAGAAATATTGATCAATGGAACAGGATAGTAACCCCAGAGGTAAACCCACACATATATGGTCACCTTATCTTTGATAAAGGAGGCGAGAATACACAGTGAAGAAAAGAGAGCCTCTTCAATTAGTGGTTCTGGGAATACTGCATGTAAAAGAATGAAATTAGAACACTCCTTAACACAATACACAAAACTAAACTCAAAATGAATTAAAGTCCTAAACATAAGGCCAGACACTATAAAACTCTTAGTGGAAAACATACGCAGAACACTCTATGACATAAATCATAGCAAACAAAAATAAAAATAAACAAATGGGAACTAATGAAACTTAATAAGTTTTGCATGGCAAAGGAAACCATAAACAAGACGAAAAGGCAACCCTCAGAATGGGAGAAAGTATTTGCAAACCAAGCAAATGACAAAGGATTATTCTCCAAAATAGATAAGCAGCCCATGCATCTCAATATCAAAAGAGCAAACAGCCCAATCCAAAAATGGGCAGAAGACCTAAACAGACATTTCTACAAAGAAGATATACAGATTGCCAGTAAACACATGAAAGGTTGTTCAACATCACTAATTATTAGAGAAAGGCAAATCAAAACTACAGTGAGGTGTCACCTCACACCAGTCAGAATGGCCATCATCAAAAAATCTACAAACACGGCTTCCCTGGTGGCGCAGTGGTTGAGAATCTGCCTGCCAATGTAGGAGACACGGGTTCAGAGCCCTGGTCTGGGAAGATTCCACACGCCGCTGGGTAACTAGGCCCGTGAGCCACAATTACTGAGCCTGCGTGTCTGGAGCCTGTGCTCCGCAACGAGAGGTCGCGATAGTGAGAGGCCCGCTCACCGCGATGAGTGGCCCCCACTTGCCACAACTAGAGAAAGCCCTCACACCGAAACGAAGACCCAACACAGTCATAAATAAAAATAAATAAATAAATAAATAAAACTTAAAAAAAACTACAAACAATAAATATATGTAAATAGCTATATGTAAATTTCCATTTTGCAACTTTCTTATTTAAATGATAAAATAATTTTAGTAATATTTCATTCAAAATTAATTTTTGTAAATAATATTGTAAGTGTACTATTATCTTCTAATCATCTTCATGAAACTCCCCATCACATTTCAAATTTGCTGTACTAATTTTAATAAAGACCTGGGAAATTTTGATTCACATCACAAATGAAGATGGAGTAATGTAGGGTGGTCATTACTTAAAGACTGTTAAACTGTTTCCATGTCAAACAATTTTATTTATACCTCTGATTGTTTCAGTAGTCTCGATGCAGGTTGTTATCCACTAACACCGTCAAATCTGTTCTACTGTACGTATGAATATCTAGAGTTAGCCTGATTTGATAAAGTGTGTCATTGTTATTCATGGAGGTTTTTGGTGTATTACTGAACTTGTTTTATTTTTCGAAGTGTAGAATACAACCAGATAAATACTAGAACCACCCTCTGTAAATATGCAGTTCAACAAATAACCACAAAGGAAATACCTGGGTTGACCACCACCCAGATCAAGAAATAAAATAGTACCATCACCTAGAAGACTCTTATTTGTCCATTCCCTAACATAATCTCCTAATCCCTTGCCAAATATTAACCCTACTTTTATCTGTCAAAGTAGAGTTTTGTTTTTCCTGTTTTTATATAAATCATCATGCATTAATATTATTTTTTTAAATGTATTTATTCACGGGTATATCCTTGAGGACTACCTTCTTTGCCTCAGCATTACAATTGTGATCCATCCATGTTTATGCATGTAGCTGTACTGCATTCATGTCTGTTGTTGTATGATATTCAGTGGTATGATATATTGTATTATTAACAATTCTTTTCCTAGAAATGTGATTTGTTTCTGATTTTGCTTATTATGAAAAATAATACCTGGAATAGTTTTGTTTATGCTTGGTGTACATAAACATGCATTTGTTTTGGGCATAATCCTGGAATTAGAATTGATGGATCAAGGGTATGTGTCCCTTCAAATCTAATATATACCTGAATTTCAAAGTAATTGTATCATTTTATATTCCCACTAGCAGTGTAGGAATATTTACTTACTCCACGTATTCTCTATTACTTGCTATTTTCAAAATGTTTGATCTTCACCCTTCTGATGAGCATGCAGTGGTATTTCATTATAGTTTTAAGTTGAAATTTCCTGACTACAAATTGTTGGTCAACTTTTCATATTTTCATTGACCTCAGATATCACCTTGAATAAAGCTCCTTTAAGATTTTTAAGGTTCTTTTTCTTTTCTTTTCTTTCTTTCTTTCTTTCTTTCTTTCTTTCTTTCTTTCTTTCTTTCTTTCTTTCTTTCTTCCTTTCTTTCTTTCTTCTTTCAACATATATTTATTTTATTTTTGGACTTATTTAGAAAAAAGGTTTGAGATTTGTCCGCTCATAAGAAGCACTTATTCAAAACACTATGTAGAACATTTCTTCATGTCAAATTCATGAAAACACTGAGAGATTGCTGTTTGATTATATGTCAATTTTCTTTTTTTAACCTAAAATTAGGCTGACTGCCATTCTTATACCTTTCTACATTGGTTAGGCTCTTCAAGTGTTAAGGGAAGTCTTAGGTGGGAGCTCCCTCCTCAGTCAAGCAATGTACGTTATAATAGTTGCAATATTACCCCCTGATAAGCTGTTAAGTCTTCAAAGGCAAAAGTAAGTACCTTCCCTTTTAGAACAGACCATTATTTGGCGATGCTACTGTCAGAATCAAAATAAATCTGTCAAAATGGAAGAAATCATACCTGCCACAAACCAGACTGAGGGCCTTATCTGAAATAAGTTGTAAAGTAGGCAGTGAGGAGGAGTTTGATTTCCCCATCAAAGAGGTGATACACTTTAAATCACAATTTATTCTTAGACAAAAGTCAGAATGCCATTCTAAGCAACACTGAAATCTTTTCTGTTATTTTGATGGAGAGCCCTATACAGCTTATAAATCAGACATAAACTTGCTGTACTGAGGCAGGCCATGTACCCTTTCCATGTATCCAGTGTGCTATACAAGAACACAATGCCATCAATCTCCACAATCTGCAGTGTGCAAAGGTAAATGGCCAGTGCTTCATTCCCTCACTCAGATTTTTCGTCTCAGATGCCAAGCCAGTAAAGTCTATAAAGAAAGTCTATTCAGAGTCTTTTGTGCCTATTCTTTGTCAGTTCTTTGCAACTTTTATTACAAGCTCACTACCTTGCTCCTTGCTGCTTCTACAGCTATATTCATTATCTCTGCTTCCTAGCTACCAAGTGAGCTCCAAAAGTGTGGGTGCAGGAAGAGCAAACAGAGGTCTCAGTAGAATATCTGAGATGGAATAGCAGATACTTAACTGTAGTGACCATAGGTCCCAGTTTGCTGGAGACGATTCTGATTTAGCTTGTGGTTCCAGTATCCCCTCTGGTTTATTCTCCTGGTCCCACCACTGTTCAGTCTGAAAAGTGAGGTGGTTTGAATCTGGGATTGCATTGTCTCCCTTGCCATAAACTATAATCTCTACTCTGACCCAGGGAGTAGATAGCATAGGGCAATTTCAGAGTATAATATCAAATTTATTCATTAGTTTGTTAAATCATAACATGAATAACCATTTTTATGTAAAATGTGGATAATGGATTTCAACTGAATCTCTTTTACTTTCAACAATTTCCTGTTTCAGTTGACAGGAAACTGACACAGGAAGAAAGTTTTTCCTTGTGTTGTATGTGCTTCATTACCAGTAGGAAAAAAACCTATAAATTTCAGAGGAATCTATTCCTATTAATTGCTTGGCTACTTAAATTTTTATATTAACAGGCATGCTGAAATATTAAGGTCATAAAAATCTTGGATATCAAGTATATTTTAATTTTAGTTTTGAAATGTTGATATTGATAGTCACAGAAAAAGACCACCATTTTCTTAAAGATCCTTATTTCATTTGAAAAGTTAGTTATTACTATTATATTTCCAATGTAGGTAATTCACATAATTAATTACATATGTTATAGTGCCAAATAAAAACTAAACTATAGCCATCTATCTTTATATAAAAATAATGTTTAAAAACCCCACAAAATTAAACACTATAATTCCAGAAATTGGATAGTGTTTCTGTAGGTGTTTAATAAAACGTGCTATTTAACCATTAGGAAAACTATGATTATACAAGCTCAAAACATTTTAAATGAAAAACCGTACCTTGACCATTAACATTCAAAGATACTGAATTACCTATATCATTTAGTCATTTCTAAAATATGTTTAATATCTTTGGTCTTCTGTCGAATAATATATTTTCTTTTCCACTACAAAGTTTTAGTTTTCATTACTTACATGTCCAAGCCTGAGAAACCATGGTGTGCTGAAGATACAAGAGTATGAAGAACTGTTTACTATACACCATTCAGAGAGTTGGTGGAGTCACCAAGCTGGAAGATGGACTTGGCCAAATCTTGCCCTTAATTCAAACCATGCTGCAGTCAGTGGCAGTGGCTTGTAACTTGGGCAAACATTAAACGTCATGTAGACTGTTGCTCTTTCTTCATTACAGTCCCTCAAACTTTGGTCTTTGAAAGTGTAAGGGAGCATGTTTCACATTCATCACATACACACTAAATAACCAAAGCTGTTCTGGCAGAAGTCAGGGTCATGAAAAACTACCCTCTGAATACATAACCTATTCTGATTCCTGAAACATATTTCCCAGGTTAAAAAAATGTTCCACTCATTTTTCTACCTGTATCTGTAGATACAGACCACCTCTCTGTGTGGTTTTGGGGGGCAGGTACATATTCCATTTCTATATATCTTATGACTTATGATCTCACCTTCTGTGAGTCTTCTTGAAGCCCTTTCTCTTTTATACCCATCCTCTATATCCTGCCACATTTCTTTTGACATTTAGGCTGTGGCATCCTCAGCTTCAGGTTTTCCGTTCTGGTGGTGCCTCAGAGAAGGTCACTTCCCATGTTTGTGTCCTCCTCCTGTGCCTTCCCCAGCAGTGCTCTACTCTAACTTCCTAGTGTTTTTTGATAGAGGGCAGTGGAGGGGGAATTCTTTGTTTTCCTGAGTAAGCCACGTCATAAGCAGGCATGGGGTCCCTGGTGTCAGGGAGGGTGGTCTCCTAGGTGCCCTGGTGCTCTGAGGCTCTATTTCTAGATACCTCCTGCCTCTGTCCCAGAAGGACAGTGTTCTGTATTTTAGTTCCTTTGATCCAGCTGCACAGGACCCTAAGGACCAGTGTTTGTGACCTTCCCCCAAGGAAATTAAGACTTTTGTTCCACAGGATAGATGGAGAAGAATGGTTCAGGTTGACTTTCCTGACGCTCTCTCACTGGTTTCTGCCCCCACCCCCCAGGTCTAAAACACAAAGAATACTTTTTTGGAAGAAATTTGCAGTTGGTTTTAAAATGGTAGGAATTAACTTTTGCTTTGTGTTTCAAATTAGGAACATTGTTCAAATTTGAAATGTAGGCTTCAATTAGCTATCCATCAAAGATAGCTATCAACTAAAGAATAGAGCTTGTATTAGTGCTGTATAAGGAATTCAAAAATATTACTTAATGGAAACACGATAGATTTATATTCCCAAACTACTCTATTAAGTAAAATTGCTCTGAGGAATTAGCATGTATGAATTATAGTCTAAAGTAGGCTGTGTTTTGGTAATTTAATTACATGAAAAAATAAAAGTGATAACCATGTTACAGCTTCTATCCTTTCTTGAAAACATAACAGTAAATAAAATATTTATTTTTTTCTGTAGGTACTAGACTCTTATCTAAATACAGGTTTTGCACACAAAAGAAATCTTGTCATTAGTCTTTTAAAAACTCTGTCTTGAGAGAATAAACAGAAGTGTCTTTAAACATTATTTACTCAACATGTAGTGAAAAAATATTTAGGGAGAAACAACTATAAGTCATCTATTTTCCAGGTTGAGGTATTTAAATCAGTGCACAACAACCAAGTCAAAATCTCAACTCTTGTGTAACTTATTATATTCTCGTAGGAAGAAAGAAAGAAACAGCTAAATGTAGACTCTGATGTCAGATGTTGACGAGCACTATGAAGAAATATAAAGCAGAGTAAGAAGAGAAAGAGTGCTGAGTGGGAAGGGGTTCTGTTTTAAATGCAGGTGCTACAGAACCAAACTTAGGTCAACTCTCCTGTGTGCCGTAAAGCCAACTGCTGATACTGGTTGTGGTGAAGAAAAGTACAGCATTTATTGCAGGGCACCAAGCAAGGAGAATGGACAACTCATAATCAAAAGACTTCAACTCCCCAGTGGCTTTCAGGGAAGGGGTTTTAACAGCAGTGGGGGGGGGGCGCTGCAGGGTGTGTGATCAGCTCATGCACAGTTGTGGGATGACTGGCATCAAGGTGAAGTTTCAAGCATCATCATCCTTCTGGTTTCAACCGGTCTAGGGTCTATGTGCTTGTGCTCAGCAGTTCTCATCTGGGGATCCGCTTCCTGTAAAAACAACTTACAAATGTGTGTCGTGCCTTTATCTGTACCTTTCAGGGAACTGGGAGTTCGGTGATTCTGCTGTGTGGCCGATTTAAAGTCTAAATCATTACCAGTTTCCCCACCCTACAGCTGTTCTTTGTTTCTACATCTTCACATTCCTAATCATTAACTCTGGAGCAGCATTTGGAGACTCAGTGGAGGCCTGGGAGACTAAAGAAAAAGCCTTTTACTTCAAAGGACGGGGACACAGCGGCATGTATATGGCTTCACATGAATGATATTCACCTCTGGGACACTCTGAGGAGTTGGCGTTTGAAGAGGCATGAATGAAATGGTAGGCTAGACCAGGGGATCTGTTGAAAGAATGATCCAGGACAGAGGCTCAAAATGCAATGAGGCAGGGAGGTGAATGTGGCAGAATATGAGGAAAAAAGGATTTTAGAAGATTAAATATTAACTTGATCTTTATAACAGCCCTATCACTTACTCTGTCTTACAGATGAGCAAACAAAGGCACACTAGTAATAGGACAAAGGTCATACATCTTGTAGATGCCTGAACTTGGATTTGAATCCATAGTCTTTGATAGCTACAACACTATGAACTGCTTACACACTAGTCTTTCTTTTTTTTTTTTTTTAAGTTCTTAGTGGTTTTATTCACTTTAAAAAATTTTTATTGGAGTACAATTGCTTTACAATGTTGTATTAGTTTCTGTTGTACAATGAAGTGAGTCAGCTATATGTATACATATATCCCCTCCCTCTTGGACTTTCCTCCCCCGACCATCCCACCCGTCTAGGTCATCACAGAGCACCGAGCTGAGCTTCCTGTAATATTTGCAAATGAAGCAACAGAAAAAGGATTAATCTCCAAAACATAAAAACACCCTATTCATTCTTTTCTTTCACCACTCACTAACTGCTTTTGTTAGGTCCCTGTTTAACTGGAGCCTCCACTACTAAGCTCATGACTTCCATATACTTGAAATATATACCATATTCATTATACTCTGTCCAATAGCCTCACACCCTTTCAGGTACAAAGATATATCTGAGACCTTTATACATTTTCCATGAAACTAGCATCATCTTTCTCAACCAAAACTAGTATTTCTCACCAACTACTATATTTTTTAATCACCTCGTGCCTCTTATTTTGAAGGTTTATTTATTTGATTACTTTTCTTGCTTCTATTTATTTTAAGAAAAAAATGGGGGTTTTCCAAATTCCGAGCAGCAATCTAATTTTGACAGATAAGAAAAATATATAGGGGTAAATTTTAAAATAATAAACATATATTTGAGTTTTTTAGCATTCTGTGAAAAGAGGAAACATGAACATTCCTATGGCTCATTGTTCATCAGATTAAAAAAAAAACTAAAGGTGAAAGATTCATTGGGATGCTGTACTTAGGGTGTGTGTTTCATGGGCAGTGAATGAGGAGTGGCAGACAGGAGGAAGTGATTCTGGGATGCTGTGGGGTCATGAAAGAATATTAGGAAGATGCTATAAAGCAACCTTTGAGGGATTACAAATGAAAAATGTAAATAAGTTCGTTTGTATCCTTTTTTTTTTAGATTCCACATATAAACAAAGCATGATATTTGTCTTCCCGTGTCACAGATGCAGAAAACAAACTTATGAGTACCAGGGGATAAGGGGGCGGGGGATAAACTGGAGATTGGGATTCACATATACACACTACTCTATATAAAATAGATAACTAATAAGGACCTACTGTATAGCACAGGGAACTCTACTCAACTTTATACTCTACTCTACTTTATAAAGACCTACATGGGAAAAGAATCTAAAAAGAGTGGATATATGTATATGTATAACTGATTCACTTTGCTGTATACCTGAAACTACCACAAGATTATAAAAAACAAAAATTTTTTTAAAAAATGAAACTTTAAAATTTGGTTCAGGCTGAAAGGCCTTCTTGGTAAAACTTGGCTTAAAAGGAAAGTGGTTTGGTTTAGGAAAACCGCCTAAGCATGTCTTTGCCATATGATCATAAGGCTGCTCTATCACGCAGTGGCCAATGGACATAGAAGAGACAGTTTCTGAAAGCTCAGAGACCGCTACGACCTACAAGCTTCAGTCGGATTTTAATCTAGATTGTGAGAAAAAGGGAGAAGCAAAGGTTGATGCTATATTGCCATCTCAACTGACAGGAGGGTGAAATAAGTTAAACAGCCTAACTTGACTGATCTCCCAACCTTTTCTACACTAAGTTTTAATCTGAAGTTTTCGTCCCCTGACTCTATTCACTCCTGAGGATCTGAAGGAATACCTATTGATATCACTTGTGTCAATCACCCATTAATATACAAATCTGGTAAAAAGTATTACATATTTATGCATGTTTGTAGACAGACATGCCTATATAATAATGCTGGAGGATGTTTTCATAGTAGTAGTAAGAAAACAAGATACAATCATGTATTAAAAATGAGTTTTTGTTACATTTTTCCAACATAGTATGATCACTAGTGCATCAGTTATCTGTTGCTATGTAACACACCATGGCAAAACTTGTTTGTTTAAAATAATAAATGCTTCCTTAGCTCATGAATCACTGAGTCGCTGTGAAACTGGCAGGTCTGTGCTGGCCTTGGTTATGTACCCACCCCAGCAGTTAGCTGGACAGACTGATAAGGTTTGACTTTACTAACTCGCGTGGGCTCTTCCACATGTGTTGCACCTTGGCTGAGATGAATCAGCTGACTGACCCTGACTCTGCTCCATTTGGTCTGTCATCTTCCAGGAGTCTATTCTGGTCTTATTCACGTCGTTAAAGAGAAAACCACAGGCTCAAAAGTTGTCACTCGTGCTAAAGTCCAGGATACCAAACCTCAACTTAGTACCTAACCTAATTGCAGTTTTAACCTTCCCAGGAATGTAATTTTAATCAACCCGTCTGGAATTTTCTGGTCAGCACCAATAAGGTCATGTGTCACATGGGTCCTCTCCATCCCCAGAGGAAGAAAAGGCCATCTGTGTGATAAAACCCTTGTCATTCTCTTTCCCCCCAAAATAAAATGTCCTGGCTTAAAAATAGTTCTTTCTCTTCTTTTGCTAATAGCTCCCTTGCCCCACTCTACTTCCTATAAAAACTTTCCATTTTGTACAACCTCTTGGAGCACTCTTCTAGTTTCTAGGTGGGATGTTGCCTGATTCATGAATCCTTGAACAAAGGTAATTAGATCTTCAAGTTTAATTTGTTGAATTTTTTTTTTAACAGTATGGAGGCTTCAGGAGTCCAAGAAAGCAAGCAGAGACATGCAAGACCTCTTGAGGCTGAAGGTTGGAAGTAATATCACATCACTCGCTTCCCTTTTAGCCAAAGCCAGCCCAAATTCAAGGAGTAAGGAAAGAGTCTCTACCCCTTTAAAAAAGACCCACAAAGGCCCTCTGCAAAGAGCATGGATGTAAGAAAGCACGAATAATTGTGGCTACCTTTTCAATCTACCACGAGTGACCTTAACATATCTGTAGAGAAACTATTAGCAAATTTCCTTAGCAACTTGCTGCTCTGTGGCTTTACAGAGGAACCAAGAGATTTTCATCTATTTCATTATAATATTAGAAACAATTTATTATATGAAGTTTCCAGTTGCTTGCATATAATTTCACTCTTCTGCTATCCCTGTGAAATACCTGAAAACTTGTACCCTTGGGTTTTGTCTCCTCTGGATGTTACTAACCTGCAATAGAATGTGTTCATTGCTACTCTAATGCAGCAGTTAAGTGAATTTCAGTACTAGTCAACATTCACCAAGGTCATCGTGAGTCAGCTTCCACTTTGACAGGAATCTATTATCATCAAGAAACACCAAGCAGTTAATCACTATATTTTAAGTTTGGTTCTTTTCATTTTTTCTCTGCTTACCTCCTAATAAATGGAGACACACATCAAATCTTACAGTTATGAATTAGAATGTCTTTCCTAGTAGATGACTTATTGATGGCGAAGTGATTAACCTTTCATTAAAACTTGGTATAAAATTCTTCCCTCCATATATCTGTGTTTATTACTCAAGCCCCAAAGGAGAATACATCAAATATAAGACAGCTTGGTTCTTTAAAACACTTTTGCAAGTCAGAGACTCATAAAATCTGTGATTTTCTAATTTCTCCTCCACTCCACCTACTTTATGATAAAAGAGAACAGGTTCCACACTCTCTTGAACTGTATCTTATTACCTACCTTCAGAATAGAGACATGGAATTAACTAAGGCGGTATCCTATAATTCCCGTGTAGCATCTAAATAGAAAGGCATGACTCAATCTTTCATTTTGGTAGAATATTCTGTTCGGAATCAACACAGTGCACAACTTTGTAGAACTCTTCACAACCGCTCTGACATAGTTGACACATACTGCATACGGTACCCATTTTTTAAGAACTGGATGTAAATGCGGTGTCACAATTAGTGTGACTAAGAGAATTTATATGTCTCTATACAGAGGAGCCTTTCAAGCCTTTGCCTATTTATTCCTTCAGGTCCTCAGAGGTTGTGGTACTCTGATCACAGCCCAGATGTTAACTCACACCGTCATCACCTTTCATCTTGTCTACTGCTTTGACTCTGCTTATCTTTGATAAAATTCATTCTAAAGGCCAGCAAACTCCCCAGCTAAGAGTTCAGTGTTTTAAAGGTGTTCAGAGCTGCCTGCAGGGCCTGCTATGCTGCTTCCGTAGCTGGTGCCAGCACTGCGCTGGCGACATCTGACAATGTCCATTAAAGGGCTGTCAGGTTGACACCAGGCTGCTGTGAATCTGTTTCACTGAGATGAACAGAATCCCTTCCGCTTTGCTTTAATCAGTTACATTAATAAAAAGAAAGCTGTCTTATTTGCCAGACTTTAGAGAATTTCCGTGCTGTAACAGCATTGTATAAAACAACTCAAGAAAAGAAAACCTCAACTCTGATCACCGCTCTCTGCCCTTCCTGCCCCTCCTCCTGTTTACAAGAATGAGGCTGGGTCTGAGAACAATCTGAGTTTGGAACGCTAAGCTGTACTAGAATACGATGACCTAGCCAATGTTAAATGAAGAAACAAACAGATGTGCATTTTTCTTTCTGGGTGATTTCCTAGACTTTGCCAGTTGTAAGATCTAGATGACTTAAGACAATCCAAAGAAGCTTTGGGAATGTATTAACTTTTTACTCAAGTCTTGATAATGAAAATTAGTTTAAACTTTATGGCAGCTATTGAGACAACATCCCATTAGTAATTTTTTCCAGCTTTATTGAGATGTAATTAAGACTGTGTATAAGTTTAAGGTGTACAAAGGGATGATCTGATATACTTACATATTGGGAAATTAAGGATAATTCACGCATTCATCACCACAAATAGTTACCATTTTTGCAGTGAGAACTTTTAAGGTCTACTCTCTTAGCAACTTGCAAGTATGTAATACAGTGTCGTTACTATACTTGAAGTCTGGTAAATTCCAAAGGTGGAGTAAGACAAGGTCTTAAGAAGATCACTTGGCAAGAAAACTGTACTCCTGGGACCAGACACCAGGACCTGAAGAATACTCTCAGCTGGAAATTAGCTAAGGCGATTGTGAACACAAAGGGATAAAAATATTTTTCTTGAAAAGAGGGTTATAGGTTAAATAAATGGCAAAGCATGAATCTCCACGATACAGAAGCAAAAATTGTCTAGGGACTCTATAAATAGAGAAATCCAGCGGCAATAGGAAATCAAGATGAAAAAGAATGAATGAACTCTCTTTAGAAAGTTTCCTAATAAAAATGGGACAAATTGTTCACAGAGATGTGGTGCTATGGCCCTCTCAGCACTAGCTTACTGGGAGTACAAGATATGTATAAATTGAGAAGTTTTAAATATGTTATGAGGTAGATAAGCCAGAGATTGGCTGGCTACCCCACTAATACCATCTCTCTCATATCTCTAGCTCTACCTATTTCCACCTCTCTTTCTTAGGGGAACCATGATTTCATTTATCTCTCTCCTGGTGGACAAGAGTTTCCAGAGGAAAATCATTATTCTAACCAATCCCATTCTCACTTGTAATAATAGTTTAGTGGCACCATATCTGCCTAATAAGACATGAGTAAGATTTACTGAAATGACCTACTTTTAGAAAAATTTTCCTCAATATCATAAAGTTTTATGCCCCCCTTAAAATTCCCACATTTTGTGCCACTTCCTTAGCACTTTAATGAAACTGTCATAATTCTCCAAACTGAACCAACTGTTACCTCTCATGGGCAAGGATGCTTAGAACTACTGGGTACCTTGTGGTGTCAAATAGTTTCCGAGGCCTCTTTCTTTAAATGAGATGTAATTGACATATAAATTACATTAATTTTCAGGTGTATGACATAATGATTAGGTATTTGTATATACTGTGAAATGATCATCACAATAAGTCAAGTTGTTTAAAAAAAATAAAAATGAACTCACAGATACAGACAAGAGATTGGTGGTTACCATAGGTGGAGTAGAGGAACAAAATGTGTGAAGCTGACCCGAGGTGCAAATTCCTATGCTTTTCACTTGGATTCTTCTCACTTAATGGCCATGTCATTAGGATCAATTCTAGAAAATGCTATAATATGCTTGAGAAAGTTGTCCTTGCAGAGTTTGCTAGACAGAAGAGGGGAAATCAAACAGCTTGTATTTAAGGATGGATTAAAATATATGGATTTAAAGATATTTAAAATATTGATTAGGAAGATACATTGTGTAGAGTTCAAGAGAGAAGAGAATTGTAAGTTGAAATCTTCATTTTTTTCCTCTGTTTTTAAGAGTTAAATCAATCATCTGGGGTAGTCAATTTCTTTGTTGCTGAGAAAAATAGAAAGAAATGGAGGAGCTCTTTTCAACTTTTCTCATTAACAGCAAAGACCCTTCCTAATCCAAAGAATTATTGGAATAGCTTAAAGGTGCACAAATCAAAACTACCTTCAGGTCTTTGCTAACCTTACATGAACGGAGTCAAGTTTACCTTTGACAGAAATGGATTCTGTGCAGAGGGAAAAGGCCAAGAGAGGTGTGCCAGATGAGCATTGCTTACCAACCTGAACCCCTGGGTTGGCTTTGAGCTCCATTTTCTTTTTCTTTTTCTTTTTTTTTAACATCTTCATTGGAGTATAATTGCTTTACAATGGGGTGTTAGTTTCTGCTGTACAACGAAGTGAGTCAGCTATACATATACATGTATCCCCGTATCCCCTCCCTCTTGCGTCTCCCTCCCACCCTCCCTATCCCACCCCTCTAGGTAGTCACAAAGTACCGAGCTGACCTCCCTGTGCTATGTATTTTGATGGTTGCAGTCACAACTGACTGAAGTTTCTGGAATTCCTAAAAAAAATCAAATATTTAGAATCACTGTCTTTTGATTTGCCCAAAGTTTAGGAAATATTTCTGATATCTGGCATTGCACCATTAAAATTATCTCAGCTTTACCTAGCAAATAGGTAAAGAGAGCATTATATATCTATCTCTTACAGTTTTAGCATCATTTCCTCTTTTTCCATTTGCTAGCATTGATCTACAGTAAGTGCCCTACGTACGAACTTTCAAGTTGCGAACCTTCAAAGATGCGAATGTGCGTTGTCATGTCCTATCACGTGTTAGTTCACCTATCTGGTGTACATTGTCATGTGTGTGCACCCTCTACAAGTGTTTGTGCTTTTGCGTACAGGACTGTATAGAGTACAGTAGTACATTATCTTTATTTCAAGCCCAGGATGTCCAGAAGCAAGCATAAAATCAGCAGTGATGTAACTAGTACTTTTCAAGGTATTGTACTGTAAGATTAAAAATGTTTTCTTTACTTTCCATGTTTGTTTGTTATGTATTATTTGTATGAAAAGACTTATAAACCTATTACAGTACAATACTATATAGCTGATTGTGTTAGTTGGGTACATAG
Source organism: Phocoena phocoena (assembly GCF_963924675.1). NCBI lineage: Eukaryota > Metazoa > Chordata > Mammalia > Artiodactyla > Phocoenidae > Phocoena > Phocoena phocoena. Next base: position 3,958,291 of record NC_089223.1, read on the forward strand.
GCTGACTTTGTTGGACTTAGGAACAAATTGGACTTAGGAAGGTGCTCTCGGAATGGAACTCGTTCGTTTGTAGGGGAGTTATTGTATGCATAACATACAGGTATGTATTTGGACATAGGATAGCGATAATACCACCAAGGTGTTTTTTAAGGCTGGATCCATCGGAACTCAAGAGTGGGGAGTAGCAAGGGTAATCAGTTGGACTGACTGGGAGATCAGATCACAGGGACATCAGAAGTGGACCCCAGAGGCAGAGTGGGAGCTCCGTCCACTGTCAAGAAGTCTCATTTACTCTGCTTCCTGATATCAGAACACACTGTAAAGAGGCCTACGTGATGAAATGTGCAGACAAAAATTACTGCAAATCGAAGGCATTTTTTACCAAATAAAATTGTGTTTGTCCAAAATCGTATCTGAATTGCTGCTCTGTCTACCTCCCATGAGCCTTTTTCAGGACTTGCAGTAAAAAAATCCCTTTATTTAATAGGATAGAGTTGTGCCACTACATCTTGCTGGTTTACTTCAGGAACCTCAAAGAGGCTCAAATGATGTGGAAATTAAAAAGAGAAGGCCAGAAACTTTGCTGTTGTTTCATTGTTTGTTTTCCTTTAGACATTCACTGAGATATTATCGCTCAAGGAGGGCAGACCAAAAACTGAAGGAAGTGGTCAGATAGTGAGAGAGCTTTTAAGATATACCCCGTGGTCTGGGTGAAAAACAGCAGAAATGGGCAAGAACGTTCTCCCTGGATATGAACAGAACAAAGCAATTCTGACACCTAGGATCATTATTCCTGGGATCAGTATTCTTGGGAGCAGCATTTCTGTTGTAGACCAGGGGTTTCCAAACTTTCTCAGCTCACACAGTCCTTAGTGTATCAAGATTCTTTTCTTCATGGTGCCCCTCTGTCAAAAAATACGCCATTCAATTGCAGTGAAATAGTTTACCCAAACTTAGATTGATATACATAAAACAGAAACAGAAAATTTTAATTTCATTCTTAAATAACCACTATATCTTGTGACTGGATATATACTCTTGGCATTAGACCTTCAAATTCTGTTCCATGGTGATCGTGTACTTGGTTTTTATCACAGGAACTCCTGCAAACTCAGATTTGCAAAGACATGATGTCATGAAAAGTAATACAGGGCGAATTATGCTTAACTCTAAAGTATCATGAGATGTCTAACGTTGAGTAGTGCTGTTGAGCGTTACTTTGTTTCCTTTGAAAATGTAAGATGCTCCACTGCAACTGGGTGGGTTTGCTGTTAGAACCCAGGCACCTCGGCACACAGTTTGGGAACTGCAGCATCGATGGTGCCAGCCTTACAGTGGATGGGAACCATGACAGCAACCAGGAGCTGTGTCTCCCAGGAGCCTTACTGTCAGATTGGTCTAGTGGCTGATAGTTTTGATGCTAGAAAAGGAAAATCTACGTTGAATCCCAGCTCTACCATTACTAGCTCCTTTGCCTTGAACTATTTATCTTTCTGCGCCTTAGTCTCCTCCTACATAGAATGAAAAATAATAAAAATCCATAGTACCTGTCTCATAAAGCTCTTATGAGTATCAAACTGAATCAAGCATACAAGGTTTCTTTTAAGTATATAGCAGATAATTCATGCAAGGAATTTCACTCACTACTATTATTATTGCCTAATCTCTCTCCAGAAATGTTAGGTTGACTACCGATTGTCACCAGTTCCTTGGCAACAATAGACATGTCATATACAAATATAAAGTTGAAATAAAGAATAACTTTTAAAAATTCTAAGTTACTCATAATAAATTTGGTGATTTAATGTGTAGTTGTGAGTTTTAACCTTATAGGAGTAAATTTTATTAGTAATTAAGATCTAAAATTTTTTTTTTATTATTATTTTTTTTTAAGATCTAAAATGTTTTTTCCTGAATTAGATTTATTTTTCTAAACACTCCTTAGCTCATCTGATAGGATGGATTTTCATTAGAATGATTACCATATTCTGTGAAATTTTAATACTTCCAAAACATCTATGTCTTGCTTTAAACAGACATAAACACATACATACATATTTTGTTAGATGGCTAGGTTTCTTGCAATATAACACTCTATAGTATGATTACTGTGCTGGTATATCAATTAAAAAAAACACACACACATTTAAGGCTTGCTATGTGCCAGACACTGTAATGCATCACAAATATTAACACATTCATATCTTATAACAACTTCAATAACTACTGAACACACTTTACAGTGTTAAGCTGGGGTTAAGTAGAGTCATTTGCTTTCTATAAAAGGCAAAATCCAGACCGCGAAAACAACTGATGAGGGCTTCCCTGGTGGTGCAGTGGTTGAGAGTCCGCCTGCCGATGCAGGGGACACGGGTTCGTGCCCCGGTCCGGGAAGATCCCACATGCCGCGGAGCAGCTGGGCCCGTGAGCCATGGCCGCTGAGCCTGCGCCTCCGGAGCCTGTGCTCCGCAACGGGAGAGGCCGCAACAGTGAGAGCCCCGTGTACCGCAAAAAAAAAAAAAAATGCTTCTAATGCCAAATATTGGAAGTAAAAAATCAAGGTCACGTGAAATGATAACAAAAGTAGATAATTTTGCTTTTTAACTACTCAACTTTACATTGGATCACTTTTCCTTGACTGTGCTTAATAAAACATAGCGGGGGTTCTTGCAAAATGTTATCATGAGCTTGTCCATTCTCAGTTTACCCCGTTTTGTTTTTGCATTGAGAACGCCCATAACTTAGTATTCTTAAGAAACTACTGCTCATTAGGCATAGTGCTAGTTTGATTCATATTATTTAATTTATTAAATTCTTAGATCGGTTATGTGATTACTAGTTCCATTTTATAAATGAGAAAAATGAAACTCTGGTAGCTTAATTAAATAGTACACTTAAATTTTTATTGTTTAGGATTGTCCTGAGTCAAAACAAATTCTTTAGGATACTATAGTGCAAATCTTATGCATGACAATATTTGTAGATAAAATTTAAATCATTGTATGAGGCAACTTTTTGGGTTGTGGCGAGGACCCCTAAGATGTATCGTTAAATGGTCATTTTGTTCTTGGAACACGGTTATAATTTTGTGGCCTTGAAAAACAGAATTAAATTAAAAGAACCTCAGGGAGGTCATCTTATGTGTCTTCTATCTTCCAAAAAGGCTCTAAACTACCTTAATATGTGATTATCCATCATATTTCAAGACTCCACAGCGAAAGAGCAGCCGCAACTTTCTTCAAATTGCTGTTTCATTTTTTACCACCACTTACATTCAGAAAACATATCTTTGTGGTTATTCCAAAGTTCTCCCACTATTTCTTAAATCTCTTTTTCTTATTTTGCTCTCAGTGAACATGAAGAATAAATCTGTGAGCTGTACTTTTTCAGGTGTAGGGCAGGAGGTATTTTTTATAAACAAGTTAAAATGCTTCCATTTCTTTACTTTCTTTTGTAAATCTTATATTCTAACCTCTTAATCTACTTTATGTCTCCATGTTAGATTTGTAATATCAGAAATCCAAAAGAGAAGAAAATTACTCACCAAATGTCTAAGTATAATAGATTACTTTAAGATTCTATTAAATATTTATATAACCATACACTTTCCCTCTCTCTCTTCCTCCCTGCTCCTACCCCGGACTCCTGGTCTCTGTCTCCCTCTCTGTCTCTTGTTCTCACTCCCACACTTTGCCTTCTATGTAGGTATTCTCTACAAATATTCAAACAGTACATGACAATGATAACTGGTTTATTTAGTTTAAATTACAATTTTAATTAACAATAATAGTAACAGTAGCACTTGCTACATCAATGAGTAATTTATTTGGTACCCACTATATGTGACATATGTGTATGTTAGTTACTATATATACATTGTTTGTATTCTCACAATAAACTCTGCAAAATCACTGTTATTTGCCAAAATATATATAGATAGATACGAAGGTTCAGAGAAATTAATAAAATCGACTATGGCCATGCAGTTATTAATGCAGGCTGGATTTGACCCCTGGTATTTGTGAATATAATTTCCCCAAAGTAGTCATGTATTCAGAGGAGTGCTGGTAATCCTTGCTTCCTATAATGGAAGATAAGACTATTTAACATGGATCAAGTTTCTCCTCAAGGACAAGAAAACACCTGCAAACATATAATTTAAAGATTATTTAAAAGAATGAAAGAGTTAGCAATAAAATGGGGGATTTCTGGACCATGATCTGAGGAAGAATGAGAGAGAGAGGAGAGAGAGAGAGAGAGAAGAAGGAAGAAAGGAAAGAAGGAAGGGAGGAAGGGAGGGGGGAGAGAGAGAGAGAGAGAAAGAAAGAAAGAAAGAAAGAAAGAAAGAAAGAAAGAAAGAAAGAAAGGAAGGAAGGAAGGAAGGAAGGAAGGAAGAGAGAAAGAAAGAAAGAGAGAAAGAGAGAAAGGGAAAAGAAAAATGTGATCCCAGTAATGAAGACATTTATACCAGGGAAGAAAGACCTTCAAAATAAATCTGTGTTTTTAGTCCGAGGGTCTAAACAGTAACCATGGTCTGAAAAATGTTGGGATTCTGATTAACCATCCAGTATGTTAACCTTGGATCCAAAGGTCTTTGCCATCAAAGTTAAGTTTCAACTGAACTAAAGCAGCCCATTTTAAGTTGTCTTCCAAAGCTTGAACTTAAAAATAAATCCTGAACTTGGATTTGTATGCTCTGAGGTTGCATCAGAAGCAAGCAAAACAAATCATCATTGAGAGAAGATATAATCACACTAAAGAATAATAAACAGGTATAATTAGAAATATTTTTCCAATACAATGTCCAGTTTGGAGTCAAAAACGATCAGGCACACAAAGAAACAAGACATTATGGTCAAGAATGAGCAGAATCCACAGACAATTGAAATAGTCCCACATGAACTACAAATTCAATTTATGATGGCTATACTATAAGATATAACAGTTAAACTTGAGTATTTTAATAATGTTCGAAAAGTTAAATTAAAAGGCATAAATATTTCAAAAATGAACTGATACGTATATACACAAAAACACGGTGATCAAAAGTAAGCACTTAATGGATGGGTTTTATAGCGGATTAAACAGAGATAAATGGAAAATTAATGAAGTGGGGGATCGGGACACAACACTATCTAAACTAAAGCATAAATAGAAAGAGAAGACTTGTGGGAACTCCCTGTGGTCCAGTGGTTAGGACTTGGCAGCTTCACTGCTGGGGGACCGGGTTCGATCCCTGCTTGGGGAACCAAGTCCCACAAACTGCACAGTGTGGCCAAAAAAGAAAAGAAAAGAAAAGAAAAAAAAAACTTGTCTTTAAAGCAAGTCTTAAAAATATCAAAGGACTAAAAGCATACCATATATTTTTGCTGTACACATTGTAACTAGCTGAACATGTTCACATACTTGAATAATAAGAAATAAACTTAGAGATACTAAGTGTATCAAAGAAAAACCTTAATAGAAATAGGAAGACATTTGGAATTACAATATTATTCCTAAGAAGTTAAAAGGAGGGTGCAATCCACAACTCAATTTTGAAGACAGCGATACTTTTCTGTGAAAACCTAACAGTGAGATTAGAAGAAAGGACAATTATATATCACTGTATATGAGAGATCAGCAAATTTTTTCTAAAAGACCCCTAACGTAAACATTTTAAACTTTCCAGGTTATACAGTCTCTGTTAAAACAATTCAAACCTGCTGTTGTATCATGAAAGCAGCCCTAGAAGATATATAAACAAAAGGTGAGGCTGTGTTCCAGTCAATTTCATTTATAAAAATAAGTGTGGGGTGGGCTGAATTACACCCAGATGCCCTAAAGTGATGACTCCTGAACTTGAAGAAAAGAATGGCCATCAGTCGCTATGGGGGAGATTGTAGAAAGAGCAGTTTATTAGGAATTAAGTTTTTGACATGTTGAGTATGAGCTGCCTATTTAACATCTTAATAGAGATATTGCGAATGCCCTTGGGTAAAATATTATGCACATCAGGAGGGGGGTCTATCTGCATATATAAATTGGTAGTCATTAGTATAAAATGTGATACAATTCTGGGAAGTGTATAAACAGCTATTTTGCTCTCCATCACTTTCCTTACCAGGGAAAATAAAGAAGGTAAATTATTTGTTCAAATCTCCTTATGGATATACTAATTGGAAACTTACTGATAAATAAACAAACGTTGCTTGCTAGCAGAAGACTCTTTACCTTTGGAGTGGTTTTAAACAGACGCAGCTTATCTAAAATTGCTTACAGTATACCTATAATCTATGAATTTATGTGAGTGGCCCCTGGAATATGTTATATAACTTATTTAGTTATATGGGTATAAAATGATTTAATTTCTTGATCAAAATGGCCCCTTCTTTGTAAATGATCTCAAGCAAATGCATTGCTTAGAGACCACTTGTGTTAAACTGGGCTCAGAGTAGGTCCAAGACAGATAAAAGCACCTGCGGATCTGTGTTATAGGTCATGGACCTCTGTCTACTTCAACCATGTCTTAATGTTTATTAGTAATTTTTAATACTGGGTAATATTTCTGACTCGTATGAGTCTGAGTTGATGACGTGATCTTATATATTATGTCTAATGCCATTACATAGGATCAGATTATTATAGGGTGGGTTTAGGCAGAGAAGAGAACCAAGAAGTGATATTCTTAAGGTACTCCAGTAGTAAAAGTCTTATAGAAGAGAGGGAAGGATGCAAAGAAGACTCATGGAGAACAGCCAATGAGGCAGGAGGAAATCCAAGGGGGCAGGCTAAGCTATAAGCCAAGTGAAGAAAGAGTATCAAAGAGGAGAGAGTGTTAATTGTGTCAAATGGCAGCTATAGGTACTGCAGTTTTGTGTGACACGTTATGAACACTGGTGACCTTGGTAAGAAGAGCAGTTTTGGCTAAATGGCAAGGGTAAATTCTCAACCTGGGAGAGAATGTGAAACGCTCATTTCAAGGCAGTGAAGGTTGACAACTATTTCCCACAGAGTTTTGCTGCAAAGGAGACCAAGGACTTTAGAGAAGAAGGGTCAAAAAGTTTTACTTAAGATAGGAAAAACTTAAAAATATATAGTTTTCTATGCGGATTGAAATAATCAATTAGAGGGAAAAGTTTTTAATGATGTAGAGAAGAGAATAATGTTGGAGCAATGCCTGAACGAGGAAGAGAAGAGGGGATCAAGGACATGGGGACTGAACAATGGGCATGAGGTAAACAAAGAGTTCATTTCTCACAAAGGGCAGAAAGTTTCTTCAAATGTGTACAGATGCTTGTATGTGAATAGATGTCCCGGGGAGAGTGTCCATATTCATTTTTGTGCCTCAATTTTCCCAGTGAATTCAGAAGCATGGTCTTTACATAAGAGTGTAGATGGGGTAGAGAATGTAGAAGGTTTTAGGGGAGAAAATAAAGTGTGAAATGATACTCTAGGACATTAGGAAAATAAATGGATTAGATAAATATAGTGCTGTTCTCCAGAAGCATTAAGAACGCTATTTTTCTTTTCGATCATGTATTTAAATAGGTATGTGCATTTTCTTTAAGCACAAAGAGTAACATTGGGTTGCAAGCTAAAAGAAATCAGAGATTGAATTAAACCATGGTTATTGTTTAGCCAATAGTAGGAAAAGGTGAGGCAGGTGCCTAGAGTTCAAGGGTAGATGCAAGGGAATAGTTATAATGATTGACCACGAACTGAAGTAGGATGAGAAGAGTGAAGAGCACTGCCAGTGGTGAAGGAGCATAAAATTGTGGGATCGCCAATGATTTGGACATCCTGGTTGAATTAGGGAGCACATAAACAAACCTGGAAAGCTAAGAAATAGTGGCTAGGGACTTATGCATGAAATTGTGACTATATAAGGCATTGCAATTATAAGTAATGATGACACTTCAGTGGTGATTCTGGTGTTGAGTGGAGGAATTTATGGAACTAAATTCGAGTTGTTGGAAAGACTATATGTACACTGAAATAGACAAGAACTAATTTTGGAATTAGACGGTACTTTGAACAGAAGTTCAATTCATTTAGAAATTCCAGGGAATGACCAAGTATTGAGAGATGTGATGATAAATGACAGATTCGTAGATTAATCTGATGATAGGAGGTTAGATTTTTTTTTTAGTGTGGGTGAAGTTGATCTGAAAATTGTAAGTAATTAGGAACAAAAAACATGACTATATCCAAGCCCAGAGACCAAAGTGTTGTGGCAGAAAAATGCCATCACTCCAGAAATGAACAGGAATCTCCTCTTGAGAGAAAGCCAGGTGAAAAGAATACTCAAGAAGATTGAGGATGTAGAACTATTTGCTGTTAATGGACCGTTGAATTCCAAAAGGATACAGTGAAAGATTTTACGTGGTAGGACATGGTGAGGAAAGAGAAGGAAGTAGGGTGTAGATACACAAATCAGAAAAACAATGAAAATACCTTACAATACTATTTTTGGTGATAAGGTAGAGCAATACACTTTCTTAAACACTGCCATTAGGAGTATAAATAGGTATACCTACTCTGTAAAGAGCTAGATTCTGTCTGGGGATCTGGTAAATTTGCATATATAAATAACTCATGTGATAGCAATTCCATTCCTAGGACTATGTCCTGGAGAAATGCATGCAGGCGTGTGCCAAGAGACATGGAAAAAATATTCAGAGCGCCATTGTTTATAATTGCCCCAAATGAGAAAATCGCCATGTGCCCATCAATAGAAGGAATTAAACGTCTGTGATTCTTATCATAATAGTATGCCTAAAACTAACACAACATTGTAAATTAACTATATTTCAATTTAAAAAATTGTTAAAAAATAGCAACAACATGCCAAAATGAAAGTAGGTAAGAGTGAAGCTTTTAATCCCTGACGGCGTGTGATATTGCAAGCATGAGGCTAAACCCAGAAGAAACGCCTACTCCTACAAGTTCCATTTTCCGCCATGAGTCAGTGCACTGGTTCATCAGAAGGGGGGTTGGGGCGGGGGGGTCAGCTCATTGTCATGGGAGACAAAACCAAAGGCTCCTATGACTTTATGGAGCCTGAGGCTGGAGGGAGAAAGCAGGAAATATAAGAGCATGGCTGGCCAGCAGGGCCTGAACCCTTGAGTTTCTCTCCAGAAACTGCAATTCATTGTCTCTGCATCAAGTAGAAAGGCCAGCTTTCCTTTCCCCTGAGACCTGGCAGGTAGAGCCTTTGTTAATTGTCTATGGTCAGGCTTGAAAAATTACACTAGATTATTTGGCCAGGAGCCAGACTTCTCCAGAGCTATTCAGGTTATCGATTTCTCCTTGTATGAGTTTTGGTAGATTGTGTCTCTCAAGAAATTATTTGGTCCATCTCATCTAAGTTATCAAATTTGCAGGTATAGAGTTGTTCCAAGTATTCCTTTATAACCCTTTAACTGTTCATGAGATCACTATTAATGACCTCTCTGTCATTTCTAATATGGCTAATGTGTATCTTTCTCATTTTCCTTGTTAGCCTGACTAAAGGCTTATTAATTCTATTGATTTTTTCCCATAAATTCATATTAGATAATGTTGGTTGCTGCTGTTTGGGTCATGTGCACCTTAAATGATTTTTCTGCCTCCTTGATCTAACAATACTGGTAAGAAATGTAGAAGTTTCCAACTTTAACAGTGGATATGTCTCTCTCTCTCCTATCAATTTGGCCTCCTGATTTTGAAGCTGTGCTGCTAGGTGCATAAACGTCTAGGATTGTGATGTATTTTTGGAGAACTGACATCTTAATCATTGTGTAATGGCCCATTTATCGCTGGTCATCCTCCATCTTCTGAAGTCTGATATGTCTGAAATTAATACAGATACTCCAGCTTTATTTGATTGTTCTCATGGTAAATACTTTTCCATGACTTTTCTTTTACCCTATCAAGTCTACATATTTAAAGTGGGTTTCTTGTAGACAATATATAATTGGATCTTGTGTTTTATTTTATAGACTCTAACAACGTCTGTCTTTTATTTGGTGTAATTAGACCATTCATTTTAAAGCAACTGTTGATGTAGTTAGACTAATATCTGCCATATTTGTGTTTTCTATGGGTTATATTTGTCCTTTTTATATGATAGCATTTTAGGTCCTCTCTTAGCATATCAACTGTACTTTGAAAAATTTTTGGTGCTGTCCCAGAGTTTATAGTGAAGATTTTAAACTAATCTAAATCCACATTCAGATAGCACTGTATCACCTATACTACAGGTGCTTTTCACCAGAGTATTTCCAGTTCCTTCCTCCCATCTCAGGTGACATTACTGACATTTGCTTTACTTATCTGTGCCCTGTAACCACCTATACAGTAGTACTATTATTGCCTTAAACAAAGAGTTGTCTTTGGGATCAAATCAGAAAAAGAAATCTTTTTATATCCAGTTTTGGCTTCTCCAATGCTCTCCTTCTTATTTACCCAAGTTTCTGACCTTTGTCATTTTTCTTCTGCCTGAAGAATTTCTATCAAGATTTCTTGTGGGGCAGGTCTGCTGAAGATGAATTCCTTCATTATATTTTGTTTGAAATTATTTTACCTCACTTTGTAGGCTAATTTTACTGAGTAGAAAATTCTAGTTTGGTGGTTTTTTTCTTTCAACACATTAAATGTTTCAGCCTATTCTCCTACTTTCGAAGGAGGGGTCTATAGTAATTCTTACCCTCATTCCTCTATATTTCAAGTGCTTTATTTTTGGACCTGGATTTTACAATCTTTGCATTTGTTTTCCTACTGTTTGAATATACCTAGTTGTGTTACTCTTTGGTGGTTTTTGTTTAGTTTGTTTGTTTTGGTATTTATTCTGCTTGATGTTTTCTGTCCTTCTTGAATCTGTGGCTTGTTGTTCAATTACTCCAAATATTTCTTCTCTCTTTTTTGTCCTTCTGGCATTCCTATTCCATACATATTATACCTTTTGGTATAGTTCCACAGTTCTTGGATGTTCTCTTTTATTCATGTATTTATCTCTTTGAATTCCAGTTTGCGATGTTTCTATTGACCTACTTTCCAGCTCACTGATTCTTTCTCCAGCCATATGAAAGCTGTTGCTTAGGGCATCAAAGGCATTTCTTCATTTGACTGTGTTTTTAATTTCTAGCACTTCCCTTTGATCCTGTCTTAGAGTTTCTATCTTTATGCTTACATTATGCATTTGTTCTTGCATGTTCTGTTTTCCATTATTTAGTATATTGATCTTAGTCATTTTAATTTCCCGGTCTGATTCCAAAATCTGCCATATCTGAGTCTGGTTCTCATGTTCTCTTCATATTCTTGGTTCTAGCTCGTCTTCTAATTTTGTGTTGAAAACTGGGCATATGTATCTAGTGATCGTGGGTCTTTCCTTAACCAAACTTTAGTCAGGCTTCTCTGAATTCTCTTCCCAACTAGGTCTGTATTTTGGACTTCCATTGCCCAGTTTTAACAAGAATCCTGTCAACTTTAGCCAGAATCCCCCACCCCCAATATCTGACCAAATTCTTCATCATCCCTACCATCCCTCTGGTGGTATCTGATTACCCTGGACTGCCTTCAACAAGGACCCTGTTAGGTTGAGCCATATAATTGATATTTCCTCTTAGTAAGTTTCCATCCACCAACCAGCTGCCTGGCTATAAATTTCTACTTTCCCTTGTTGTATTCAAAGCTGAGTATTTTTTGTATTCTGAAGTCTCATCTCATTCCCTCTATCATGTTGGTCCTAAATATAATCTGTTTTCTATCATTTTAACTATTATGCAGCTCTGGTTTTCTTTGACACTGGTAACAGGAACTGAGTTAAATAGGCCTTTTAGTGCAAGATTTTCTGAAAACCTGGCCAGGTGTTAGGCTGTGTTGCTTTGTGCTGTGGTTTCCTCTGGTGTCCTTATTTTGTCACGTATCTTAGCTTTGTCTTCTAGAAGCACTCCTCCTCAGAAGGGGTCTCTGTTGTACAGCCTTTCCAGCTGTAATGCAGTGTTATACTGATAGCCTGTTAGTGTGGTGACAGGGATGTGAAAGGAGATTATTCTGTAATCTCTGAATTAAATCACAGTGCTTACATGGTCCTGTGAATCAAGGCTATGACCTTCATAAGTATTTCTTCAGTGTTATCATGTTGCTCTGTGTTTTCCACTGACCTCTACTCTTTTCCCTGGGCACAGTGATCAAGGTCCATTCCCTTGAAGCCCTGACCCCTGTTGACTACTTTTTCCCTTTTAGTTGTAACAGGAAGGCTAAAAGGGCTTGGCTGGAAGGAATTCCCTTTCCCCAGCTGTTGTAAAACTTTGGCAAAATCCTTTCACTTGAATTCAGGCCTTTTCTATAGAGAAAACTTTTGGTAGATTTCACAATGATTACCTTCCTTTCTACCTGTCAGAGCCAACAAGGGATCTTCCTTAGCTCTTTACCATGAGAACCTGGTGAGGTTCCTAGAGATAAATAAACAAAAGTGTAGGGTCCCTTGAAGACAAAGTCCCCCCAGAAGTTTCTCACCCTCATAGTAATCTATATACAACCTTCAACAACCATCAAAATTACCAGTTTAGTGTTCCCACCTCCTTAGGGCTCCAGTAGCTTCAATTCCAGGTGAGGAGATCAAGGTATTTCTCCCAGGATGTGCCAGTTTCTTCCTATTTTCATCTGGAAGTCTTCACTGCAAATTGATTTCCCTGAGTCCAAGAAAAGTCACTGTTTTTTTGTTTCTCCAACTTTTTCTTATTGTAAAGATGTGTATGACAATCACCAAGCACCTTAAACAAAGCTTAACTTAATTTCTTCTTATAGATTACCTCCTGCTGATTCCATTTCATTCACCCTCCCTATTTATTAACTTATTATTGTTTTCCTGTTTTGTTAATGTTTTTCTCTTTCCTGAAGTATTTTGATATCATCTATATCTCTCTAGATTTTTAAATTACCTACTGACTTATTTAGTTCAAAATTAACTTAATATTCATGAAACTAAGATCATAGAATAGTACAACACTATAATGTCAACCCCGATTTCTGCACTCCCAGTGGGAAAGAGTCGTATTGCATGTAAGTAAACACTTATCCATACAGCATGATTTCATTGACTTCTGGGAAGATACTCTAATTCCAAACTAACTTTTCTCCAACCGATACGTGAAATCCCTCTAACAGAGATCAATCTTTGATATGCCTCAGTGAGAAATAAGACTTCAAATGTCTCCTTGGAGAAGTAATACCTTGAGTTCAATTCTTCTCGGGCAAAATTAAATAACAAGTCCTTTGAAGACAGTAAGAGCTTGAAAGGGAAAAGTAATGGATCAGATAAGCGGAAAAAAGTGAACAAAAACATAAACCTGGTGTGAAGAAACTTTGAATGTGTCCGAGTTCTCATTTAAAACACCAAATCTATAGGTATATGCAGGAAAATGTCTTAGAGTTGAATCACAGAAAGCCAGGTAGAACTCACCCATAGGATGACTGTCAATCACTGCCTGCTAGAAAATCACCAGCAGTACTGAATAGAAATTCAGTAACCATGTCATCCCCATAGACAGAAAGAAACCAAGAGGGTAAGGCAATCACCCAATATCACAGAGGTAATTAGTAGCAAATATGGAACTAAAAAATATTCTCTTTTGCCAACACTTGGTTTTGCAATATACAGTAAAAAGTTATTCACTTTGCTGGGATTTTTAAATCAAATAATAATAATAAATCATAATAAAATCACAAAAGCAGAATGATATAAAATATACTTCTCATTTTAATATTTGGGCTTTGAAAACTTAAAAAGCTTGATTTGTTTTCTGGCCTTGAATTACTTATCTTGCATAAAAACCTATTTCAAGATGATAGGCTGAGCATATAACTCAGCTTCCCCCTGCCTACCTAAATGTGTAGTATTGATAGAAAAAACATATTTTTGAATACCTAAGGCTTTTGTGGAAAGCTGGAAATGAAATTCTTAGTGGACAAGAAATTTTGAGGGATATCGGGAATAAAGAAAATAAACTGCATATTATTGAATAGGAAAATCAAAGTGATAAGGGCTTGAGAGAAGAGTATGCATAATTAATATAGACTATCACGGACCGAATTTATCTTCCCACTTGAAACAATAACAAAATAGACAAGATACATAAAACAAATGTCAAGATAATGGACATTAGAAAATAAAGGATAATATTCACTGAGAGAATAAAACAGAAAATAAACCATAGGATTGCTCATGGAACAGGAAGGAGAAATCCAGACTCTTGTAACTGCTCTAAATTAAGAAGATTGAAGCTGAAAGTCCAAACGGCTGCAGGAACTAAAGTTCACAGTGCAGAGATATGTGAGGGATTCTTCTCAAATGGATTTATAGGTTCAGGCAATCCCAGTGAAAAATCTTAGTAGATCAATTGGATAGTATAGAGAGTACAGAAATAGATTCACACAACTATTGTCAACTGATCTTTGACAATGGACGAAGAAATTTCAATGGAAAATTTCTTATCAATAAATAGTTCAGGGAAAGTTAGATTTCCATATACTGAAGAATGAACTTTGATCCATACCTTATACCTCATAGAAAATTTAAATCAAAATGGATCCTAGACCTAAATGTAAACCCAAAACTTTAAAACTTCTAGAAGAAAACATAGGAGAAAATCTTTGTGAGCATGATTTAAGGAAAGGATGTGTTAATATAGCACCAAATACATGATTAATAAAAGAAAAAAATGGTGATTTGGAATTTATCTAAACTAAAACCCGCTACTTTTTGAAAAGACATTGTTAAAATGATAAAGGTATGCAACAGAGTAGAAGAAAACTTTGCAAATTTGACACTTGATAAAGGATTTTTATCTAGAATATACAAAGGACTTTTAATATTCAGTAATGAGAAAACAAACAATCCAATTAAAGATGGGCAAAATATTTCAACTGAAAGTTTAAAGGGCTCACCATACCAACTAAGATGTGAGGTAATTCAACCTCCGATATACGCATATGAGAATGTAACATTGTACAATGCCTTTGGAAAGCATTTATGGGCCCATCCACACTAAAATATAGTGACATAAAGAAGAACAGCCGTCATTGGGATGGAGACCGTGAAGCAGTAGGTGGAAATACAAATGTGAGCAAACTTTTGGGGGTGACAGATGCGTTCATTACCTCGGCTGTAGTGATGGTTTAATATGTACTAAACATCGAAATGCACATTTTAACTATGTGCAGATCAATTTACATCAATTAAACCTTAATAAAACCATTTTAAAATAACTGTGTATGGAACTATAACATTTGTAGTTCAGTCAGTTTGATATGACTCCTGGAAAACTGAACCAATAACAGCTTAAATAGATGAGGGTTTTATTTTCTTTTTTTCCAAGATAAGAATTTCAGGTAGGGTCCCAGGGTGTCATTATTGTGGGAGGTTTCTTAAGTTTTTTGTTCAACTGTTACTGCTGTCGTGTCTTTTCCTCATAGGCTCAGGAATGTACCTCTATCTCCGGGAATCAAGAGCACGTCACAGGAGTTCAAAAAAGGAAAGTACAGACCTTCCACAGTCCACAATGGGATTACATCCTGAGAAACCCACTGTAAGTTGAAACTATCGTAACTTAAAAATACACTTAATACATCCAGCTTCCTGAATATCATAGCTTATCCTAGTTGAACTTACATGAGCTCAGAACACTTACCTTTTCCTACAGCTGGGCACTATCATCTAACACAGAATGTATTTTATAATAAAGTGTGGAATATTGTATGTAACTGATTCAATACAGTACTGAAAGTGAAAATCAGAGTGGTTGTCTAGGTACAGAATGGTTGTAAGTGTATCCATTGTTTAGCCTGTGATGGTGTGGCTGCCTGGGAGCTGGGGCTCACTGTCACCTCCCGGCATCAGGAGAGGGTTTCCTACCACTTATTGCTGGCCAGGGAAAAGATCAAAATTCAAAATCAGAAGTACAGTTGTCACTGAATGTGTATCTCTTTCACATCAGCCTAAAGTCAAAACACTTGTTAAGTCAAACTATTTTAGAGTTGGGGACCATCTGCAAATGAAAAAGGGGATAAGCCTGTACCAGCTGACACTTTTTTTTTTTTTTGCAGTACACGGACCTCTCACTGTTGTGGCCTCTCCCGCTGCGGAGCACAGGCTCCGGACGCGCAGGCTCAGTGGCTATGGCTCACGGGCCCAGTCGCTCCGCGGCATGTGGGATCTTCCCGGACCGGGACACGAACCCGCGTCCCCTGCATCAGCAGGCGGACTCTCAACCACTGCACCACCAGGGAAGCCCCCAGCTAACATTTTAAGCAGCCTTTCCTGTTTCTGTACAGCTCTTTGGCCAAAAGTTTGTCCGACAGCAATCTCTCTCAAAAGAGAGTCTGTGAAATATAGTTTTCATTTTCTCTGTTTAGATTTACACATGGCCTCTCCAAACTAAATTGAAGTTTTTATAGTTTCTAGTAGTAATGAAGAAAGCGAGAATGAATATTAGATTGATCACTAGCGGTGTGTGCCAGAGGCACCAGTAGTCCTTTTCATAAGAAGGTGTGGATATAAGAGAGAGAAAAGGTCTCGAGATCAGGAGTATTAAGTATATACAGTATGATTCCTGGAGAGTCAAACCCTGCATATTCTCTCCCCATCTACCTCTATCCTGACAGCAGTGTTACATGTATGCACCACACACAGTGGGTAGCTGTGTGATTTGTTGGAGAAAATGGACCATGTCTCCTGTAGCCTGCCATACATGGGGGGTATGTGTAGCATCCCCATCTATTAATGGATAGTGAAACACCCCACCCCCAGTACCTGCAACCCCCCAATCTTATTTTCCATTAAAAAAATCCAGAATACACATCAACTAGAATGCACTACCTTTCCACCCAGTACCCCCAAATTTATGTCAGAGGTCTGAGGGGCAAAATCAAGTGAGACAACGGGTAAGAAGCACCAAATGACTGAAAACAGCCACTACCATGGATAGAACAAGAAATTCAACAAATGGTAGAAATTGGGCATATTGAAATTGAACTGATTTTCATTAGTTCTTTTTTCCATTATAGGTTATTACAAGATATTGAGTAGAGTTCCCTGTGCTATACAGTAGGTCCTTGTTGCTTATCTATTTTATATATAGTAGTGTGTATATGTTAATCCCAAACTCCTAATTTATCCCTCCCCTCCCCTTTCATAACCATAAGTTTGTTTTCTATGTCTGGGAGTCTATTTCTGTTTTGTAAATGAGTTCATTTGTATCATTTTTTAGATTCCGCATATAGGTGATATCATATGATATTTGTCTTTCTCTATCTAATCCACTTCACTTAGTATGATAATCTCTGGGTCATTAGTTTTCTTTTTTTATTTGTTGGTAAAGTGGAATATTTCCTCACATTGCAAAGAGTGTTAAATATTTATCCTAAAGTCCTAAGGAACATGTTAAAATATATAAGGTATTCAATATTAAAAAGTATTTTATGATGCATTAACAATTTCATAATCAAAAAAGAGAAAGTATTATAAATAGCTAGATAAACAAGATTATAGTCAGAATGAAATTATAAAATTTATACAATTCCATTCAATTTATGCCAATGTACTTCTAAAAGCATCATAAATGAAATGAGAAATTTTCTCAGAAATAATAAATTATCAAAATTGGACCAGGAAGAAATAGAAAACCTGAGGGAAGTAACGACTGTAGCAACAGTTGGAAAGATAATCAAGGATCTTACACATGTGATCCAGATAATTTTATAGCTGAAACTTGCCAAGTATCATCAATGGACAGTTCAATGTTACATAAAATGTTCCCCAATGTCAAAAAAGAAAAGATTTTTGGTCCAAGCAGACAAGGTAAATAGTCAATAAACTTAACCACTTTTTTTTTTTCGGTACACGGGCCTCTCACTGTTGTGGCCCCTCCCATTGCGGAGCACAGGATCCGGATGCGCAGGCTCAGTGGTCATGGCTCACGGGCCCAGCCACTCTGCGGCATGTGGGATCCTCCCGGACCGGGGCACAAACCCGCGTCCCCTGCATCGGCAGGCAGACTCTCAACCACTGCACCACCAGGGAAGCCCTAACCACTTTTGAGGTATAAATATGATCAAAATATGATAATTTAAGAAATAATGGTCACATACATATCTCTCACTTTCAAAAATGTCTTGAAGAGATTTTAGGTAAAGCTGTAAATAAAAATATTCATTCCTACTTAAATCAACATGCATTTATTGCAGTTTGTTTAAATCTAAAAGTGCAAATGGACTTGGAGACAAGATTCAGGCTAGTTCTGCAGGATAATGTGAGCTACAAACGTTTTCTCTTGAGCTGACAAAGTAGATGTGAAAGAAAATATATATTTGCTTCCAGAATGGGTTAGCTTTGAAATTATTTGTTTTAGTTCCAGGTTGTTAAAGATGTGTAATTTCTCTAACTGGTGTCAATTTGTATCAGGAGCCAATGATAACTGTGAAGTTGCCTGGTATGATTTATAACAAGCAGAGCCTTGCAACAAGCTTTGAGTAAGCCTAAGTGAACCGTATCAGATTTGTTTAGTAAAGCTGTGCTAATAGATTTTTGAAATCTGTGGTATGTCTCTGTGAAACCCAGTGGGGTGGATATAGTACCTGTCATCTATAGTTATAATTTGAGAATAAATGCAATACTGAATCAAAATTGAATTATGAACGCAGAGGTTTTGTATTTGGTGGTACATAAAAATATTTTTAAAGGCTCAGTACAGTTTGCTAGAAATGATTTATTAATGTGGGGAAAATGAAATAATACTAAACAGCAATGTTTAATGGGCAGTCATGTAAGGAAACAACTGGAGATATCAACCACAAACGTTGTCAAGTCTCAAAGATGAGAAGAAACCAGAAAAATAATGATTAGCAGATAACACATAGAATATTGGAATGGATAGCATCATATTTCAACTCCTGATGCCAATGTAAGCTTGCTTTCACTAGAAGCAGAATTGATGGCTGGTAAAATTGGTTCATTTTCCAACTTTATAAATATTTCAGAATCATTTTCCAGATTGTTTTTACCAGTTAATCCTGTCACCAGGGTAGCAATGCAAGAGGGTCCACTCTTCTGCATCGTGTCCAATGTTTGGTACTGTTAGACTTTGTGTGTGTGCGCCATCATTATGGTGTGAGAATTAAATCAGTGTTGCTTTTAGTTTCATGTCTTAGAATATCAAGTTAGATGGGCAGTTTTATGCATATGTCAACCTACACAAATTTTTTAGTCATAAAACCTGACTATTTCTCTATCGGTTTGTGGGTATTTTTACCGTTTAAAAAGATCTCTCCTATATTCTGAATACCAATTCTTTGTTGAATTTAATGTAAATATATCATTTCACACAGGTACTTCTATTTTAATTTAGTTTTTCATTTTGTTGGTCGTGCATATTTTTCTTTTAAGGAAGATGAATTTTCACATTTTATTTTCTCTCTCTCTTTTTTTTTTGACAGACAAGTACCTTTTAACATGAAAAGAATTCCTACAACCAATTCTAAAAGGATGAATGCATCATAGGGATAATTGGGCAAGGACACAAAGACAATTTGCAAACTACAGAAATGGTCCTCTGAGAGCTTTTCTTTCTTTTCAAAAATTTTTTTTCTTGTCATATAAAAAATGTGTAATGTTATAAACAAAACGCATTTTTTAAATAGCTGTGGACATTTTGTTGAGTGACAATACTGCCTGAGATGCCCCTAACCCACCCATTTCCCCAAATGCCTTCCTCATTAGAGAACTTTCCCCTGCTTCTCAGAGATGAAACAAGAGGCCTGCTCTCCTTTTCCCCCACTGTTTAACTACCATTTTTTATTACTGTTGTCGTAGTAAGAACACTTAGCATGACATCTCCCCTCTTGACAAAGTTTTAGGTGCACAATACAGTATTATTAACTACAGGTACAATGGTGTACACCAGATCTCTAAAATTCACACACCTTCAGGAGCGAGGGGGAAGATGGTGGAAGAGTAACACGCGGAGAGCACCTTCCTCCCCACAGATACATCAGAAATACATCTACACATGGAACAACTCCTACAGAACACCTACTGAACGCTGGCAGACCTCCAAAAAGGCAAGAAACTCCCCACGTTCCTGGAAGGGATTAAGAGCGCTGCTTAAAGGAGCTCCAGAGACGGGCGCGAGCCGCGGCTAACAGCACGGACCACAGAGATGGGCATGAGACGCTAAGGCTGATGCTGCCGCTAACAAGAAGCCTTTGTGCGAGCACAGGTCACTATCCACACCTCCCTTCCGGGGAGCCTGTGCAGCCCGCCACTGACAGGGTCCCGGGATCCAGGGACAACTTCCCCAGGAGAACGCACGGCGCGCCTCACGCTGGTGCAATGTCACGGCGGCCTCTGCCACCGCAGGCCCGCCTGGCACTCCGTGCCCCTCCCTTCCCCCGGCCTGACTGAGCCAGAGTCCTCTAATCAGCGGCTCCTTTAACCCCGTCCTGTCTGAGCGAAGAACAGACGCCCTCCTGCGACCTGCATGCAGAGGCGAGGCCAAATCCGAGGCTGAGCCCCGGGACATGTGCGAACAAAGAAGAGAAAGGGAAATCTCTCCCAGCAGCCTCAGGAGCAGCAGATTAAAGTGCCACAATCAACTTGATGTGCCTGCATGTGTGGAATACCTGAATAGACAATAATCATCCCAAATTAAGGAGGTGGACTTTGGGAGCAAGACTTATGATTTTTTCCCCTTTTCCTCTTTTTGTGAGTGTGTATGTGTATGCTTCTGTGTGAGATTTTGTCTGTATAGCTTTGCATTCACCATTTGTCCTAGGGTTCTATCTGTCCTTTCTTTTTTTCTTTTAAAAAAACTTTTTTATTATAATTATTTTTTATTTTAATAACTTTATTTGATTTTATCTTACTTAATTTTATCCTCTTTCTTTCTATCTATCTTTCTTTCTTTCTACTTTTTCTCCCTTTTATTCTGAGCCGTGTGGATAAAAAGCTCTTGGTGCTACAGCCAGGAGTCAGTGCTGTGACTCTGAGGTGGGAGAGCCAACTTCAGGACACTGGTCCACAAGAGACCTCCAAGCTCCACATAATATCAAACGGCGAAAATCTCCCAGAGATCTCCATCTCAACACCAGCATCCAGCTTCACTCAGCGACCAGCAAGCTACAGGGCTGGACACCCTATACCAAACAACTAGCAAAACAGGAGCACAAACCCACCCATTAGCAGAGAGGCTGCCTAAAATCATAAGTCCACAAACACCCCAAAACACACCACCAGACGTGGACCTGCCCACCAGAAAGACAAGATCCAGCCTCGTCCACCAGAACACAGGCACTAGACCCCTCCACCAGGAAGCCTACACAACCCACTGAACCAACTTTAGCCACTGGGGACAGACACCAAAAACAACAGGAACTACGAACCTGCAGCCTGCAAAAAGGAGACCCCAAACACAGTAATATAAGGAAAATGAGAAGACAGAAAAACACACAGCAGATGAAAGAGCAAGATAGAAACCCACCAGACCTAACAAACGAGGAGGAAATAGGCAGTCTACCTGAAAAAGAGTTCAGAGTAATGATAATAAAGATGATCCAAAATCTTGGAAATAGAATGGAGAAAATACAAGAAACATTTAACAAGGACCCAGAAGAACTAAAGATGAAACAAGCAACGATGAACAGCACAATAAATGAAATTAAAAATACTCTAGATGGGATCAATAGCAGAATAACTGAGGCAGAAGAACGGATAAGTGACCTGGAAGATAAAGTGGTGGAAATAACTACAGCAGAGCAGAATAAAGAAAAAGAATGAAAGGAATGGAGGACAGTCTCAGAGACCTCTGGGACAACATTAAGCACACCAACATTTGAATTATAGGGATTCCAGAAGAAGAAGAATAAAAGAAAGGGACTGAGAAAATATTTGAAGAGATTATAGTTGAAAACTTCCCTAATATGGGAAAGGAAATAGTTAATCAAGTCCAGGGAGTACAGAGAGTCCCATACAGGATAAATCCAAGGAGAAACATGCCAAGACACATATTAATCAAACTGTCAAAAAGTAAATACAAAGAAAACATATTAAAAGCAACAAGGGAAAAACGACAAATAACACACAAGGGAATCCCCATAAGGTTAACAGCTGATCTTTCAGCAGAAACTCTGCAAGCCAGAAGGGACTGGCAGTACATATTTAAAGTGATGAAGAAGAGAAACCTACAACCAAGATTACTGTACCCAGCAAGGATCTCATTCAGATTTGATGGAGAAATTAAAACCTTTACAGACAAGCAAAAGCTGAGAGAGTTCAGCACCACCAAAATAGCTTTACAACAAATGCTAAAGGAACTTCTCTGGACAAGAAACACAAGGGAAGGAAAACACCTACAATAACAAACCCAAAACAATTAAGAAAATGGGAATAGGAAATTACATATTGATAATTACCTTAAATGTAAATGGATTAAGTGCTCCCGCCAAAAGACACAGACTGGCTGAATGGATACAAAAACAAGGCCTATATATATGCTGTCTACAGGAGACCCACTTTAGATCCAGAGACACATACAGACTGAAAGTAAGGGGATGGAAAAACATATTCCATGCAAATGGAAATCAAAAGAAAGCTGAAGTAGCAATTCTCATATCAGATGAAATAGACTTTAAAATAAAGACTATTAGAAGAGACAAAGAAGGACACTACATAATGATCAAGGGATAGATCCAAGAAGAAGATATAACAATTGTAAATATTTATGCACCCAACATAGGAGCACCTCAATACACAAGGCAAATACTAACAGCCACAAAACAGGAAATGAACAGTAACACATTCATAGTAGGGGACTTTAACACCCGACTTTCACCAATGGACAGATCATCCAAAATGAAAATAAATAAGGAAACACAAGCTTTAAATGATACATTAAACAAGATGCACTTAATTGATACTTATAGGACATTCCATCCAAATACAACAGAATACACATTTTTCTCAAGTGCTAATGGAACATTCTCCAGGATAGATCATATCTTGGGTCACAAATCAAGCCTTTGTAAATTTAAGAAAATTGAAATTGTATCAAGTATCTTTTCCGACCACAACGCTATGAGACTAGATATCAATTACAGGAAAAGATCTGTAAAAAAATACAAACACATGGAGACTAAACAATACACTACATAAAAACAGAGTGATCACTTAAGAAATCAAAGAGGAAATCTAAAAATACCTAGAAACAAATGACAATGGAGACACGACGACCCCAAACCTATGGGATACAGCAAAAGCAGTTTGAAGAGGGAAGTTTATAGCAATACAATCCTACCTTAAGAAACAGGAAACATCTCGAATAAACAACCAAACCTTGCACCTAAAGCAATTAGAGAAAAAAGAAGAAAAAAACCCCAAACTTAGCAGAAGGAAAGAAATCATAAAGATCAGATCAGAAATAAATGAATAATAAATGAAGGAAACGATAGCAAAGATCAATAAAACTAAAAGCTGGTTATTTGAGAAGATAAACAAAATTGATAAACCATTAGCCAGACTCATCAAGAAAACAAGGGAGAAGACTCAAATCAATAGAGTTAGAAATGAAAAAGGAGAAGTAACAACTGACACTGCAGAAATACAAAAGATCATGAGAGATTACTACAAGCAACTCTATGCCAATAAAAGGGACAACCTGGAAGAAATGGACAAATTCTTAGAAATGCACAACCTGCCACGACTGAATCAGGAAGAAATAGAAAATATGAACAGACCAATCACAAGCACTGAAATTGAAACTGTGATTAAAAATCTTCCAACAAGCAAAAGCCCAGGACCAGATAGATTCACAGGCGAATTCTATCAAACATTTAGAGAAGAGCTAACACCTATCCTTCTCAAACTCTTCCAAAATATAGCAGAGGGAGGAACACTCCCAAACTCATTCTACGAGGCCACCATCACCTTGATACCAAAACCAGACAAGGATGTCACAAAGAAAGAAAACTACAGGCGAATATCACTGATGAACATAGATGCAAAAATCCTCAACAAAACACTAGCAAACAGAATCCAACAGCACATTAAAAGGATCATACACCATGATCAAGTGGGGTTCATTCCAGGAATGCAAGCATTCTTCAATATATGCAAATCAATCAACGTGATACACCATATTAACAAATTGAAGGAGAAAAACCATATGATCATCTCAATAGATGCAGAGAAAGCTTTCGACAAAATTCAACACCCATTTATGATAAAAACCCTGCAGAAAGTAGGCATAGAGGGAACTTTCCTCAACGTAATAAAGGTCATATATGACAAATCCACAGCCAATATCATCCTCAATGGTGAAAAACTGAAAGCATTTGCACTAAGATCAGGAACAAGACAAGGTTGCCCACTCTCACCACTATTATTCAACATAGTTTTGGAAGTTTTAGCCACAGCAATCAGAGAAGGAAAGGAAATAAAAGGAATCCAAATTGGAAAAGAAGTAAAGCTGTCACTGTTTGCAGCTGACATGATACTATACATAGAGAATCCTAAAGATGTTACCAGAAAACTACTGGAGCTAAACAATGAATTTGGTAAAGTAGCAGGATACAAAATTAATGCACAGAAATTTCTGGCATTCCTATACACTAATGATGAAAAATCTGAAAGTGAAATCAAGAAAACACTCGCATTTACCATTGCAACAAAAAGAATAAAGTATCTAGGAATAAACCTACCTAAGGAGACAAAAGACCTGTATGCAGAAAATTATAAGACATTGATGAAAGAAATTAAAGATCCTATAAATAGATGGAGAGATATATCATTTTCTTGGATTGGAAGAATCAACATTGTAAAAATGACTCTACTACCCAAAGCAATCTACAGATTCAATGCAATCCCTATCAAACTACCACTGGCATTTTCACAGAACTAGAACAAAAAATTTTGCAATTTGTATAGAAACACAAAAGACCCCGAATAGCCAAAGAAATCTTGAGAACGAAAAACGGAGCTGGAGGAATCAGGCTCCCTGACTTCAGACTATACTACAAAGCTACAGTAATCAAGACAGTATGGTACTGGCACAAATACAGAAATATAGATCAGTGGAACAGGATAGAAAGCCCAGAGATAAACCCACACACATATGGTCACTTTATCTTTGATAAAGGAGGCAGGAATGCACAGTGGAGAAAGGACAGCCTCTTCAATAAGTGGTGCTGGGAAAACTGGACAGGTAAATGTAAAAGTATGAGATTAGAACACTCCCTAACACCATACCCCAAAATAAGCTCAAAATGGATTAAAGACCTAAATGTAAGGCCAGAAACTATCAAGGTCTTAGAGGAAAACATACGCAGAACACTCCATGACATAAGTCACAGCAAGATCCTTTTTGACCCACCTTGTAGAGAAATGGCAATAAAAACAAAAATAAACAAATGGGACCTAATGAAACTTCAAAGCTTTTGCACAGCAAAGGAAACCATAAACAAGACCAAAAGACAACCCTCAGAATGGGAGAAAATATTTGCAAATGAAGCAACTGACAAAGGATTCATCTCCAAAATTTATAAGCAGCTCATGCAGCTCAATAACAAAAAAACAAACAACCCAATCCAAAAATGGGCAGAAGACCTAAATAGACATTTCTGCAAAGAAGATATACAGATTGCCAACAAACACATGAAAGAATGCTCAGCATCGTTCATCATTAGAGAAATGCAAATCAAAACTACAATGATATATCATCTCACACCAGTCAGAATGGTCATCATCAAAAAATCTAGAAACAATAAATGCGGGAGAGGGTGTGGAGAAAAGGGAACGCTCTTTCACTGCTGGTGGGAATGTGAATTGGTACAGCCACTATGGAGAACAGTATGGAGGTTCCTTAAAAAACTACAAATAGAACTACCATATGACCCAGCAATCCCATTACTGGGCATATACCCTGAGAAAACCATAATTCAGAAAGAGTAATGTACCAAAATGTCCATTGCAGCTCTATTTACAATAGCCAGGAGATGGAAACAACCTAAGTGTCCATCATTGGATTAATGGATAAAGAAGATGTGGCACATATATACAATGGAATATTACTCAGCCATAAAAAGAAATGAAATTGAGTTATTTGTAGTGAGGTGGATGGACCTAGAGTCTGTCATACAGAGTGCAGTAAGTCAGAAAGAGAAAGACAAATACTGTATGCTAACATATATATATGGAATATAGGGGAAAAATGTCATGAAGAACCTAGAGGTAAGACGAGAATAAAGACACAGACCTACTAGAGTATGGATTTGAGGATATGGGGAGGGGGAAGGGTAAGCTGTGTCAAAGTGAGAGAGTGGCATGGACATATATATACTACCAAACGTAAAATAGATAGCTAGTGGGAAGCAGCCGCATAGCACAGGGAGATCAGCTCGGTGCTTTGTGACAACCTAGAGGGGTGGGATAGGGAGGGTGGGAGGGAGGGAGACGCAAGAGGGAGGGGATATGGGAACATATGTATATGTATAACTGATTCACTTTGTTATAAAGCAGAAACTAACACAGCATTGTAAAGCCATTATACTCCAATAAAGATGTCAAAAAAATACGTAAGTTATTAAACACTTTCTTGAATGTTTAAAAATCCATATTCACTTTAAAAAATAAAATAAATTAAAATAAAATAAAATTCACTCACCTTAATAACCGAAACTTCATACCTGTTGAACAGTAACTCCCCAGGTGTCAGGTGAGCACCATTCCACACTGTGTGTCTATGTGTGTGACTGCTTTGGATACCTCCTAAAAGTAGAGTTGTATTGCATTTGTCTGTGTCTGGCTTATCCATGTTGTCGCATATGGCAGGATTTCTTTTTTTTTTTTTTTTTTTTTTGCATTCCTCTAAAGTTCTTTATTTTAGGGCAAAATGGTGCAAAAGGGGACTTATGTTGAATTTCTGAAATCTGAGATAGATTTTTTTTTTAATAGCTCTTCACTGGAGTATAACTGCTTCACAATACTGTGTTAGTTTCTGTTGTACAACAAAGTGAATCAGCCATATGCATACACATGTCCCCATATCCCCTCCCTCTTGAGCCTCCCTCCCTCCTTCCCTATTCCACCCCTCTAGGTGGTCACAAACCACCGAGCTGATCTCCCTGTGCTATGCGGCTGCTTCCCACTAGCTAGCTATTTTACATTCAATAGTGTATATATGTCGATGCTACTCTCACTTTGCCCCAGTTTCCCCCCCGCACTATGTTATACACCTAAGGCTAATATAATATTATTCATCAACTATACATCAACAAAAGAATAATTTTTGACAGAAGGAAGACCATATGAGGACACAGTGAGAGTCATCTACAAGCCAAATAGAGAGGTCTGAAGAAAAAGGAGCCCTGCTGGCACCTTAACCTCAGACTACCAGCCTCCAGAATGAAATAAATGTCTGTGTTTAAGCCACCCAGTCTGTGATGTTTGTTAGAGCAGCCTGAACAGAGGAAGACAGACTTTGATACAGAGCAGTGGGGCTCTGCCGTAACAAATACCTAAAAATATGGAAGCAGCTTTGGAAGTGGGTGATGGAGAGATGCTAGAAGAGTTTTAAGGTACATGTGAGAAAATGCCTGGATTGCGGTGAAGGGACTGTTGGTAGAAATGTGAACATTAAAGGTGAGTCTGGGGAGTATCAGAAAGAAAAGAGGAGAGCTGTAGATAAATCCTCTGTCTTCTTTGATGGTACATAGATAATTCTGAATGTTGGTAGAAGTACATGATGAGTTCTGAGACAGAAACGAGGAACAGGTTATTGGAAATGGGAGAACAAGGCCATTCTTGATACAAGGTGGCCAGGAACTTGGCTGAACTGAGTTTTTGTGTTTGGAGGCAGGCAGAACTGACACAATGAAGCTGGATATTTAGCTGAGATTTCCCAGCTAAGTGCTAAAACGTGGCCTGCCTTCTCCTCACTGCTTTTAGTAAAATGTGAGAGGAAAGAGATGAATTGGAGGAAATGTTAAGTCAGAAGGAACTAGAACTTGAAGATTTACAAAATTCTCAGCCTATTTATACTGTAAACAATGTGAGAGTGCTCTGGAGCCTTGTAAGACTTTTGGTCCTTTCCAAAATGTCCATGGACTTATTTGGTCCATGCCAAGTGGTTTTCGGCAGGATCGAGTATCAAGGACATTTTGGTGTGGACCAAATGTCTTATGGATAGTTTGGACAGAACCAAATGTCTCCTAACCATTCTGGAGAGAAATGCTAAGGACTAGAACTAAATAAAGAGATTACAGGGTAATACGCATGGAAACACTACACTTGGACTAAAGGACACAGAGACCAGACAAGTGGAGAAACGCTGGTGGACTTCGGGGATTCTGTAGGATGGCACGGTAGAACCAGTCAGCAACAAATTTGCCTTATTCTTAAAGAAAAGAGAAGAAGGACCCCAAGGCCACTCAGAGTTTAACAGGGCTAAAGGCTAAGGCTCCTCCATTTGAGAGGGTGAGGCTACGTCCTTCATTTCAATCTGCAGGCTGTCTCTGGCCAGTGCCTTAGGGGCAAGGCTGCCACCAAGGCTGAGGGGGCCAGGCGGCTGCGCCCATGAGCCTGACAGGCCATATCTTCCCTTCATACCCGAAGGTCACACCCCCCACACCAAAGTCACCCACGTGTTCTGGTGCCCAGTTCCTTTTGGTCTTTCCCGGGTACAGGTCACAGCTCTGGCCTTTCCAGGGCTGCAAGGGGGCATGTGGGGGGAGGTGGGTGCTGTCAAAGGCCAGGAGATGCTTTGCTTCCTGGGGAAAGTCGCCTTTCCGAGGCAGCTGGCTCTTTGGCCTAGGGAGTCCCATGGGCTGCAGAATGGGTGTCCTTTAACATCCTAGGCGGCACCACCCCCCCCCCCCCCCGACCCGGGTCTTGCTCCCGGGCACCCTCTGCCGTCTGGAAGTCCGAAGCAGTCTCCTTCCTTCCAGGTGGGCGCCCCCAGGTCACAGGGAGTCTTGCAGGGCGTCAGGGCGGAACACAAAAGGGGAGGGGCCACGTGGCCGCCCTGGCGCAGCAGGAGAACTTGCGTTTGTCCAGCACCTTCTGGGTGTGCCAGGGCACACTCGCCCCACGGCCATCCTCAAGCGTCCTCTGCACGCGGAAAGGGGCGCCAGGTCCCGCTCAGAGCTCTGACCGCAGGCTCGGCCCTGTTGCTGGACATTCTTCCCGCAGGGGTGGCCGTGGGAAGCTGGCCCGCAGCCTCAACAAGGCACGCTCCCCAGCAGGGAAGAGGTGATGTTGCTTCGGTTCTGCCAGGTGGACACCGTGGCCCGTGCTTTGCAGGCAGCGAGAGGGCAGTTTCTTCCAGGCAGGTGGTGGCCAGCCCTCACCCTGCTCTCCAAGTGATACATTAATGCATTATCTCTAAAGGATTTTTAAATTAAGAAAAATAAGATAAAAGAAGGTATGTGATTCAAAGTTCTGTAATTAATCATCAAATAACTAAAAATGGAAAGGTTAAAAAATGGTTATCTCTGGAGAAGGGACCTGAAGCAGGGGAGGGAGGCCGATAACTTATTTTTTCAATATCCCATTTTTTAAAAATTGTTATTGCCCATACATAAAGCAGAATGAAAGGAAAGTTATAAATAATGGGGAAAAGATTTCTCCTCTACTTTTATATATCTGAGTTAGCTAATTTAACTTCACTTTATTTCTTTTTCTTATGTGTACAATAATTTTTATTCTTTTTATTCATCGTCCAAACTTTTCTTATTTCTCCAGTTGCTTAAGGAAAACACATTGTTTTAATTATAACTTTATTTTGCAAGTAACCCAGAAAACATCTAAATCATAAACACATCCTAAACGGCAAAACATTTTTCAGCTAAATGAAAACTATTAAATAAAATTAGGCATGACAATCAGAATCATCAATCTCTAAAAGTTATGAATGATCTAAGCATTTTCATGACAATTTTCAATTAACTTCCATCTAAATATATCTTCTGAAGTTGCTGTCTTTCACAAAAACAATATTCAGAATGAAATTCAAAATGTTTACTAATTAATGTAAACATTTCTGTCTTATTAAACTAGTTGTTTTTTGTATTTTTCTATAAGTCCACGAAAGAAGTGTAGCATGCAGGCACCATTACACAGTATATTGATTTTATGGGCTAGCTTCATTTCAAGCGCTGGCTCAAAGAGAAAATTCTTTCTGAGCATGAATCAGCAAACTTAAAAATAAGTGTTTGGATCAAATCCATTTCCGAATCAGAGATTTACATATTTTTCTGTTTCTGCGTCTTTAAACATAGCTTCACTGAACCTAGAGATCCATGTATTAGAATTTCAAATTTTATTTGTAATGACAAAGAAAAATATATTATTACTGTTACACTGGAAAGGAGAGAATAAATAGGTTCTGTCTGAAATGTGTATGTGATTCTATGTTAAGGATATCATATACAAATGATTAAAATAAAATGGAAGCAGATCAAGTAACTTATTTAAAAATTTCCCAGTAGAAACAATGATTAAAATAATGTAATATGCATTGACCAGAAAAGCTAAATCAAACTACAAAAGACTGTGATAATGGACTACTTTATATTATTCTGTGCAAATATTATTTGGAGCTACCAAAACCAGAGAGTTATGCACTAATATAGATATCACAACCACGCCTGCGGAATGGTACTGGAGTTGATTATGTAAATCACAGAAGTATATAACAGGATCATAATTATTGACAATTACTTAGGCTGAAGGTGAAACAATAAATAAAGTTGGTTGTAGAAATTACATAAAATCCCAAGGTTTTCGAAATATTTGCTGTAGGTAAGAAATTATGAAACCTGGATTTTATGCCATTGAAAGACATAATAATTAGAAAATATGTTTATATGGGTGAATAATAGTATTTTAACATTTTATTATCATTTAACATTTTATTATCAGTATTATCAGTATCATTTTATTATTTTCCTTTACTACTGACTGAATAACAAAAACTCAACCATTTTTGAAAATAACTTTGATCATTAACTATCAAGAACTTGTCTAGTTTCATTTAAGGAAATGGTTCTAATATTTCAGCCTTAAAATTGGTGCTGGCTGTGAAGTATTGGTGAAGCACACAGAAAAATTCTTATGAATGAGAGGGGGCATTATGAGGATTTTTGTTTTTTACTCATTGAGATAGTTTTACTTTTGTCCTTTAATCTGTTAATGTAACATGTTACGCTGATAGTCTTCTAAGGTATATCTGTCTTTAGGATTTTGGGCACCTCTGGTCCTAAGGAAGATTGCCTTTAATTCCGTCTGTTGTTTCTCTTGTCTCATACTTGGCTCATTTTGTTGAGTTTTTATGTTTTACATGTGAATTGATGACTGGCTGAGTTGGTGGGTCCTGTGAGGCTGGGCTGAGGGGTCTTCACTTTGTGGAAACTGGTGTTTGCCTCTGCAGAGCACTCGGAATAGCTCCCACTGGAATCATTGTACATTGATGGTCCTGCTTTGGTTTTCATGGGCTTTACTAATAGATAATCTCAAACCCCACATCATTATAAGCACAGGCCTGTATTTACAAATTCTTACGTAAGAAAAAAAATATCCATCCAAACTCAGGCAAAACAGACACGTTTGTGTACGTACATGTTTCCATTTGCTAGAAATGAAGACGTTTTTCTCTCACTGTGCTTTCTCTGAGCCTGTATTTCTCCAAAGGTCTTGCTTTACATGGGAATGGAGGGGAGTTATCCCCTATTCATCTCCAAATCCTCGCCTTGCATAAGCACCAAAAACCTCGCCTTTTGTCACCCGTGTAATTCCCCAAATCCCACGGCTCCATATTAGGCAAATACTCTGAGAGTCCAGGCACACTGTGAGCCTCCCAGCTTTGCTGAACGTTAGGAAGTAAAAACATTTTACATACGAAGGTAAAAAGTGTCTTAACCTGGCACTGCCGTTCCAGAATTCTATCATCCATGTTGAACTTAGTGTTATTGAATTCAGATTCAGCTGCTCACTGCTCAAAAGCCATAAATTGGAGAGACAAATTTTAGCAGAAGGGAAAGGCTCCTTAATCGGAAAAGATGGCAATCTGAGGAGAAGTTGGACTTGTGTCCTAAGATCAACTCTGAAGATTCTGCTCAGTCATGACGGTTTTTAAGGGAAGAAAAGGGGGAAGAATGTCAGTGAATCACCAACAGGAGGTTGAGCTCTGCATCATTTTCCACTGTGTGCAGACTGGCTGACGCTTCAGATGCTACCTTGCCCACGCGATCAGCCTGCAGAATTGCTAAGGGGTCTATTGGGGTACAGATCTACTCATTCTTTTTTTTTTTAAACAAATTATTTAATAAATTTAAACAAAAACATGACCTACGAGCAAGCAAAAAACTCCATGAATGAATTAGTTCTTCACGTAAGAAAGGGAAATGGTGGGGAGTTTTGCATTCCCCTGATTTAATACCCAATTCTGAGCTCCCTTAGACAATCATTCATGAGACAGCTTTGAGCACCGGTTCAGCAACCACAAGAGGGCCTCTGATTGTCCCGGTCTCGCTTTTGAAGTGAGTCTGATCTTGGTGCTTCAGTCACTTGGCAACAACAAATGAGACCCTTACCACCTACACAGTACCTACCTTGTTCTATGTCTTCTTGTTTTCATTTATTTACTTTTTAAAAATTTTTATTGAGGTATAATTGATTAGCAATGTTGTGTTAGTTTCTGCTGTACAGCAAAGTGAATCAGTTATACATATACACGTATCCACTCTTTTTTAGATTCTGTTCCCATATAGGTCATTACAGAGTACTGAGTAGAGTCTCCTATGCTGTACAGTAGGTCCTTATTAGTTATCTATTTTATATATAGTAGTGTGTACATGTCAATCCCAATATCCCAATTTATCCCTCCTCCCCCCTTACCCCCCAGTAGCCATAAGTTTGTTTTCTATATCTGTCACTATATTTAGTCATTCTTTACTTAATTCTTCATTCTTACTTCTTTTAATCTAGGAAAAAGGATCAACAGGTTAGGCAAGGCATGGTGTGCATTCAGGAGAGCATAAGTCAGGAGTTAAATTGCCTAGTGGTCTCATTCCTATAATTAGGTTCTTTCAAGTTTAGAGGGGAACAGAAATGGGCCAACAGGAAAGGGGCAAAGGAGCTGCTTTCATTAGGAAGCTCTGTTCCATGGAAACATCTTCCATTGTTACCTCTAGCTAGATGCAGCCAGCCAGTACCAAACTTCAGAAGATTCTGGTGCCTTCTGGCCAGGTCACCCCTTATCCCTTCATTGAAGGGAGTGATCTCTGGACCTTCCCAAGGAATATAAAAAGTAGAAATTTCTCAGATCTTACACTGTAAATCCAGTCTAACATCACCTATTCCCCGAGACTTTAGAGACCTTCCTATAATGTTACTGCCAACTGAAAGTTGTCATTTGCCATCTGCCTCTACAAGGATTAGGTCAGTAGCCACTGCATCTGCTGACCTTCAACACACCCTGAAAGGAGGTCAGGGTGGAGGTCAGGAAGGGGGCCCTCTGTGCTCTGGGAGAAGCTGGCAGAACAGGCCTTCAGTTAGTTAGATATTTTCAAGACACGATTTTATGAACCCAACGTCTTGCATCTCCTCAAATCTAGAAAAACACTAAAATTATTAACGGAAACATCTGCTTCTTGTGACTAGCAGCAACCTTGTGCCAAAATGTGTGCTTGGCTCACGTCCCCCCTTCACCAAAATCGCATGTGTACGGACCTCACCCCCACCCCTTTGGAGCAGTTCCTCGGAGCTCTCTGAGGAGCTGTCTCCTGGGCTCTAGTCCTCATTTTGCCCCAAATAAAACTTAACTCACGACTCTCACCTTGTGCATTTTTTTTCAGTCTACACAACACTGAAGAGACACTGATGTCTCAATCTTATTTACCATAGGGCATCGTTCTGTTCAGAGTTCAAGGTGATATCACAGCAGTTTATTAGGCAAATTCTGTCTTTCCTTTCCAGAACACTGAATTTTTAGCCAGGATCAAGTCCACTTCTCAATGTATTCTCCCTTATCTAACCTTATGTATCTCTTACCCTTGTTCAACTTTCTTTAAAGATACATCTCTCCAAACATGTTATACAGGTTCCTTCCAGCACATATTTAATAAGCTTTATTTTTCTCATTTATGGCAGGAGAATTAAGATACTTTCTTTTTCTTTTTCTGGAGCACAGACAGTACTCCCAGTTTGGGTGATGCTGTATTCTCATGGTGGTTATTTGCACAAAGAAGTGTGTTGGTTTGGAAGATCTTGAGAGGAACAAGCTTTATCATGCAATATGTCTACTTAAGGTGGAAACACTATGCAGTCTGCAGACAAGGAAACCTGTTTTTTTAAAAAAATTTTTTTCTGGAAAAAGACAAAAATGTTACTCTTAGCCAGGAAGTTTTGAGAGGGTTTGGATATTCCTATTTCCCAGATGTGTGCACTCAGAGGTTATTATTCTCAGACTAAAGGTCCCTTTCCAACCCTAACAGGGATCCAACTTTGATATACTGTATCCACATGACTTTAGATTACTCTTCATAATTTAGAATTAGATCCTGAAGCTGCTATTCAGCAGGGTCTGACCATTAACTCTAGAAGATAAGACTTTCCATTAAAACATCATAAAGACACTCTCAGATACACAGCGTGATCTAAGTTGTTAATTAATACTTCTGAACATGACAGTTTCTCTTTGCAAAGCTTTTTATTTTTTAACATCTTTATTGGAGTATAATTGCTTTACGATGGTGTGTGTTTCTGCTTTATAACAAAGTGAATCAGCTATACATATACACATATCCCCATATCCCCTCCCTCTTTCATCTCCTTCCCACCCTCCCTATTCCACCCCTCTATGTGGTCACAAAGCACCGAGCTGATCTCCCTGTGCTATGCGGCTGCTTCCCACTAGCTATCTGTTTTACATTTGGTAGTGTATATATGTCCATGCCAGTTTCTCACTTCGTCCCAGCTTACCCTTCCCCCTCCCAGTGTCCTCAAGTCTTTTTTTTAAAATTTATTTTATTGAAGTATAGTTGATTTACAATGTTATGTTAATTTCCGCTGTACAGCAAAGTGATTCAGTTAATATATTCCCACTTTACAGAGGAGAAAACTGATATAAAGAGAAGTTGAATAACAACTCCTGATTCTAGCCCAGAGTTTTGGCATTTAACAACATTTTACTCAGCTGCCCTGACAGACACTCTCGAATATTCCCACAAAGTCCCAGTATAGTATTTATAGTCTAAATGTCCCCTCACCATGTTGCTTCTTTATTTGTTTTTTATTGATCAGCCCCTTGCAAAGCCTCTCAGCATCTGAGCTACTAATTGCTTATCAAGGGTGACAGATGAGATGATGACATCCTGACACAACTTTCTTCATTCTTATAGCAAGACAACTCTACTTCTAAAAACAACTTTTTTTTGTCTTTGTCATAAACAGGTTGGTTAAAACAACTTCACTTAAGTCATAAACAAGTGGATTTGAAATTATATCAAACCACAACACAACAATTTCAAAAAACGATTTCTTGACAGACGTTGTAGCTGAATGTACTCTTAACTTTCCTCTGAGTGTTGAGGCAACAAACAAGGGACAGAGAGAAGAAAGCAGGAAGTAACTGGGAGTGAAAAAGAGAGAAAGCACAAAGGGAGACATACAATCAGGGTCGATGATTATTCAACCTAATCACTTCATCTACTTTAAAAATAGCCTTTAAAAATTTTCTTTTATGTATTCTGTGTATTTTCTTTGGGGCTTCATATTGGTCAATATTCTGATGCAAGAGAACAGACTCTACCCTAGACAATTAGAATTGAAGTGTTTATTAGAGCATGTCAGAAGGCTTACAGAATTATTGAGATAGCTGAATAAAACTCTGTAGAGGGGCTTCCCTGGTGGCGCAGTGGTTGAGAGTCTGCCTGCCGATGCAGGGGACACGGGTTCGTGCCCCGGTCTGGGAAGATCCCACATGCCGGAGAGCAGCTGGGCTCGTGAGCCATGGCCGCTGAGCCTGCGCGTCCGGAGCCTGTGCTCCACAACGGGAGAGGTCACAACAGTGAGAGGCCCGCGTACCGCAAAAAACAAACAAACAAATAAAAAAACTCTGTAGGGTGAGATTCCAGAATCCATTCTCAAGTTTATACTGCAGGACCAGGCTGCCGAAGGAGCTGCTTCTCCTGCCCTCATTAGGAGGCTGTTTGTCAAATCAGGAGATGTCCCTTATTACACACACAGAGACACAGGGCTGCCCCAGTCTGAGCTGCTAAATAAGCTAATTTCTGGTTCCAGAGGACATCAGTGCTCCAGTCAGGAAAGCTCAGGTGCAAAATCGGAAGCTGCCACTATAGCTTCAGGGTGCCACGTCATCATTTTCTACTATCATTAAGCGATTTCTGCTAAATCAGCAAGACTGGGAGACACGGTATGTCTCCAGAACCATTCCACATTTGTTCTAACACACACTGATAAAATGCATGCCCAGTATTCCATTTATCTCAGCTCAAATTTCAAGTCTCATGTTACTGCACCTGATGTGGAACCTGAATAAAACTTGGATCACCAGCTGAAAATGAATTGGCTTGGCTAACCTTAAGAAATCCCAAAATGCTTTTAAATTGAGTCTTCTCTCCACATAAGACACAAAAAGTGTAGCTTTCTCCTTCTCCTTTGTTTCCTCCTCCACCTCTGTCCCCTTCCCTCTCTTCCCCTCCCTCTCCCCCTTCTCAGGCTTCCGCTCCTTGTTTAGATGTTTCTATGTCCACTTCATCTATTTGTGCTTCTCTTTCTCTTTCTTAACTTCCTTCTCCACTCATTTCTCCTTTCTCTTCCTTGTTTTCATTTTCTTCCTTTTCTTCATTAACATTTTCTCTTATTTCTTTGTTCTTCTTTTCTTCACCTCTAATTATTTATTTGAAAAACAACACTCATATTTGAATTAGCATGAAAAGATAATCCATTTTCTTTACTAGGGTTCAACTATGATCTTAGGACAAAGATTGAAGACAGCTATTCTGGTCCCCAAAGAATCGCAATGGATATCGTAAGTTCAGATCTTTCATTTTACCGATGCTGGCCTAAGGCAGTAATAAATCATGTTTCAAACAGTACACTGAATAAAAGAAACTACAAATACTCTTGGATCAATAGCCTGGGGTTTTATCATTATACTATAATTACTAACATAATTTAACTCCAACGCCATCTAAAATTGCGTTTAATTACCTAAAGAGAACAAAATGATGGAATACAGCATATGAGCTAAAAATTACAAAAATTATTTTGACAAATATAGACCTACAGTGTAAACCTTTTCCTAACTAGGTTAGACAATTAGAGAGCCACTTGAACTTCACATTAGTGATCTGAAATCACTAAAGCTTAAAAGAGTAGGCAATAGCTTTGTCAAATGGTAAATATTACTGGGGTGATGGTCCATAAATTTAAAAACAAAAACCTCCTTTTTATCTTCCATCATCTGGCTACTGCATAATAACCATTTTTATGTTTTAAATTCTACTTTGACTGTATTTAGTTTTAATAAACTTATTACTTTATTCATCTATTGACAAAAATCCTTGTGATTTCGCCACTGAAACTTTATATTTACCTGATGCATTTATGTCATCTGCCTAAAGGGAGAATGATTGAGACTACTTAGTATGAATGGCTGAAATTTCTACAAGTCAGTTAAAATATTTTATTTGAATTTTTTTTATTCCTTGATTTTCAAACATACTGCAAATATTTTCAATAAAATGTGTTTCAAGCTAATGGTATCAATATAGTAACCTAAATAAAACAGTAAACTGAGGCAAGCTCCAATTACCTGAAATTGAGGTCATTTGGGGATAGCAGAGGGATTGTAATTTGGGAAACACATGCTGTAGTGAACTACAGGCAAGTCCATTTAAGGTTTGGGTTGGGCTGTATTTACAGGCAGGGACTGCAAAGAGTGGGGAGTCCAGCCAGATGTCAAGGCAGTAAATTCATTGGCTTGAAGATGGAGAGAGATTCTTGGTGGATCTTCATGGGTCAGGAGATAATGCTTGGTCTTCTATAAACCAGGCATTTAATGGAAATCAGTCTCTTAAGTTCCATTCCTCTGAGGGCACAGGCATGAAATTCTCCATTTCATATCCTCCAGTTCCATTCTGGATTGAAATCCTATTACATTTTCCCCTTTTTATCAAGAGTTTTCACAGAAAGCATTCCTGATCAACCATTTTGTTTAAGCATTGTTTTCCTCCTTTTCCCTTCCTTCCTTTCTTCTTTCTTCCTTCCTTCCTTCCTTCCTTCCTTCCTTCCTTCCTTCCTTCCTTTCTTCCTTCCTTCCTTCCTTTCTTTCTTTCTTTCTTTCTTTCTTTCTTTCTTTCTTTCTTTCTTTCTTTCTTTCTTTCTTTCTTTCTTCCCTTCCTTCCTTCCTTCCTTCTTTCCTTCCTTCCTTCCTTCCTTCCTTCCTTCTTTCTTTCTTTCTTTCTTTCTTTCTTTCTTTCTTTCTTTCTTTCTTTCTTTCTTTCTTTCTTTCTTTCTTTCTTTCTTCCTTTCTCTCTTTCTTTCCCTTTTATTCTATCAGAGACATTGTTAGATAGAGTACATGTCCCTCGAAGCTGAGGAGGACCATTTTCAGGTGTCCTACCGCACCAACGAGGGAAATGACAACTGGATTTTATTGACTTCTTTTGAACAAGAAATTTCAGAAACCAATTTGAATCAAGGTAGCTGAAACAGAAACAAAGAAGTCTAGAGATGGCATGAACAGACTTGGCAGTTGTGGATTGGCTGGTGTCTTTTGCTGATTTCTGAGAAGTTCCTGTGAGATTAGGTTGTTTCCTTTATGAGCTTGTGTTGACCACCTATATTTTGTCCCTGATAGATGTCACCTCATTTTAGTTTGGTTTCACATTTCCCCCTTTTGAGCAAGTACCTATTAGGGTGTTTGATCACCCAACATATTGCTAAGCATTTCTTCTGCATAGACTTCACTTTTTGACTGATCAACATTTTTTGTTTATTTTTCTACACCACGCCATGATTGGACATCTTTCTTCAGGGTGAGAGAAGATTTTGTATTTAGTAGCAACCAAAAGGCCACATTTGAGCAACTTCTTATATTGGGTCTAACTGGAGGGTCAAAGCAGGAAGACTTTGTCAAAGATACAGGTTTTAGATATCATTTCAAATCACAGGGCAAAGCATCCGTCTACCAGGCTTCGTATTGTTACAAAGACTCTGGGTAAACAGAAACTGACTACTTTAAAAATCACAGCACAAAATAAAATTACAAACAAGATAAAGAGACCAAACTGTAGTATAGATCTAAACCATGATCTCAATCCTGTAGGGAACCAGCTCAATAAATCAAAATTACAAGGTGAATCAGATTGGACTTGTCGTAGCCAATGAGCTTTGTTCTTAGGTGTTATATATTTGAACCTTGACTTCCCCAAAAATATTACTTCGAGTACAACCAGTGGTGTTGACTACAGCACAGACACCTCCTTGTACAGGCAAGAGATAACCAAGGTCTATCCTATTGTCAAGAACAACTTTGGCCAGAGAGTCTGTAGAACTTTGTTGGGGAGCTATTACTTTAGCAACAGATTCTGTAATATTGTCAAGAGTTAAGAGATTCTTGACCATCACCTCATTTGCAATTACTCACAGCCAGAGGAGTACGGACCTGCCAAAGGAAGAAAATTTGAATCAGTGATCCCTCCCGGTAATTTCTCTTTGAGTCTGTGGTTCTTAAAACATGACAGTCATAGAAGACAGTGAAATGTAAGGGTCTGTAGGCCACATGGCTGGTTTTATTTTGATTACACTTGCCTTGTGTCTTGTTGTGCAGAACTTGGATACAATATTCCCTTGGTTTGGGATTGTTAACCAGAAACAGGAAAATAGACCTCCAGAGTTAGAGGTTGACATGATAGAGAGGAGACTGAGTTTTCCCAGGGCAACTGAAGCTATAAGATTGCCAGCATCATGGAAAATCCAATAGTCATTTAGATGTTGGATTACCCCTCTCCGCAATGACCTGAGATATATAAAAAAGGGACTCAGGGGCTTCCCTGGTGGTGCAATGGTTGGGAGTTCACCTGCCGATGCAGGGGACGCGGGTTCGTGCTCCGGTCCGGGAGGATCCCACATGCCGCAGAGCGGCTGGGCCCGTGAGCCATGGCTGTTGAGCCTC
Source organism: Phocoena phocoena (assembly GCF_963924675.1). Classification (NCBI taxonomy): domain Eukaryota; kingdom Metazoa; phylum Chordata; class Mammalia; order Artiodactyla; family Phocoenidae; genus Phocoena; species Phocoena phocoena. Next base: position 3,998,499 of record NC_089223.1, read on the forward strand.
CGCGTCCGGAGCCTGTGCTCCGCAATGAGAGAGGCCACAGCAGTGAGAGGCCCGCGTACCGCAAAAAAAAACAAAACAAAAAAACAAAAACAAAATCTTTGCTTTCTAGGCAGATTACTTAAAAGGTAAAGAAAAACTTTTCACAATTGCTAATCAAAAGCAGATGAATAGTCCTAAAAGAGTTATCCATTCAGCAAATGAAAGAAAATTAATTTCCAGTTTTACATAAGTTCTCTGCTTATATTGAAACTTATTTATAAAATATTTATAATAAATGAACTCAATTTTAGCTAGCTTGGCCACATAGGATTTTTTTCTCTTTCTCTCTTTCTTTTCGACTACCTCTTTCTCTCTCTCCCTTCACAACTTTCTATTTCCATTTAGTTTGTTCTTTGTTCTCCTCATTCTCATTCTGAAATAACCAGCTTTACTTTAAGACAACTGTACTTTCTTTTGCAAAAATGCATCTCCTTTTCTTAGCCAAAAATATATTCTACTTTTCTTGCATACAGAAATATTTCCCTTACTAGTTCTACTAGTTTTATTATACATGTTAGAATTCTAAACTCTTAGAAATCTTAATTTTAGTGAAAAGTAAGAAGCAAGCAATTAGGGACTGACAAATTTATAAACGCATTTTATAATCTTTAAAAGTATATTCTTAGAGTAAATTTTTCAATGTGGCAAAAAACATGTTTAATATACAGAACTATCTTTAGTTCCTCTGTAAAAAGAAACCAAATGTGGATAAATCAATCAGTAATTAATATTTTAGTATATTAGTTAGCTTGGAAATGATCTAGATATTCAATGAATATGTCGCTTAACTTATTTTACTATAACTTTAAAATTTCAGGTAACCAAAAAGATTTGGAAAGTAATTTTTAAGTAGACATACTGTAAAGCACAATTATTGCTGAAAAGTCCATTTGCAAACTTTAATCTTACATCTATCTAATTTCTTTCTAACAATTATGTTTAGATTACTCATGAACTTTTCATGAAACATGAAACAGCTAATCATCATTTTAAGTTATTTTTCTTGCTGAAAAATTCCATAACAGACATAACATGAGCTTATTTGAGTTTTAGTAAACCTAGGTAGAATAAAAGTTTCAAGTCTTCATTATATTTAATGCTGATAACTCTAAAGAGATAGATGCTGTTTTGATTTTTAAAAAACCCCTAAATTAGCTTTTATTAACCAAAGATAATTTCAGATCACGTGAACTTGAAAAAACAATTAGGCGAGTTTCAATATTTCTGACACCCTAGAAATACTTAATTGACAAGCTCTTATTTTTCTTTAAGGCAATTAAATAGAGCCCTTTTACAAATCAATTTTTGGCAATACCATCCAAACGTAGAAAAATATCACATCTGTGACATGCGTATAAAGATACCTTTGCCAAAATCTTGGCCCTCTGTGCACCAATGCTGAACAGAAATACAGAAACAGAGTTACGGAGGAGAAAGGAAGAGTGGCTTTATTTCTTTGCCAGGCAAAGAGGGAACACGGTAGGCTGGTGTCTCCAGAACCGTGCCCTGCTCCCTGGGGAATAGGGAGAGGTTTTATAGTCAGAACTTCTGGTCAGAGGTATGTGATAAGGATCAAGACAGTAACAGTCTTGCATTCTTCTTTCTTCTGCAAAGTTTCAAAAGGGTGGGGTTGCTGATTAGGGTGTGTGCAGGGTCTCAGGTCTCCTAATCTTGATGAGCTTCTCTGGTCCCTTTAATCTTGCCTCAGGTGGTTTTGTGGTTGCTCCTACCTTGATTAGCAACTGTTCAAAACTGCCTTTTGGAACTCAGGGAACTTCATGGAGGCTGAAGTCTTGCCTACAAGAAATGGGGGACAAAGAGGCCTCCATGCCCGGGATGCCCACAGGACCCTGCTTGACATCAGTACATTGAAACATACAGACAGAGGCCAACAGAGATCTTATAGCTTTCATTTTTAAATTTTAGCCATGAGACAAGTACAATAATGCGAATTTCACTAGTAACAGTTGGATCCAAATCGTGTTTTTGGCAGATGGAATAAGTTAAATTTACCTGCTCAGCTGGCTTAAACTTTTGACTAATATTTATGGGGAAAACTCTTAAGATTTATTTGCCTAAATTTCAAATACTGTTTTTTTTAATTTCAGATAACAATTTCCTCCCTGAAGTTTGCATTTCAAAGAGAAGGCCTAGATAAGTGATCCCAGAGAAGACCGGATAGAATATTTACATCTCAAAGTCACAGGGAAAGAATGCAAGTCCCTCCAAGAGGACTTTTGTTTCTTAAATCCAGATTTTGTATAATATCTGAAAGCATTTTGAGATAAATAGGGGAGGTTTGGGGATTAGAAGAAAAGATAGGTGGGTTTGAACTGCTTCAAGAGCTGCATTTCTGTTCTTGCAAAGAATAGATTTGTAGGACAAGTACAGTTGTTTTTAATCCCTCAAGGAATTGTGTTGCCATTTAAATGACATTATAGGTTGATCTATCTATCCAACTACATTACCTTCAATTTGCTTCTTTAGATCAGGGAGAAGATCTTCGGCTAAGATGAAAATCAAAAGATTCCTATGTTTTGAAATGAGAGCTTTGCCTTTGGAATTCACAAAGACTTCAGAATGTTTTTCTTTCCATCTAGGTACATGGTTTTGAAACAAAGCAGGACCCTGTGGGGCTCCTGGGCACAGAAACTTTTCCATGCCCCCTGTTTCTTGTAGGAAACAGACTCCAGCCTGCATGACCTTCCCTTAGTTCCAAAGGGCAGATTCTTGAACAGTTGCTAATCCAGGAAGGGAAGGGAGGGAATTCAGAGACAAGGGAGGAACGGCCAAGAAAGGGTCCCGGTTTCAACTCAAGGGATACACATAACAACGTCTTTAAGCTCTTTATAGAATCAAAACCCAACAAATGGAAGATGTTAGCATTCTTCATCCAGAGAAGACTACCTAAGACCACGTGAAAGGAACCAGAGAAGCTCATCAAAAAGATTACCTGAGACCAGATTAAAGGAGTGCAGACCCTGTGTACACCCTGATTTTATCAGCAATCCTACTCCTGAACATTTGCTATAAAACTTCTCATCAAACTCGCCTGGGTTGGGACACATAGTTTTCTAGGGCAAGACCCCACTGTGTCCCCCTTTGCCTGGCAAAACAATGAAGCTCTTCTTTTCTACTTCACCCAAAACTCTGTCTCTGAGATTCATTTAGGCACTGGTGCACAGAGGCTGAGTTTTGGTATCAGTTTCATTTTGCTTAGGGGAGAATACATAAACAAACAAAAAAATTCTATCAGGTTCTGAAAATCAGCTTCCAGTTTAGCTAACTTCTGACCACAGAGCTACTTAAAAATAAATTTTTTTTCAAATATTTTGTCTGGGTTTAGCTGACAACAGTTAAACAGTTGACAAATAGTAATTATTTCTGGTAGCAGTGAGTCTCAAGAGATGCATTGGTCTCAAGAGATGTCCCCAAAAGGTGAAAAAACACTAACCTCCCAAGACTCAGCATCACTCTCAAAGATAACCAAAAGAAAGAAAGACTTAAGACAATTCCCCTGAGGGCTGGAAATAATTAGTGGGACCCTAGCTGAAATGGAGTTCAACCCACATTTCTGTCTAACCAAATCTATTTGCAAATGGGATACAACCCACATTTCTATCTGACTATATTTTGGGTCCTCCAACCTGACAGTTGCCAAGCCAAGTTCTCAGGACATGAGATAAAACAAACAAGAAAGCAGCAGCTGTCTTCAGGAGAGAAAAGATCAATAAAACATAGGTCCAGTTTTGGAAAGAAGAGTCAATGTGAAATTTTACCTTCTCTTGACTGGGGACTACAGACAATGATTTGGGAGAGCTGACCCAAAGAATTCTCACCCTTCACTGTCTTCTGCCCATTTTCCTAGGATTCCATCTGTAGGCTCTATAATAAGTAGGGTTTAAAGTGAAGACTGCATCTCTGATATCTCCCAGAATTTGGCAAGGTTTCCTATTAATTTTAATTCTAGTTTCCCTTTGGCTGTTTAAGGGAGTAACCTGTAGCAGCTTAACAGAGTCTCCCTTGGAGTCTCCACAATCCTGAGAGGACACATAGGCTGGACTTTGAGAATAGATATGAGGGTGTTCGTAAGGCCATTAACTTGGTGGACTTTTGTTTATGATCATGTAGACTCTTTAAAGTCAAAAGACAATTTAGACAGAGAATTGGTAAAACAAATACTCAAATAAAGGAGAAGAGAGGGGAAGAGTAGGAATTAACCTAGTAGTCTTTTGTTTTAGGTATTTCTAGTATCTTTGATTTTTCATCAGCCTTTTGCAATGAATCTTTCAGTGCAACTATTTTGGAATTTTGGAGGCTTTGGATACTCGTGCCTGCCCATTAAAATAGGTATCTCATTTTGTTTGATTTGGGAAACCTTGTTTTCAAGTGAACTTCTTAAATAAACAATCTTGTGTAGTTGGAACATTCCTAATAATAGCCGTTGTAATTCTAGGTTACATTTTAGTTTTGTTCTCAGTAAAATCCACAAGTTTAAATCTAAACCAAGCACTTCCTAATCCAGAAACCAAAAAAGTGCTCACCAGAAGGACAATCTCTTCTTATCTAAATTCTGAATAAACTTGGAGAGCTTGACCAAAAAGAGGGAGTTTAAAATTTGAGAGGACACTCACCAAAGCAGAAGCAGAAGGAGACTCAAAAAGCATTGAGTGCAAGGGTCTCAGTGTGGATACCTCACTCAAATTTGATTCTAAGGGTTGTCATCCCTCTGGGGGTCATCTCCTTCAGATCCCACTTTCTAACGCCATTGAATATCAACCTCAATAAAGAGGTAAACTGAGGCAAGCTCAAGTTACATGATATTGAGATTAATTGGGAAGAACAGAGGAACTGGAATTTGGGGAACACATGCTGTAGTAAGCTACCGGTGAGTCCCTTGAGGGTTTGGTTTGGGCTGTATTTACAGGCAAGGAGTACAAAAAGTGGGGAGTCCAGCCAGAGTCTAAGCAGTAAATGCATTAGTTTGAATATGGAGAGAGATTCTTGGTGGATGTTCATGGATTAGGAGATAATGCTCAGTTCTCTGTAAATCCGGCATTTAATGGAAACCAGTCTCTTGGTTCTGAACTCAGAAGTTCAGTTCTTCTGAGGGTGCATGCATGAGATTCTGCATTTCATATCGTCCTGTTCCATTCTAGATTAAAATCCTTTCACAATATTGTTTCTATAAAGAGTTTATATATTTTATTCAAACTTCAGTCGCTAAGAGGAATATGTATGTATACACATATACATAACATAGGATTATATATTATAATATAATGTATATTATATGTAATGCAATATTTTAATGTAATATATACACATTATGTATGATGATTTTACTGCAAAATATTCCTGTGGAAGGGATGATGCCACTTATGTGTACAGTTTAACAAATAATTACAAATTGAACATCCATAAAACCCCAACAGAAGAAACAGAGTATTACCAGTACGGTAAAAGTCTCTTGGGTATCTGTCCCTGAAAACAGCACATTTGCTCCCCCCAGAGGAAATTATTCTTTTGGAATTTACTGGTTTACAATGAAGAACAGTGCTCATTTGCCACATTTAGGATTTGTAGGCATTTTTTAATAGTTGCATATTATTCTTTTAGAAGATATCCATGAAAGTAATGATGGTTATCATTTATTAAGTCCATGGTATGTGTCAACTTATTCTAAGCCATTAACATACAGAATTTCACTTCACTAATACAGCAACTTTCTAAGGTAGGTCCTTATGATCCCATTTCACAAATGAGGAAACTGAGGCTTAAGTAATTTAAATGAGTGTCTAAGTTTACCAAAACAGGAACTGGTATGTTTATTGTCACAGCCAATGCGGTACTGGACATGATAATAATGCCCATTGAGAAACACTCATTTTAATTGAAGAATCATTTTGCTGCCTAATATCATGGGATGCTTTTAGGTAAATTACCAAAGTGAGATATTGAATAGGAAAAAAAAAAAAGTACTTCACTGATTAGATCAGTAGATAGCTGAGTTAAAATTGATCGACTAAATGTGATTCCTTGTAATCAATTAAAAATTTTCACTTAAAATATTCACTCAAAATATGCCACGAAATATTAGAAGGGATTTATTTTTTTAAACTAAACACTTGATTACACTTTGCTTTCAAACAGCTTTTAATTTACCAGAGATAGATACAACTGCCAAGTAGATAGATTTCTTTTAATACATCAGAAAAGTAATATTATGTAGATGATGTGAGACAGAGTTTTCAAGTCTAAGTTCAGTGACATTTTATTAGCAGCTTGACATTGGCCGTGGTGGGAGGATTTGCACCACAGAAACTGGCAAAAACTAAAAAAGTGGGCATTTCCCCCATAGAGGTGGTTTCCTAGCACTTACTTTTGATATGCCAATACTTTGTATATAATTTTGTAATAATTTTTTTATATTTACTAAACTGAATAAGGTTTAATTCAAAATTAAATAAAAGGACCTTCCAATGTGTTTTGGTGACCAAAGTAAATTTACATTTTAATGAGTATAAAATAGTTTTCTCCTCAGTAAATAGATGTAAATGCTGACCTCTATTCGGAGAAACTCAGAAAAAAGTCATTTCCACTCCCTGGTGTCAGCCTCACATTTTTGGTGAAGGAGAAAGTATCTAGTATGTTCTCGGGAATAAATTGTAATTGAATATATTTTTGTCTCTATCTTTTTAGAGCACTTTAAGATTCAGAACACAATTAAGAAGACACCCATATAGCCACTGCCCACACATACACACACAGCTTCCCCCACTACCAATGTCCTCACCAAAGTGGTAAGGTTGTTACAGTTGATAAACCTATATGGACACACCATCATCCAAAGTCCATAGTTTACATTAGGCTTCACTCTTGGGGTTGGACATTTTTATGGATTTGGACAAATGTGTAATGACATGTATCTATCATTATAATATCATACACAGTAGTTTCACTGCCCTAAAAATACTCTGTGCTCGACCTATTTATCCCTCCCTCCTTCCAACTCAAGGCAACCACTGATCTCTTTACTGTCTCCATAGTTTTGGCTTTTCCAGAATGTCATATATTTGGAACTATACAATATATAGCATGTTCAGATTGGCTTCTTTCACTTCGTAATATGCATTCTCTCTATATAGAATCTTCTTATCCATGAACATGGAATATTTTTCCAACTATTTAGTTTTGCTTTGATTTCATTCATCAGAGTTTTTTAGTTTTTCTCATACAGACCTCATACATATTGTGTTAGATTTATACTTATGTATATTTTTTGGTGCTAATGTAAATGGTATTGAGTTTTTAATTTCAAATTCCACTTGTTCATGGCTAGGATATAGGAAAGCAATTGACTTTGTAACAAATTGTAATTTTAAAAGAACTGAAATTCCTTTAGAGAAATTCTCATGTTTCTGTAGATTAAGTTAACTTAGAGAGAAGCTGAATCCCTATGTCAGCAGTGACCTGTCCCCATCGTCATTGTTATTCCATCAACACGAGGACATTGGGCTGAATGTTTGAGAGAGAAAACCATGCAAAGTGGCTTCTGCCCTTACAATTTATAGTCCCCAAGTTACAAACAGCTAATTTGTTTTTAATTGGGATATAGTTTTTTTACAATGTTGTGTCGGTTTCTACTGTACAGCAAAGTGGAGTTCCCTGTGCTATACAGCACGTTCTCATTAGTTATCTATTTTATACACATTAGTTAATCAATCCTAATGTCCCAATTCATCCCACCCCCTCCTTCCCCCCTTGGCGTCCATACATTTGTTCTCTCCATCTGTGGCTCTATTTCTGCCTGGCAAACAGGTTCATCTGTACCATTTTTCTAAATTCCACATATATATATGTGTTAATATATGTTATTTGTTTTTCTCTTTCTAACTTCACTCTGTATGACAGTCTCTGGATCCATCCACATCTCTACAAATGACCCATTTTCATTCGTTTTTATGGCCAAGTAATATTCCATTGTATATATGTACCACATCTTCTTTATCCATTCATCTGTCGATGGGCATTTAGGTTGCTTCCATGACCTGGGTATTGTAAATAGTGCTGCAATGAACATTGGGGTGCATGTGTCTTTTTGAATTATTGTATCTTTTTGAATTATTAAGTCTCTGTTTCTCCCAGTCCTGTTGAAATCCTGCAATTAAATTCCACTAACCTTCAAAGTGTGATTCTCTGAGAATTCCTCCCCCCATTGCCAGACCTCCAGGTTGGGAAGCCTTCCATGGGGCTTATAACATTCACTCCAGTGGGTGGACTTCTGTGGTATAATTTTTCCCCATTTTGTGAGTCACCCACCCAGTGGTTAGGGAATTGATTTTATTGTGATTGCACCCCTCCTACCATCTCATTTCAGCTTCTCCTTTGTCTTTGGATGTGGGGTAACTTTCTTGGTGAGTTCCAGTGTCTTCCTGTTGATGATTGTTCATCAGTGAGTTATGATTCTGGTGCTCTTGCAAGAGGGAGTGAGCGCATGTCCTTCTACTCCACCATCTTGAGCCAATCCTGAATCTGTTGGGAGTTTTTTAATCACACTTTCAATTTCAGTACTTGTGATTGGTCTGTTCATATTTTCTATTTATTCCTGGTTCAGTCTTGGGAGATTGTACTTTTCTAAGAATTTGTCCATTTCTCCTAGTTTGTCCATTTTATTGGTGTATAATTTCTTGTAGTAATTTCTTATGATCTTTTTCTTTGGTGTCCATTGTAATTTCTCCTTTTTCATTTCTAATTCTATTGATTTGAGCCCTCTACCTTTTTATCTTGATGAGTTTGGCTAAAGGTTTATAATTTTGTTTATATTTTCAATGAATCAGCTTTTAGTTTTATTGATCTCCTTTTTGTTTTCTTCGTTTCTATTTCATTTATTTCTGTTCCAATTTTTATGATTTCTTTCTGTCTGCTACCTTTGGGTTTGTTTGTTCTTCTTTCTCTAGTTGCTTTAGGTATAAGTTTAGGTTTTTTTTTGTGATTTTTCTTGTTTACTAAGGTAAGATTTTATTGCTGTAAACTTCCCTCTTAGAACTGCTTTTATTGCATCTGATAGGTTTTGGTTCATTGTGCTTTCATTTTCATTTGTCTCTAGGTATTTTTGGATTTCCTCTCTGATTTCTTCAGTGATCCATTTGTTGTTTAGTAGCATACTGTTTAAGTTCCACGTTTTTGTGTTTTTTAGAGTTTTTTCCTTGTAGTTGATTTCTACTTTCATAGCATTTGTGATCAGAAAAGATGCTTGATATGATTTCAATTTTCTTAAATTTACTGAAGCCCACTTTGTGGCCCAGCATGTGGTCAATCCTGGAGAACATTCCATGTGCACATGAGAAGAATGTGCATTCTGCTGCTTTTGGATCAAATGTTTTGTACATATCAATTAAGTCCCTTTGGTCTAATGTGTCATTTAAAGCCTGTGTTTCCTTATTGATTTTCTGTCTGGATGATCTCTCCATTGATGAAAGTGAGTTGTTAAAGTCCCCTACTATTATTGTGTTTTTGTCAGTTTCTCCCTTTATGGCTGTTAGTAGTTGCTTTACATATTGAGGTGCTCCTGTGTTGGGTGTCTAAATATTTACAATTGTTATATCTTCTTCTTGGGTTGATACCTTGATCTTTATGTAGTGTCATTCCTTGTCTCTTGTAACACCCTTTATTTTAAAGTACATTTTATCTCATATGATTATTGCTACTCCAGCTTTCTTTTGATTTCCATTTGCATGGAATACCTTTTTCCATCCCCTCACTTTCAGTCTGCAGGTGTCTGAAGTGGGTCTCTTGTACACAGCATACATATGGGTCTTGTTTTTGTATCCATTCAGCCAGTCTATGTCTTTTGGTTGGAACAGTAGTCCATTTATATTTAAGGTAATTATTGATATGTATGTCCTTATTGCCATCTTGTTAATTGTTTTTGTGGTCCTTTTTCTTCCCTTTCTCTTTTGTTCACTTCTCTTGTGATTTGATGACTAACTTTAGTGTTGTGTTTGGATCCCTTTTTCTTTTGTGTGTGTGTATCTATAGATTTTCAGTTTGTGGTTACCATGAAGTTTTGACATAGCAGTCTATATATAAACAAGATTGTTTTAAGTTGCTGGCCTTTTAATTTCAAACACATTTCCAGTATCCTCCTCTTCTCACATTTGCTGGTTTTAATATCATAATTGTGTATATGGATTATTTCCTACCTTAACTATATGTTGGCCTTTACCAGTGAAATTTTCCATTCAAAATTTTCTTTTCTAGTTGTGGCCTTTTCTTTTTTGCCTAGAGAAGTTCCTTTAGCATTTATTGTTAAGCTGGTCTGGTGTTGCTGAATCCTTTTAGCTTTTCCTTGTCTGTAAAACTTTTGATTTGTCTGTTTTGATTAATTTTGATTAATTCAGATTAATTTGAATGAAATTAATCTGGGTGGAATATTCTTGGTTGTAGGTTCTTCCTTTTCATCACTTTAAATATGTCATGCCACTCTCTTCTAGCCTGCAGAGTTTCTGCTGAGAAATCAACTGATAACCTTATGGATGTTCCCTTGTATGCTTGTTGTTGCTTTTCCCTTTAATATTTTTTCCTTGTCTTTAATTTTTGTCATTTTGAGTACTGTTTTTCAGAGTTTTCCTCCTTGGGTTTATCCTGTCTGGGACTCTCTACACTTCCTGGACTTGGGTGACTGTTTCCTTTCCCATGTTAAGGAAGTTTTCAGCTATTATTTCTTCAAATACTTTCTCAGGTCCTTTTTCTCTCTCTTCTCTTTCTTGGACCCTTATAATGTGAATGTTGGTGCACTTAACATTGTCCCAGAAGTCTCTTAGACTGTATTCATTTCTTTTCATTCTTTTTTCTTCATTCTGTTTTGCAGCAGTGATTTATCACCATTCTGTCTTCCAGGTCACTTATCTGTTCTTCTGCTTCACTTATTCTGCTATTGATTCCTTCTAGTGTATTTTTCATTTCAGTTATTGTATTGTTCATCTCTATTTGTTTGTTCTTTACTTCTTTTAGGTCTTTGTTAAATATTTCTCACATCCTATGGATACTTGCCTCCATTGTTTTCCGAGATCCTTGATTATCGTCAGTATCATTATTCTGAATTTTTTTTTCAGTGGGTTGCCTATCTCCACTTCACTTAGCTGTTCTTCTGGGGTTTTATTTTGTTCTTTCATCTGGGACATATTCCTTTGCCATCTCATTTTGTCTAACTTTCTGTGATTGTGGTTTCTGTTCTATAGGCTGCAGGATTGTAGTTCTTCTTGTTTCTTCTGTGTGCCCTCTAGTGGATGAGGCTATCTAAGAGTTTGTACAGGCTTCCTGATGGAAGGGACTGGTTCCTGCCCAGTGGTGGGTGGAGCTGGGTCTTTTCCTTCTGGTGGGCAGGACTGTGCTCATGAAGACTTTAAGCTGTTTTTCTGCGGATGAGTAGGTCTGTGTTCCCTCCCTGTTGGTTGTTTGGCCTGAAGTGGTCCAGCACTTGAGCCTACACTCTGTTGGGTCAGGCTAATGGTGGCTTCCAGGAGGGCTCACACCAGTGAGTACTTCCCTGATCTGCTGCGGCCCATGTTTTTGTCCCTGCAGTGAGTCAGAGCTGCCACCCTCTAACCTCTAATACTAGCAGGTAGGTCTGGCCTAATCTCTTATGGGGTCACTGATTTTTTTCCCTGGGTCCTGGTGCACACAGGTCCTTTTGTGCATGCTCTCAGAGTGGAGTCTGTTTTCCTTAGTCTTGTGTAATTCCTGCAATCAGATCCCACGTGTTTTCAAAGCCATATTCTCTGAGAGCTTCTTCTGTTGCCAGACCCCCAGACTGGGGAGCCTGAGGTGGGGATAAGAACTTTCATTCCTGTTAGAGAACTTCTGTGCTATAATTATTTTCCAGTTTGTGGGTCACCCAACCAGTGGATATGGGGTTTGATTTTATTGCAATTGTGTCCCTCCTACTATCTTTTTGTGGCTTCTTCCTTATCTTTAGATGTAGGGTATCTTTTTTTGGTAGGTCCCAGCATTTTTTTGTTGATGGTTGTTCAGTGGTTAATTGTGATTTTGGTGTTCTTGTGAGAAGGGTTGAGCTTACTTCCTTTGACTCCCAGAATTATCATTATTTTCATCTTCATCTTCACACTAGTAGCCAGAAACTAGAGAAATAAATTCCTCAGAAAACCATGAAGTTGAAATCATGTTTCTGAAGAGCAATCATACTGGGCAGACCTTTATTTAAAGTCTCTGTTATTTCTTTGTTACTTATTTTTGAATAACATAAAGATTATGATGTTGTATCCCCTAAACATTCCAGTTTTGGAAACATTATCAAGCCATATATAAACAAAAGTGCAGTGTGTTGTAACAGTTATGAAACTACATATATAAAACAGATAAAGTCTTGGTCTGTGGCAGGATGAAGTTTATTTCAATCAAAATTACAAGTTAAAATGTAGCATCTCAATATCCAGCTATATTTAGCTAAAATTTCCTAAAGATGAGTTATTACTAGGGGTTTTAAAATACTGAGATATCATAGGAGTCTTTTTTTTTTATTCCACTATGGAATATGGCTGTATTTCTAGAGCAATTTGGAAACCTAAATATCTCAGGAAAGTCCATTCTCTCTGGTCTCTTTATAGAGTTGCATAGAAATAGTTGGTCACTGTGATATTTTGTTTTATGTTTTAATAACAATTGTGAAAGTATATGTATCTCAGCTGACTTCTTGGATTACATCTTGTTAAAAAGCAAGAGTGCTTTACACCCCACTTCATGCCATAGGTAATTTCCTTTGAATCCATAGAGAGTCCAGCAAGTTTACACTTTTTGTTTGAGGGAGCCACTTCTGGTGTTAAATTAAAACAAAAATAAAGCACCAACAAAAAAAGTCCACTCCTTATTTTTCAAAGTTACATCCATCAAAATACTAGCTCTGGTCAAACACAGAACAGCTGTAAAATCTAAATGAAGGGCTAGAGTCAAATATTTCCTAATTGCCTGTTTTTCAATACCATCTGTTCACTTGCTACATTTGGTTATGTGCCACTAAATATATAAAAATAAGTTAGTTACACTATATTACTCCAAAAAGATGCCATGTGTTTGTAAAGATCATGGAAACTTGTTTATATTGGCTTCCAGAAATATGTTAAAGAAATAAAAACACATTTATCTGTGAATGAATTTTAAATGCCTCACATTTCTCTTTATTTTCTGCTTTATTTCAGTTTATTAATATGTAAAGTATTGGAAATAAGGTTTACTTTGAAACACTGTACAATATATGACATTATCTATGATAGAAAAATAATCATTGCCACCACTGTTGCACAATGATACTTTATTGACACTCAGAGGCTCTTGTAGTGTTCTGTTCATGGCTACCACTGGGAGAAGAGTCCTTTCCATTCAGGTGTGACCAACCTCTGACCAGCTGAAGTTGGAACGTAAACTTGAAACTAGTGTTCGTCTCCATGCAGAAGAAATAGTTGATGCTTGAACCACTCAATTAATTCATACATCTTCGTGTGTGCATACAAACAAGTGATTAAAACAATGTTTATTCTGCCACAGAAATAATGTTTTATGTTGTTCCTTTCTCAAAGCAATGAGAGACCAGTTTTGTTACAACAATCGCAGGAGACTTATTTCCTTTTTCCTGGACATGAAGTTAATTAGGGAGAGGGGAAAGCTGATAAAAATAATTGAGCGCTTACCAAATGCCAGCTGCTTATCTAATATCAGGTGTAGTGCTAGAAACCTATGGAGGGATTAAACCCACAGGCTTTGGAGTCAGACACCATTCAAATTAGAGCCAACTTGTATGGTGAACTTAGGAAGTTTCTTATTCTCTACAGGCTTTATTCCCTCAAGTGTAAAATAGAAATAATACTGTCACCTGTTTTAAGTGATTTCTGTAAGAATTAAATAACATACAGAAATATTGGGTCTAAAATGTACTCAATAAAGTGTTTACTATCATTACTTCATTGTTATTTGGTTTAATTTTCACAGCTAACCTGATATACATACACACACACACACAATCACACGTGTGTGTGTGTGTATATATATATATATCTTTATATACAAATTAAGGAAAGTGAAGTCCAGAAATTAAAATGACTTGATCAAGTTATGCAGCTATAAATGATTTGAACCTGAATCTTTAAAGCCTATTGATTTTTTTTTTTTTTTTTTTTTGCGGTACGCGGGCCTCTCACTGCTGTGGCCTCTCCCGTTGCGGAGCACAGGCTCCGGACGCACAGGCTCAGCAGCTATGGCTCACGGGCCCGCCATTCCGCGGCATGTGGGATCCTCCCGGACCGGGGCACGAACCCGTGTCCGCTGCATCGGCAGGCGGACTCTCAACCACTGCGCCACCAGGGAAGCCCCCTATTGGTTTTTCATTGCATTACATGTTTGTCCACTTCTCCTTTTCTGGTGTCTCTTAGGCAAGGATGGTTCTCTCCACACCACTATGCAGCTCATTGTGTAGAAAATGAGCAGATTCTTCACAGAAGGAACATTAAGCTCACAGTTTTACTGCACCTTACAATCAAGTTATCATTTTATAGTTACTTCCTCTATCTGCTGGACACAATATAGGAATGAAAAGAATTATCCCTACTTAATTTTTAGAACGTACTGAAAAATAGATATTTTTTCTTTTTATTTTACAATGAGGATCACAGAAGGCAAGTGATTTGTTTATGATCAGACAACCATTGTGTAGAATATCCATTACCAGAAGCCATGTTCATCATTTTCTAAAGTTTATAATATAATCATGAAGAAATACTGTCCCCCATGTGGGTCTAGCAAATAAAGTCAGATTTGTATTTTCAGAATTGCTTCTGCCACATGAAGTGTCACGTTCAACTCGGAGATAAATGTTTTTTTACTGGGTGATACAACATAGAATTATGACTTCCAGCTTTCCTGGCTCCAGTAAAAATATTAAATAAATGGAAAGTTTAAAAGACTATTTCCTTTTCTTTGATCTCATTAAGAGCAATCACAGTAAAACTGTGGCAGTTTTCTGATAGCTTTGAAGTAAACTAGCCCGAAGGATTGAGGTAAGCAGCATGAAATGCTGGACTTGCACAGCTTCAGAGAAGTATTATCTATAAAAAGCAAAATCTAGGCGCATATATATATATTTTTTTTTTGTTTTGTTTTGTTTTGTTTTGTTTTGCGGTACACGGGCCTCTCACTGTTGTGGCCTCTCCCGTTGCGGAGCACAGGCTCCGGACGCGCAGGCTCGGCGGCCATGGCTCACGGGCCCAGCCGCTCTGTGGCATGTGGGATCCTCCCGGACCAGGGCACGAACCCGGGTCGCCTGCATCGGCAGGTGGACTCTCAACCACTGCACCACCAGGGAAGCCCTAGTCTTATATTTTGAGATATGATTACATACAAAGAATAAGGCAAGGATTCCAGTCCAGATACAGCCCTATGAATTCTGGATTTGCTTAGCCAGACATCACAATTGTATATGCCAATTCCTTTCAATAAATACATGTAACATTTTAACATTGAATAACTAACTCATGCATGTCTTAAATTCCTACCCCATTAGTTCTGCTTCTCTGGTTGAAGCCTTCCCAATGCTCCAACCCCCTTTTTACTCAGTTGAGACTCCCTAGTTAGAAGAAGCAAATTATAAAGAAATTTGGTACCAAAGAGAGTCTAGATAGTTGTTTATTGTGTACAGAATAGTGGATGGGATTCCCAGTTGATGAACATAGATAACACCCAGACAAACTAGTTATAGATGTTATCTTCCTTTCCAAATGTCTGGTTTCCATTGGGTTATCAGCTATTCTTCTTTAATGGAGAAAACACAAAATGGACCTTTTTGTTCTAAATAATCATGAAAATGTCATGCTGAATAACATGGCACATTCAATGAGAAAGAATCAAAAAGAGGTAAGTTTTTTGCAATTACCAGTTGCAGTGGTGTCATTTTAATTTATATTCATTACATTAAAAAAAATTTGACATTGCTTACAAAAGATAAACCAAAATAAAAGTTAAAAAGTTGTAAGGAATGATTTAACATTTAAAAAATATTCTAAAAATGCATAGAGAAATATATAAAAGTGTAAAATCATTGTGCCTATATTTCTCTCACCTTAAAATTAATCATATTATAAGAGATAAACACACACACATAGTCATATATAACTACTAGTGAGTGATGAGATCCAGTTTTCCACATTTTTTTGTCATTTAAAGTAAATTATTTAATAGTCCCCATTTGGTCAGTTATCTACATTTTTATTTTTAATTTTAAAGCAAGCATTACCCCGTTTATGTTTAGACTGTGCAGAGGATAAACTAAACTTCATTTATTTTCATGTGTATGTTAAACAAAAATTTTCCCAGTCAAAGATCCCAGAGAATTCTAATCATTTAACTACTATTTTTTATAATAGTATTTTAAAATAACAACCAGAAGCTGCTTATATCATTTACATCATCTAATATTTCTAGAATAATCTATGCTATAGGACTATCGCTAGTTCATTTCCTTCTTGTTTAAAATTATTGAAAGATCACGTGGATGACAATTCATATCCAAGAAATTACTTTTAATACTCAACATAAGTATAAGCTATGTATATTACTATTTTATTTGTGTTGTTTATTTGTATTTAGTTCATGATAAAGGGGAACTGTGTATCCTACAGTAGGCTGATTTTAAGTAAGTCTTTTGATATGCTTAATATTATTTTCATAAAGAATTAATAGTTGGCACAGAATGAAACATCTGGAATCAGCTTTGGCCCTGTGATGCTCACATTCCACCAGGTGTAAGATATTTGATAACTTTCTCCATCAGCACACTTGTCCGTGAGCGAGTCTGCAAACACAGAGATGCTGCATATTGAAAAGCATCACCCAGGGACTATTCTATTCACACCTGAGCTCCTCCTCTCTTTTCTCTTCCTACTGGGTGTTTGTATGATTTCTCTTGGGCACTTCTAACAACACTACCAGGAGAAATTTGACTGATCCATGAGAATCACTTATATAAAACTTAGAGACTAGTGAAAGGAAAGAGGCTTTCTGAGGAATACACAATAAATCTATAAAATTTATGCATATACACTTTCCTTCTAGAAGTAGGCATCTCAGCCATAAGGAGACAGGTGGTTCATGTATCACTGGTCATTGGATAATCTTCTTTACCTTAATAAAAGCAAGAGCAAAACCATCACCAGTCTCCAAAGAATTGATGAGTACATGATACTGGTGTCCAAATAACTTGGAGGTGATGTGCCCAATAGCTAAAGCAGTCCACTGTGGCATCATATCCTGTTTATGGAGGGAAAATTTATGCTCACATTCCCAAACCCCAACTCTTCACTGGATATCAAAGATTTCGGATCAAGACCATGGATGATGTTTCTTTCCACCCAAAGTCCTTGCCTTTGGGAATCCAATGGGTAAGAGTGGGGGTTATCTGGTTTCTAGTGTAGCTACCCAAGGTCAGCTAAGTACTTCCGCTTTGCAATCCCTCAGCTGGGAGTGCTGAGGACTGTCCCTTTGGTACTACATTCCCACTGTCTTGCCTTAGTCCTCACAGCAATGCTCCCCAGGGACTAGTTAATGACTTTCTCTTTGGGGGAAACACATGGGAGCCAATGGGTCTGGAAGGATACATCAGGAAGTTGGATGGGCCTAAGGAAAGTTTCCAGAATGATCCTTAACGTGGGAGCTTACCACTAGCTAATTCTCTGGGACAGATGTGCAGGAAAGCGAGAGAAATAGGACCAAAACCCAAAATAGAGGTAGCATCTTTATAAGAATGGGACATATTGTTGAATATAGTAGCAGAATAGATAGTTTTTAGAAGTAATCAGCTAGGAGATTGGAAAGAGTAGTCATCTGGAGAGAATTGCCTCTTACAGATCAAAACTGTTAATTCTCATTCCAAACATCTGTCATGCAAAATTCCTTGGACTGGAAGAAGAGTACCGTTTTATTGGCTCAGTGTAAACGTGCCAAAATAACAGTTGAAATTATTTATTGTCACCTTTCCTGATGGCTTCTAAAGACTAATCATTGCAAACAAACGTGGATAGAAAAGTCCACCAAAGAAATGCAATCAACACTCAGATCCTCCATCCAGACAAAACTAGAAAACTAGGTGTTTGAGAGGGTGGAGACCTTGAGGAATCGTGCACTGCCCTCTCTATGTTTTCATAACTGATTTTAACTTAGTAGGCAGATGGATAGTTTCTATTGCTTAGATGAAGGGCAGCTAGGTGGTCACAACTTGAACAAAGATTTCATTTCAGGTGGTTCCAGAGCTACTCTCTTATGTTTCTAGAGATCACATATGATGACAACACTGTCTGTCGGGAATGAGAGAAGGTTAATAGTCAATGAGGAATAAAAGCTCAATTGTTAGTTATAAAACACTGCCAACTCCAGGAAGTGGATGGAGGATATAACATCTCTATCACTCTATTCTTATCCTTGATTCAATTAATTATATCTCCTGATAAAAAGGGCTTATATTTGAGTATTCCTTAAGATCAAGGGTTGACTGGGCAAAGGCAAAGAGGCTTTTCTGCAAGACTAATGACCATGACAATTCTCTCTGCATTGCTCAGTAAGCAGTCAGCTTGTCCTATTACCAGGAGAATCAGTAGGAAACTCTGTGAATAGTCTCAACATCCTTCAAGGTTTTCCAGTGACATCAGTGCAACGAAGGAGCATCTGGTGCCCAAGCTCAGACTGTTATTTTACCATTTTTAAGGACACTCAAATACTCTCTGCATGAAAATACAGAACATATTTTGGGAAACTTTCTTTCTTGGAGAACAGTGTTATTTCTAGCTCTGTCTGGTCCAAACATTCCTCTCCAAAGGATGCCAAGAGAAAAGGGAACCGTTTTCTTCTTCCTTGGTAACTTTCTTCTTGCAATTCTAGTTTCTAAATATGACCCTGAAGTGTTGTCTGAGCCCTTCCCTCAGCATGTGATAATAAATCCATCATTATATTACACAAATATTGCAATGAATTTCTCTCAGCCTCTCAATTCATTTCTAGACAGTAAGAAGAAGGAGGAGAATGATGATGAACAGTGTAATGTATTCCCTCACACTTTTTTCATGTGCTTTGACCTTAGCAAAATGATACACATTTATAGATAGCTATATAGATACATAGATATATAGATATAGATAGATAATTCCTAGACCAGTGAGTAAAAGGATTTACATATAAAACACATTTTGTGGCTTTGAATCTATAAACACCTACTAATGTGGTCTTTACAAATTCTCACAGTCAGTGAAATTTTATGCTCTGAATTGGCTCATATTTAAACAACACTAGCATAGTGATATATGTATATACTAATTCATACAATTCATGGAACATGACAATAAAAATTACTCAAATTTCTAATAGCAAATTGTTTATACTAGTAACTTCATCATGATTTCCACAGCAGGTTCACAGATCCTGGAAGTTTTGGTCTTGACTGTCAGAGCCAGGCAGAGACAATAAAATGATCCTAAATAGTGACTTTGTTTTCATCTGCTAAAAAGAAGCCAAGATTCTCAAGCAAATTTGTGTTCTTGAAGTTGTGGAGAGAAAATATCAAGATTGCTAACTTAGAAATACTTCAGGTTCCTGAATTTATTGAAAGCATAGATTTAATCAATAGGCTTGTATTATATCTGAGTTCCAAAATCTAAGATGAATGTCCAGAGAAAAACATGACAAATTTGAGGGGACAGATGTTTTAACCTCTATACAGTATTATTTCTAGAGCAGCATACAGAAAATCATTAAAATAGAATTGTATTCTTTACCTGAATCTGTGAAAGATTACTGAAAGATATCTAATTCAAAATTCATGTCAACAGTTTCCCAAATTTCCTTTTTCCACCCAATTTTCTTGACAAAGATCTTCTGAAGCTTCTCATTGATCTAAATCCCAGCTCAACAATCTCCATCTCATCTCACAAGAGTGCTTTTCCTCTTTCTGCCTCCCAGCTCTTTCAAGAGCCTTTTGTTAGGTTGAGCAACTAGTCTCTTTTCCGTTAATTAAAATACAATTTGTTCAGAATACCAAATAGTGATGAAAAACAATCAGACTGATACAGTGATTCTAGAGGTCCGTGGTAGGAGGTACAACTTTTAATGTTCACATGCAATTTTTTTTCCATTCCCACATATATTTGTCACCTGATAACTGTCTGATATTAAGGAAGGAAGGTGAGAGAGTAAAAGTCTAAGAACATAGGATTATGTGGAAAACCAGCACAGCAATAACCTCTTCATATCAGCATTTCCCTGCTTCTGCCATACATTGCATGAACGTCCATGACTATTCTGGGAGAGAGATTTATTTTCCTTCCGTAAGTGAAACTCAGAAAGTAGTATGGTTTTTATTACCTATATTGCAATTCTCTATGCAGTTTTACCTTGAAAAGCAAGAAGCATCTTTTCTCTTCACATGTATTCATAAATGCAAGTGCAAAATGGAAGATATAAAAATGTAAGTTCAAATTGTTAAAATAATTTTTGTTAATTGAAATAAAATAAGGTGGCTTTAAAATATCTGGAAAGAAAGCATTCCTACACTATTTGTTGATGTTGTAGGCATAACTGCCTGGGAATGAGATTCAGTCTGTTATCTGCCCTTCTTTGGGGTTATTGGCATATTTGGTTTCATGAAAGGTCATGGTCATAGATGTGATTTCCACTGGTATCCATGAATGATACTAGGATTTAAACTGTTATAGTTAGATAACTGTAATGCTAAGTGCATTAGTTTGGACCATTAGAATCCACAAGAAAACTGGGAATACATTCTTAACACCATACTGTGTTCGTTTGCCTTTACTTTTTGAGTGAACTTAAATTCACCTCTTTGGATGTTATCCAGAAATTTACCACTCATAGTGTTTGCCATCACTCACCCCATTCCTCAGAAATAAAATTTGATTATACACATGCATTTTATATCTGCTTCAAAGGATTTTAAACAGTTCTAATGTGGTTACCAACACAAAAAGTTCAGTATTTTATGAAACTTCAAAATATTCTGTTTTTTCTTGCTTTATATCACAGTTCAGTATTATAACTGTCAATTTGCTCCATGCTTACTCGTACCATTCATATCATCTATTTATTGTCTTTTCCTTGTCTTATAAAACAATTTGGGACAGGTAAAGTAGAAGTCTTATTATATACATTTCTTAACTCCTTCCCTGTGTTTTTCTCATCAACATTTACTGAAACCAGTTTTGAAACCAAGATGTTTGTCATCTTGGCATGCTGTCACATTCATCCATGTCACTCTCTTCTGATAGTGTTACAACCACAGTTTGACTGCCTAAGCCCTTTGAACATATCATCTAAATGCAATATTGCCACAAACATTATATTCAGTCACTAAAAAGTTTTTTGATGCTTTATGTCCAAAACAATAAACTGAAATTTAAACATTCTAAAATTTTAACAATTTTGAGCATAAGACCATTAAAGATTATTTGGTAAAAAATATTCTGAGATTACAAACAATAAAAATCCTCCTGCACTTATATATGAATTGAAGTCAAGAAAGTTTAACATTGACATTCTATGGAGGCCATACTTTTTGGCAAATGTCAAACTTACCCTTGTTTAAAGACAGTCATTTTTTAAGGGAAACTATTTTAGCATAGAGGCACAGCAATGGAATTTCTGAACATACAAACAGAGTTTGCCCTTTGATTAGTTCTTTGGGTGTAAATAAGTTTCTGTTTTAAATAGAAGAGACCTACATACTATTATTCTTAGAATTCTCATTATTTTAATTACAGAAACTATGATGTTTTCCCAAAGGTTAATTTGCTTTAGAATTTGTAGCTTAATTCTTTGTTATAGAGTATTCCAATTTCCCCAGAGTGGAAGTGATACTAATAAAAGAAAGGATGAAGAAATTTAAAGTTACAATTAATTAAATATGTAAGTCTACATATTGGAGCTTATAGAACAGTTACATCTTTTAGTTATTCAAACTGGTTTGAATGGAAAACTGATTAAATCTATGTGCACATGTTCTAATAAGAATCGCTCCTGAAATCAAATAGTTATTCAAACCCTTCGCTTATCTTTAATTGACTCTATAGTGTGTGATCCACAGATGTTATCTCACAAGGATTTAAGTTTCCAACTCCAGCTCATCCCCCCCCACCTACCTAATAATATAACTTGCCTCACACCTAATAGAAAAACTTGAGTTTTTCACATATCCCGATCTCTTCTCAGTACTGCAATAAATACACATGTACCATTTGTAAAATTAACTTAAAATAATATCTGGTCTCTGATCTGTGGTTTTGGTCGAATGAATATAGCCTTCCTTTCTAACAAGTTCAAGCCCTTTTTTTTCTTTTCTTTTTTTTTTAAATTGAAGTGCAGTTGATTTACAATGCTGTGTCACTTTCATATGTCCAGCAAAGTGATTCAGATATATATAAAATATACATGTAATATATATAATATTCCATAATATTCTTTTCCATTATGGTTTATTACAAGGTACTGAATATATTCCTTGTGGTATACAGTAGGTCCTTGTTGGTTATCTGTTTTATAGATAATAGTGTGTATCTGTTAATCCCAAAGTCCTAATTTATCCCTCCCTCCTTCCCCTTTGGTAACCATAATTTTGCTTCCTATGTCTCTGAGTCTATTTCTATTTTGTATATAAGTTCATATGTATCATTTTTTTTAGAGTCTACATATAGGTGATATCATATGCTATTTATCTTGCTTTATCTGACTTACTTCACTTAGTATGATAATATCAAGGTCCAAACGTGTTCCTTTCACTATGTCTTTAAATATCCTCAAGTTGTTCATATTTTTAAATTGATTAACTTGAACATCTTTTAGTAACTAGCTGACCTCTCATTAAAACTCCTTGAAAGAAGGTTTACTCAGAACCTTCATGTGCTCTTATTTTCATATTCTTCCATTTGGCTCCCACCCTTGGACTACTCTACACACAGGTGACCTAAAATTTACAAAATATTCTCCAATCTTTTACACTATACTCCTCCTCCTTGATTCCTCTGAAGCATTTGGTGCCTCAGGTCAACCATTATTTGTAAATTTCTCTTTCTTCCTCTTAAGATATTATGCACTTTGGGTGCTCTTGATATATTTATAAACTTCTTTTGTGAGTCACTGTCTTTCTTTCCTTTGCTACCCTCTAGATCCTAGTGTCCCTAAAGTGTGAGTTCCTTTGTGTTAAAATTAATCTTCAAAACTCCAATTAAGCTTTTATAACTCTTAAATTACAAACAGATGTTGATTAAATCTACTGTCATGACTTAAATTTACATTGATTTCTCCTTTATTTTCATGTCCCCAGAACTGAGAAATGTTAAGTATTCAGATCAAAATTGCTCATCGAGTACTTAGTGATGATGCAAAAGAATAACATTAGATGAAAATAAAACAACACAGAAAACAAATGTTCAGGAAAACTTTACAAACTAGATTGGCAATGGATTTCTTAACTGTAACATGGATGCTAGAAAATGTAGCAGTAGTTCTTTGAACATTGTAGACAAAATTATTTTCTACCAGGAAAACTCAGCCAAACTATCCTTCATGTGGGAGGAGTTTAAACAAGAATGGCAGATATATGATCATTTAGAAAGTTGATCCTTGCAGCTGCCTCTGTTAAGAAATTGTTGAGAATGTATTCTGGCCTACTGAGACTGTTAACAAAGAAGACAAATCTAGAAACCAGGTAACAGTGGCTCTTACTATCAGTAAGTTCCAAGGAGACAACAAGACTGCAGGTTAGAGAACAAAGTTTTAGTGAAAGAATGGAGATTGAAAGAGGAGTGTCTCAGAGGGACAATAAACAAACTCAGAAAATGAGAAAGTTTGACTGAGGGAGCAGAACATAAAATGAAGATATGATAAGAATAGTCCCAAAAGAAGATTTTATAAGATGGGCAAAAATCAATAACACTATTACCCCATTACTACTGCTACTACTACTACTGTCTTCAAGACAATCTATGAATGGAGTATGAGGCAAATTAAATATGACCATAATAGTATAAAGTTCTCTGGTATTTATTTCAAAATACAGAGTCAACTTATGGAGAAAGAACAAAGGAATCCTACCATGGGGTGTACAAGTAAAAGTGCAGGTGATGAAAGGTGAGATGTGAAAGTGGAAATGTGGGAACTTGTACATCAATGATAGCCTCGTCTTATAAAGTGGAAAGACAAGCGATGCCCATAAATATTGACCTTAACATAATCGGGATTTCATATATATTTTAAAATCAGAAGTGTAACTAAAAGATTAATTAAAATAATATATCATATATATTAAATACCTGTCAATAATTAAAGTAAAAATATATATTGGACATTTAAATTTTATGGAGCATATTTTTATGTATTGATGCGATACATAAGGTAAGATCTTTTAAAGGAGATAAATATAATAGGACTTATTAAACAGATATCACCATGGATGGACCTAGAAAATATCATACTAAGACAGAGAAAGACAAGTACTATATGATATCACTTATAATATGTGGAATCTAAAAAAATAATACAAATGAATCTATATACAAAACAGAAACAGACTCACAGACAGAAAGCAAACTTATGGTTACCAAAGGGGAAAGGGAGTGGAGAAGGGATAAATTAGGAGTTTGGAATTAACAGGTACACACCACTATACATAATATAAATAAGCAGCAAGAATTTACTGTATAACACAGGGAATAATATTCAGTATCTTATAATAACCTATAATTGAAAATAATCTGAAAAAATACATATAAATGAATCACTTTGCTGTATACCTGAAACTAGCAAATTATTAACTATACTTCAATAAAAAATAGTAATGGCACATTTTTTTTGCCCATTATACTGTAGGATATGTTTATTCTCTGTTTTTTTTTTCTAATAATATTTCTCTGAACTGCCTGAAGGCACTGGGAGATCTTGTTTTGGTTTGATTTGGTTTGGTTTTATGTAGTGATAAAATCAAACACAGTCCAATGTAAAATCCACTTTGCCTTGGTGTTCTGCTCTTCTTAAGCCTATAGTTATTGATACATTGATTCCTGGTTCAACGTGATGGCACCACACTAAACACTCTCTCAACAAAAACAGTCAAGCATAAAATAATTAGGATTTTACTTAACAGCAACAGTAAGTTTTTAGATGTGTAGGAATTAGATCCCACCTCTTCAAAAGTGTCCACCCACTTATACAGCCAACTATTTCAGGTAGACCAGTTATTTGTCGATCAGGTTCTTCGTACCTACAAATGTATCATACAGGCCATCATGCTCATCATTTTAAATCACTCTGTGTCATAAGGATGTCACCATAAGACAAACGTTCCATTCTCAGAGAAAATGGTGTTAATGCACAGAGATAATTTGGATTTGGAAACTGAAGTCACATTTCAAATAGTCAAATTTAGTAAAGACATGAGAAAGTCTTTTTTAACTTGGCTGCCCTTTTGTGGTATTTTTTTTTTCCAGTCCTGAAGCTCTCTTATTTCCAAACACTTCGTTATTTTCTCACCATGAGAATTTCTGTCACAATCTACATATAACAGTGACTAATTTAAATTCAGTCCTTTCATCTTTTTCTAGGCTCCTGATGTCCTCCTCTAAGCTCATTAAACCGTTTTGGCAAAACTACATATAGATTTCTGTTTTACTGTAACACATTTCCACATTCTCATCCTCAATGTACCTCCAAATTAGAGAAGGACATCCTATTACCCACGCTTTGAAAATATGATTTGATGGCTGGCCAACATTTTAAAATCTTCTCTACAGCCAACAAAAATGATAACCATCATTTTTGCCATCTCTTTACTTTTCTATTAAGGTGAAATTTCATTAAGTGCTTCTACATTGTCTTAAGAAAACTGAAAAGTGAGAAAGTGAAGAAAACCTTTATTAAGAAAGCCTCAGTATTCCAAACGCTACTCCTTGTTGACAGTGTTATGTACAAAGTATGCAGAATATTTAGCACGTAAGTTATTTTCATTTTATTTGTTAAGAAGTTTATAGAAAAAATGGAATTTGCCAGAATTTACATTTGCATTGTGTGCCTGCCAAACACGCAGATGGATGAACAAAGTCTAGTTTGTATTTGGACAAGATATCAACAATCTTGTGTCTCATGTTTGCTGTAGTTTTATTATAATCCTCATAGAAATCAAGAAGATTACTTGAAACTCCACGTTTCAAATCAAAGAACCTAAAAGCAAGAGGATAACTTTTAAAAATGTCTTCCCTTTTTTTGGCCATGATTGAACAACAAGCCTAATAAACTCTAGGGAACATGGTTATGGGTAAGAACCTCAGAATTAGTGCTATACTGTAAAGGGCCAAAACATCAGTATGAAAATGTGTTTTGTTGCAACACAGGTTGTTTGTTGCAACCTCTGAATTAGGAAATGCTACTTTACTAAATTTCTTAGATCAGTCAAGAGAACAATATGATAAATATTTATTGGTTCCTGTGGTACATCTAAACTAATTCAGCAGCCACTATTTTTGACAAGCAATTAGTATCTTTGGGGAGATGAAAAATCTTTTGATTGATTTAGAAGTGCTTTTGTTTCTCATCCTGGATTTGTGAGTTTCCATGTGTGCTCTCATATGCTGTGCTCCACCAGGGCCTGTGACAAGTTCTGCTCTGTAGCTTGTCCAACATGTTCTGCTGTGGTGACTTTCCTCCCTAATCCAGTGGTCTATATTGTTCCATCTGCCATTAGTATAACACAGTTGTTTAGTCTTCTGTTTGGTGATGTCTGAGTCATCCTAGTGTTAGTGTTGGAATAATTCATTTTGATCATCTTAACTGTTAGAAAAAATAGTCAAAATATTCATTGTTAAAATTTAATCTAGCATTCTAATGATACAAAGCATTACAGTTTATCCACAGGCAAAGTCGAAGATGAAATATTAATGCTCAAAATTTCAACACACTTCAATCGCCCATGTAGTCCTATAATTTGGAGTGAGCAACAATTTTCATGATCCATTGTTAGGACCCACAGCTCATGGTTTCCAACAACACAGGTCAGGGAAAAAAAGAATAACAGAGACTGCAGAAGGCTGATAATCTCTGTCATATCCATTTTACACTAAGAAGAGTATTGCTTTTAGCTTCTATTTTGGGGGCAGTTATACGGGTTCTGTACTTTTCCCCCAAACTTCCAAACTCATCATCAAAAAATAGAACTTTTCAAATTCTGGAAATGGTTTTTCCAAGATGCAGCACTTTTAGTGCAAAAAACAGGGGCAGACAAACTAGATGGTTTTTCACCCTGTGATGCTAACTTGTAGCAACTCATATAAAACAGTACATGGAACAAAGACCTTGAATAGAAAGCTAAGTGATGCACTGAAAAGGAGAAGACATAGAAACAGTATGAGGACTGGGACATGAGCATCACACACGTTTTCTGGGAAATAGAAGAGCAGTTTGTTAAAAAAACAAACACACGATAGTCAAAAAGATTACCACCTGAATAAACGAGGATCCTTGTGAGTAAAGTCAGAATAGCATGGTTATGTCTCTCTCTTTCTCTTTCTCTTTCTCTCTCTCGCTCTCTCTCTATATAGTATGTGTGTGTAGGTATACATGTCTGCACACGTATATACAGGTACCAAATTTATTTTCACTTATAGTTTAAATAAAGTTATTATACATACATATACATATATATGCTTTTCTTACTCTTATAGTAATACCTACTATTTAAGCCACAGTATATCACATTTGACAAATGAAAAACGTACACTCCATACTTATAATATGGGCTTCTGGGAGACAGCAATATTAAAATAAAGAGGGGTAAATGTAAGAGAGAGAAAATATAAGAGAAGAAGAGAAAACTGTTCTGAAAATCAATTTTGATTAGATGGAAAAAAATGAAAATTAGAAACAATGAAGTTGTAATGATATAGTAAGTCCCCTACATACGAACGAGTTCCATTCCGAGAGCACGTCTGTAAGTCCAAACAGTTCTTAAGTCCAACAAAGTTAGCCTAGGTACCCATTTAACAAAATTGGCTAGATAGTACCGTACTGTAATAGGTTTATAATACTTTTCACACAAATACATAAAAAACAAGCAAACACAAAAAGTAAACATTTTCAATCTTATAGCACAGTGTCTTGAAAAGTACAGTAGTACAGTACAACAGCTGGCATACAGGGGCTGGCATCGAGTGAATAGGCAAGAAATAAAGATACTGTGCTACTGTACTCTATACAGTCCTGTACAGTAAAGTACACAAAAGCACAACCACTTGTAGAGGATGCACGCACATGACAATGCATGCCAGACACATGAACTAACAACGTGATTAGACATGCGGTCGCACGCTTGCATCTTTGAGAGTTCGCAACTTGAAAGTTCGTATGTAGGGGACTTACTGGGTTTGAATTGAGCAAAACGAAATAACAGAATACCTTAATATTTACCAGAAAAGGCATCAGAATTACTCTGATAACTTAGTAGTTTTTATGACTGTTTTTTGTTAGTTTTAAAGTGGCTTACATTTTATTAAATGTGACTTTGTTATGGTAGTTCCTTTAGATATTCTTAGTAAAGGCTGACATTTTGCAAATTAAAAAATATATATTCATATAATTATATTAATTTATATTCAAATACTTCACACATATCTATTATGGCATCAAAATATGTTTGAAAATTTTACAAGTGTAGTTGCAATCACCTTTTTCTTTACCATTAATATTATTTTTATTTGAAGAAGTAAGTGTTAGCATTTTCTATTCAGTACCTCAGAATATGTTATTTTTATATAGCTTTGTCTTTTCAGTGTAAGCACATTATGTTTTATTGGTTTTATTCATTTATGGGAATTGCAAATGTCACCAATTCTAATTTTCAAAACACATAAGAGTGACCTCTTGAAAATTTCTAGTAGATTGGTAAATACTTTATTATTAGAGCTACAGAGAATCTATTCAAAATGTTACTGCCATGCAAGTATTCACTACTACAGATTAGATACTTGCATTGTTTTAAAACATTTCTATTCTGTACCTAAGTCGGTAGTTAAAAGTTAAATGATGTCTGTATACTTTTCTAATAAATTAGTTTGTATTACAGGCACATTTTTCAGTATGTTATGTAAAAGAAAGAAACCTGGTAGATATTTATAAACAGTGGTGCTAAATGCAGTTTTACTATAATTTATGGATCATTGTTTAATGTAATTTGCAAATATATCATGTTACAGTTTTCATAAGTCGCATCCTTAATGTATGGAAAGCATAAATCCATGGTATAAGGAGAACTACGGGTGTTGCTTCTGTAAATAATACAAACAAACCTCAATACTTTGATAGATTTATAGACAAATGTCACTGTTCTGAAAGAGAAGAGAAACCCCATGCACGCTAAATTAGGAGGAATGTACAAACTGAAAGTGAAAACCTGTGCTTCCTTTGAGATTGGTGAGAAAGATAGCAGGCATAAGGAGGAGGGAATGAGAAGGGACTTGGGATTTGGAGCACGTGATCACAGACAGGAGAGAAACCCGGAGAGATGATGTACTGAATCTTGCATGCTAATCGTCCTGATCTGAATATTCAACACGCATCCAATGTCTTTCTCTCTAAATGACTGCCCAAAGAATTTTTCCTCAAATAGATAATAAACCTTTTCTGCTGAGTGTTTAAAATAAAGATGAGATCAACTTCTTTCTTTCTGTGCATTCTCCCTTTGTTTCCTTATTTTTTATAAGCTTTAATGTTGTGTGCAAGAACTATATTCAGCGGTAATGACTGATTCAAAGATGTCATGGTTTCGTTTTGTTTTAAATGTTATTTTTAAATAAAATTTGCATATATTTAAGTTGTACAACATAATGTAATGATATATATATATATATGTATATGTATACATAGTGAAACAATTGCTACAGTCGAGCCATTAACATGTCATCTCACAGTTACATGTCTTCTGTGGTGAGAGCACCTGAAGCCTACTATATTAGCAAATTTCAGTATTCAGTACAGTATTATTAACTGTACCCATCATGCTATACATTAAATCTCTAGGCTTCTCCATCTTACATAACTGCAACTTTGTACTCTTAAACCAGCATCTCCCCATCTCTCCCACCTCCCCTCCCCTGATAATCACCACTCCACTCTCTGCTTCTATGTATTTTTTAGACTCAACATATAAATGAGATCATGCAGTATTTTCTTATTTCTTGTCTTTTTTTTTTTTTGCGGTATGCGGGCCTCTCACTGTTGTGGCCTCTCCCGTTGTGGAGCACAGGCTCCGGACGCGCAGGCTCAGCGGCCACATGGCTCATGGGCCCAGCAGCTCCGCGGCATGTGGGATCCTCCCGGATCGGGGCACGAACCCGCGTCCCCTGCATCGGCAGGTGGACTCTCAACCACTACGCCACCAGGGAAGCTGATTTTTAATTGTGCTGTTTGTTTTTTTGTGCTTGAGTCCTGTTATGTTGCTTATAATTTAAAATCTTAAATTTATTCAAATGTACTCAGTTAATTTGATATGTATTTTCACATTTAATCTGATATTTAAATTACAGAGAAAAATGTTCACATCATCATTTTTATAGATAAATCACACAGCAATGACTTTCCACTGTATGAAGGGTTTCATCCTATGTTTGCAGTCACTTCTCTTTTGATAAATTGATGGAACTCACAGGTATGATTCAAAGGATGGGTTTGATGAATTTTCCCAGGGATCATTACCTAATTTCTCTCTTATTTTATTACCAATATTTATAATATGTTGTGTTTGCTTTATCATGATCTTATTTCTTTTGTAAGACCCCAAAGAAGTTAAACTGAAAAACGGGAAAAATGAGCTTTAGCTTGATTCCCTCCAGGCCTGCACTGAAAAGGAGAGATCCTGATTCAGGGGTTACATTGGGGTCTGCTGAGCAGTTTCAGCCCTGCTTTCTCTTACTGAGGGTATGTGATTCCTTTAGAGTCTCAAAATTTTAAATCTTAATCTCTGAATTTGCGCAATTAAAAAAAATCTATAGAGTTAATAAGACATACAGTATCACACTACCAGTATTACAGAAAACTATACATAACCCCCAAACTATCCCCAGAACTTGGAAGATTAATGTATCAAGAACTCAGTACTCAGATCTGTCAAAGGCCACAACAGAAATGCAGTGGTAGCTGATTGAAAAGGGGAGAGAGAAAAGTCATCCCTGAGATGTTGATCAGTCCTCTTCAAATGTCCAGAATCCATAACATCTGAACTCAAGTCAACTGGAGAGAAATCAGTAAAATACAGAGATTAATATGAAGTCTCATTATACATTCACCATTTGGGGCAGAAAATTTAATTTTCAGTTCTTGTTTCAAAGTTTTTGTTTAGTGGTATTTTCTCTTTGAAATATAAATAAAAGTGAGAAGGGCAATATCTCAGCCTGGCATGTGACAATCCCACGATTCCTCCAAGCTCTTTCCACCTTTTGGCTTTGTGATACAGCTGATCTCAGACTGACCTTGTGGGAACACATGTTACAGATGTCAGAGTATATGAGTGTGTGAGACCCCAGACCCTTTGCCATGCTACTGATGAAGGCAAAATGTAAACATAGCCCTTATATATTTGGGGACCTTTTATGAAAGGACATTAACTTTTTACAACTATTACAACATTATTCCTTCTTCCAAACGGAAATTTTAGTAGATCTATTATATTTTTGTTCTATCCTTGTATATTGGGCAGATATGTTTATTTTTCAAAGTTATCATTGAAAAAGTAGCCACAACATGGCCTGATAGAGATTACTTACTGCACATCACTAAGAGATCCTAGAAAGTGACCTGGTTATAGTGCAACGGGAATATGTAAAATATCTCTACTTGTGGGAAAAAAAATGGAGTGCAGGAATACTAAGCTAACCAGATGGCTGATTTTTACCTATAGCTTACTGTCTGATCTTTCTTTGATTATTTGTTTATCTATTTATTATTTTATTTATGTATTGAACTTCATTTTATTGAAGTATAATTGATTTATAATGTATTAGCTTCTGGTGTACAAGAAAGTGATTCAGTTATACATAATATATATATTTTTTATTTTCTTTCCATTATGGTTTATTACAAGATATTGAATATAGTTCCCTGTGCTACACAGTATTTCCTTATTGTTTATCCATTCTATATATAATAGTTTGCATCTGCTAATCCCAAACTCCCAACCAACCATCCCCCACCCCCTTCCCCCTTGGCAACCACAAGTTTCTTCTCTATGTCTGCGAGTCTATTTCTGTTTCGTAGATAAGTTCATTTGTGTCATATTTTAGATTCCACATATAAATAATATCATATCATATTTGTCTTTCTCTTTCTGACTTACTTCGCTTAGTATGATAATCTGTAGGTCCATCCATGTTGCTGCAAATGGTATTATTTCATTCTTTTTTATAGCTGGGTAGGATTCCACTGTATATACATACTTCATCTATATATAGCATAGATGTAGTACATTTATCCATTCACCTGTCACCTAGTATCTGATCTTATATTCTCTTATTTATAAAATCCCCTGAGTTGTAGTTGGTAATGTGGATGTCAAAGCAGAGACGACAGTCCCTGGCTGTAGATGTGACATTGTGCCTGGTGTGAGATGAGGGGAGTGAGGGGGGGTAGATATGTACTTATCCTGTGCTTCCTTTTCCCATTTCCACAGACTGAGACCCAGAGCAAGAAGCCAAACATCACACTTAAGATGGCAGAACTCATGTACCCAATTGGTCTTTGGAGTAAACCTCAATCTAGACATTTCTGTCCATCAACATTTGAGGAGAGAGAATGTAATTTCCACCATATTTAATTAAACTGAAAGGTACACGCAAAAGTCATTTCAAATACATTGCCTGAAATTAAATAATATGGGTACATCTAACTGCAAAAAGACTGAAGAACAGATTGGTGGTCACCAAAGGTGGGGTGGTGAGAGGGAGGTGGGAATTATGGGTGAAAGAGGCCAAAGGGTACAAACTTCTCATTTATAAGATGAATAAGTCCTGGGGATGGTGACTACAGCTTACAATATTACATTGTATATTTGGAAGTCCCCAACAGAGTAAATCCTAAAAGTTCTCAAACACACAAAACTTGTGACTATGTGACATGATGGATGTGTTAATTTCATTGTGGTAATTACTTTGCAATATATACATATATCAGATTATTATGTGTACACCTTAAACTTACACAATGTTATATGTCCATTATATCTCAACTAAGCTGGGGCAAAAAAAAAAAAAAAGATTGGGATACATAGTCAAGGATCTCCTGGTGCTATTTGCATATTTTAGAGGTTAAAATAAACCCACAAACCACTCACTCTAACATTACATGTAAAATGAAAGTTCCCTCTTTATCTTTTTAACACATTCACTTCCTCCTACCCAGATTTAATTTCTCTACCAACATTGTTTTGTATTCTCACCATGCATTAAAATTTTTAATCAGTCCAAGCTGACAGAACAAAAAAGCAGTTCA
Source organism: Phocoena phocoena (assembly GCF_963924675.1). Lineage (NCBI taxonomy): Eukaryota > Metazoa > Chordata > Mammalia > Artiodactyla > Phocoenidae > Phocoena > Phocoena phocoena. Next base: position 4,032,120 of record NC_089223.1, read on the forward strand.
TATATTTCTTAGATCTGTTTGAACAGATTTAGACTTAGCTTTGAAGTTGGCATACAAAGATATTTTGTTTGCCATATTCCTTTACACAATGTTTTGCAGTTACTATCTTATACATGATTAATATTTTTATATAGAATTATTTCCTGCTTCTAGATGAAGTCAAATGATAAAAATACATCTACTGAATTCCAGAAAATCTTCTAAAATACCTCAGAAGATGATTTATCTGTTTTTATATCTGTTGATCAAAACAATGGTGATGGTGTTTTTTTTTTAATTAATGAAATTAGAGACTATTTACTACAAACACATCAATGCTAAATCTTTACTGAAAAAAAAATTGTACATAAGTAAATATATTTAAACCAGCAGCACCATGTAGTAAATCAGTCAGAGTATAGTTTTAGAACATTTCTAAATTGGTAAAGGTATAACATTCAGATGCCTAAATCAGGAATAAGAACGCTATTTAAAAAATAACCTACATAGTCTCAGAAGACTCTCAGAAGAGCCTGTTTGTAAAGAGGGTTTGTAAGGCCAGTTCTTTAGTTACAGAAAAATTGACTAAGATGTCTATGTGACAGCAGGACTTGGTCTACACATTTTAATTGCAAAACTTAATAAATAAAAGGGAAAAATTATTTTTTATCCCTTAAAACATTTTTGTTTATAGCTGAAATAAGCCATTAGAAGAGGTTAATAGCCACTGATGGCAGCCACAATGACTGCAAGAAAGATTTAACCTTGGTAATCATAATATTTTACAAAAATAATTTATTTCCCCTGACACAATAGTTCTATATAAGCAGCATATACCTGGTATATCAGTGTCACTTAAATCATTAAGTGTTAGAATAAAACATGCATAAATATTTCTGTCCAATTTTTCTTTCAATATTAAAGACAGTAAGAGAAACAAATAAAAAGCAAAGAGGTGGCTTAAATGAGGTCTGAATGTTTTCAAGTTTGTTATCACGTGTGTGTGGTAGTGAAAGAACAAGGAAGCATGACATAGGCAACTTTAAAAAAGATGAGTGTAAATTTTCTTAATACAAAATCAGTAATAGATAACTATTACGGCATTTTAAATAGTCACATTCTAGTAAGTGTAGAAAGGATGTTCATTATAATTAGACATATTACTTTAATATTTGTTTATAACCATACACAGGTAAGGATTTTGTATCGCACAGAAAATTAAATTTAAACTAGGCTCTGGGGTTCATTTGCATTTTGACCTTGGCCACATTATTGGCTTCTGTGAGACTCAGTTTTTGTTGCTGTTTTTAACGTAAAACGTAGGGAAAACCATCTCTAACCTGCAGCATTTATTTTAAAATGCTTATTATCTGCCAGATACTCTGCTAGATGCTAAGGAGATACAAAATGAAAGACTGATCCTGACTTAAAAAATATTATATCCCAGAGAGAAACTATGAGTGCAGGATAGTGTGACGTGTGTCGCCGGATAACACTCCACACTCTGCACTGTGTGTTCAGGAAGGGAAGGAAGATCTGCCATCAGACTGGGTCAAGGCGAGTCGTGGCGGAAGGTTCCTTGAAGTATAGACTGAAAGCAGTGGGATGAAGAAGGGGAGTGTATTCCAGGTACAGGAAAGAGCATAGGTAATGTCAGGGAGTTATAAAATGACATGGGACATTCTTCTGGAATGAACAGAGAGAAAAGAAGGAGAGGTAAGGACCGATGATGGGAAACAAAGCATGGGGAGAAGGCACCAGCCAAATGATGAAAGGCTTTATGTTCTAAGTCAAGCACTGAAAGATTACCAGGATGGACTGCTGTTAGAATACGAAGGCATGTTTGCATTTTACAGAAACGATTTTGGTACGGTGTGGTGATTGTTTGAAAGATGGCGAAAATAAAAGCGAGAAGTGCGATTGAGAACCAAATCTGGATATTTAGGCTGAAATAGGGAGTAGTAACAGAACTAGGGACAGCGGGAAGGGAGAGAAGATGAAGAAAGCGAAGTTGAACAAACAGAAGAATTCTCAGACTCTGGTGGATGATCAGGCGGGGGACAGAAGGAAGGATGGAGTTTTCTGGGTCTTAGCTTGGCTGACTGCAGAAACAGGGCAATTCACAAGCATGACAAATACAGGGAGAGTGGACGTTTTGGGAGAAAGATCATCTGGCTTCAGATTTAAACATATTTATTTTAGCTTTTAATCAGACAACTCAGTGGATATGCCAGATGGGCTTTGGCTCAGAGGACAGAATCTGACGTAGATTTGGAGCTGTTGGGAGTTTTGGCTTATATGTGCTAATCAAAAAATCGTCCGGCTGACGTCATCCAGGACGAACATATAGAGAACGCAGAGCTCTGGGGAGGAATGGTGAATATGAGACAAGTAGAAATAACAAAAAGTTTTGTTGTGATACATAATTTTTTAAAAAACTTGGTTTATATCATAGTAAAGAATAAAAATATCCATAATTGGGTATATATGTAATTGGTATATATGAGTAAGCATAAAATACTATTAATATATAGTATATTTATTTATAATATATAAATGATATGGTGTGTGTGCCCATGCACACGTGTGTGTATGTGTGTGTATAATATATATGTTATATTTTACATATGCATAATCACTACATTGCTACAGGTCTAGAGTAACTAAAAAATGTGCTTGTAATGGTCATACAGGTTTTTAAAAACAGAGAAAACTTTTTAGATGTTTCATTTTATAATGAAATATTAATTTAAAAACAAATATAAATTGTATTTGGAAAAATTGTTTAGACTTGCCATTTCATTTCTTTAGTTAGCTATAGATTTGCTCTATCTTTACTCTCCTAGCCTCAAAATTATTTTGACTCAACTATTCCCTTAAATGGAATTCTCCCTTTCTTCATTCCATTTCACCTACTTCAGACATCTTTGAACTATATATTGTAGTAAACATCCCATTGATCAGAGCAAATATCAGACCAAATCTGATCTTATTTTACAGAAGATAAAAGAAAAATCTGGCATAAATAGAAATTAATAGTCTATTATTAGTTTGTATTTGACTTATTTTTTAAAAAGTCAAAATAATCAGAGTTTCCCAGATATCATAACATACAGTGATGAATTTTCACTATATTTGCCAAATGAATAGAACAACAGAAAGTAGTATTACTCTATAAGTGCCTTTTATGTGTACTGAATGAAGATTTACTGCCTGATGACCAACAAATGACTGCTTTGTGTGTGTGTTATGATCTAATAGCCATAGACATCTGAGTGCACAGCCTCAATAACTGAGCGATAAAGGCAGGTTTGCCTGAAGTCTTCCATTAAGGGAAAAAACATATCCTTCAGGTCATTTCTGGAAGAACAGAAAACTGAATTGCAATTAGACCTTTCACTGGGAGAAATAGCTCAATCTAACTTCATTTACAAATAACAAAAGGAGCAATGATAGCAATTTATCATCCGTCTGTGCCAAGAAAATACACTGAAGAAGGTAACCAGAGAGATTAGAGACAGCATTGGTATGTGTTCTAGGATGCCTAAATGAAAACCAAGTACTGCATGCGCTGTGGACACTTAGACTTAGTTTCTTTCTCATTAAAAAAAATCAAAAATTTTGAGGATACTTTTTAATGACAATATGATATGGTACATTTACCTTTTAAAAATATATTCCTTAATTACTTTGATTTAGCAGAGATATGAAGAGATATCATTACTCATCTCGTGTGACTCTCAATTTCTGCCTCATTTTTTTTGGTATTACTGATGTACATTTCACTTTTTACATATGTTGTAAACACCAGTACATTATTACTGTTTTGAGTTTAGCAGTCGATTAACTTTTAGAAAGATTAAAAAGTTTAAAAATAAATTTATCCCTAGTTTGATTTTGCCATTCCCAGCACTTTCCATTGCTTGTGTAGATGAAGTTTCTGTCTATAATATTATCATATTAATATGATATAAGTTTGTAATATTCCTTCAGCCTGAAGAACTTCCATTAACTTCCTTGTAGTGTAGTGCAGGTCTGCAGGTAATGAACTCTCTCTGTTTTACTTCATTGGAAGAAGGCTGCTTTTCTCCTTCAATTTTGAAAGGTAGGAAGAAAGTGAAAGATGAAAATTTGAAAGAAGAATATAGGTTGGTAGATTTTATTTTATTTTTCTTCCAATGCAAAATGGTTCAGCCCACTCTCTTCTCATATAGTTTTTAACAAGAAGACTTCTGTAATTCTTCTGCGCCATTATTTTTCTATTCTTTCTGAAATTTCAGTTGCATGCATGTTAGACCATTTGATATACTGGCAGCAATATAATCTATTACTTTCATTTCTACTTTATTTTCTCTTTTGTTCTAGTTTGGGTAATGTTTATCAGCATTTCTTTAATATCACTTATTTTTCAAACTTCTTCAAATTCCCTGATTAAGATTATGATAATCTAAAAGACTTTCAGGAAAAGAAATTGAAAAAAAAGATTGTGGCTATTCAATCTTTAAAAAAGTAGGATTGAAATTTGATGAGATACAAAGTCAAAAGAAGCAGAATATATTCCAAACAGAATATAAAATTAAAGTACACCCATACATATTGCATAATATGTAGAATTCCAAAGACTAGCAGAAGATCTTAAAAACATCAATATAGAAAAGAGAGATAGCATTCCAATAAAAACAAAATAGGGGAAATATTATAGCAATTATTAACAGCACCATCTCAACAGCAACAATGAGTATCTTGCCTTTTATCTCACTTCTATAATATAGATTCTAAATCTTGAGAAAGGATATTTTTGGCTTCGAAGTACTAACAAAAAAAGAACCACAGAGATGAGAAAGCTAAATATATTCAAAGAAACTTTTTTCTCTCAAATCAAATTTGCTCTGACAAGACTATGTAGTACAGCTTTAAAAAATGCCACTGTAAATGGGTCTAATGTGATATGACAAGACCAGAGAAACCGGATATAAATTTACATTTTTGAAAATGTTTGTTGCTTCGCATGATACATTTAGTGTGTACAACTCCTTTTGTAGTTTTTATTTTTACTATTTAAGTCTGGAAATGATGTCAAATTTTTGTATTTAATCAGTGTGTTTTCTTCAGTGATATACACTGCATTACACATTGATGTGTATATCAATATATACTGATATGTGTTACACTTACTCATATAAACACATAAATAATAGGGGGTGAAAACCATAGTCTTTGCATTCTCTATAGCCTCTACAGACAGACCTGATCTTAAATGTAAACTTGTAATGTTGTGTTGTACAGAAATAGAGAAGAGTATTAAAACAAATTTAAGGAAGTTTTAAAAACTAACTTTTGGGTCAGAAAACCTATGTTTGAATAGCTGTGTTGGTAGAACGTAAGTTGGTACATCCTGCCCAAACAAACCCTCTGGGCCTCTCTATCAAAGAAACAAGCGGGGTGATGGAGGCTGTAGAGGGATGAGGTTGAATAGCTCTTCCAGGATGGACTTTAGATTCATCATGTGAAAAATGAACGCTTCTTTTCCTTTCAAACTTGCTTCTCCTTCCTTGTGAAATATTTTACAAATCCAGACAACCATTCATTTAGTCAATCAAGCTAGGGGGTTATGTAATTCACAAACTGTTCCTGTCCGTTCACCTGCTCTTGGTAAATCTTATCAGTTATTGCCCTGTCTGCTTGTATAATAGGTCTCAGAACTGTTTTCTCCCCCTCTCCATTTCCATGTATAGTATACTGCTTTAGTTGAGGGTCTAGTCTCTTTCAATTACCCATAGATATCTCTCTATAGTTCAATTTTCTTTCCACAAACATATAATCTTTATTATGCTTTCTGGGTGAGTTTTCTGAATTAAAATTTTGACCATTCAACTCACCACCATAAAATCTCTCATGGTTTTCTATTATCTACAATACAGAATGAAACTCTGTAGCATGTTTGGGCATTTCTCTTTTATTTAGATTATTTACTGATATTCAAAGGTTTAATTTCTCCCATTTTGGACTTAGTTTGTTATCCTAGAGCACTGAGTTTCCTCATTGTGTTTTTTATTAAGAGTGCGCATTTTGCTGTTGTTAAATTTGAAATGAAGGTCAAAACACCATAGATAAAATTACAGAGAAGAAACCAAGTAGGTGTTAAATGAATGTAGATAAATATCTTCATTTTTCAAATGATGAAAAATGCCTGACTATATGAGCACATTTGTATGGCCATCATTAGGGACCTCTTCCAATGACGTGCTGTTTTTAGCTTTACCTTATCCATCTCTGCCTGAGGAAGTGGAGCATAAGATGGGAACTAAGACCCCTCAAAGTAGAGTCAGGATGTATAAGGTTTAGGAAATGTGTTTCTGGATTAACACTTCTGACGTTTGCCCACACCATTTATTACTTACGTGAACTTCACTGAGTTACTGAAACTCTCCTTATACCTTTGATAACTGTGACAATAATAGTATCCGCTTCATAATGTTGTTTTGAAGATTGAGTTAATACATGTAAGCAATTAGAAGGTTGCCTGGATGGTAACGAGTGCTCAGTAATGTGACGTATTATCATGATTATTATATTTTAAAACATTACACATAGCTACTGTATCAGTCAATTGTATGGGTAAAACAAGTGCATTTTTAAGATTTAAAAGAACTCAAAACAGTTCATTTCCTAAATGTATTGCAGGAAGATAATAAGGAGATGCTGCAGCAAATGACAGGAGGGACCAAAAAAACAGAAGACTAGGATCCAGAAAAGTGTGGAACTAAACTAGAAAATCATCCCAAATGGTAGCTGAATGGCTGAGAAAATAAATATCATAGTGAAGCAGAAAAATGGATGGCGAAAGGAGGTTGGATTCATCCAATAGAGAAGACTCAATAGGAGTTCATTAGTTGGAAAGTTTGGGAAAATAGTTGGCTAATATGTAGATATGTATTTCATGAAAAAGGAATGTAAATTATTAATTTTAAAGAAGTATATCAGAGAAGACATTTCTAAAATATAGTACTTGGATCCGTGATGAAAACTTTTTACATAAATATATTGTAAATTCTGTTTATATTTTCTTACCTTTACACTAAAACTGAAGATAAAGGTATTGTTATGCTGTGTTTGAAGGGCATGATGTAAGTCACAAACCTATAAAACATAACAATATAATATGGATCGCAGAAATTAAGAGTTGGGAGCAGGGGAGCAAAGCTTAAAAAAGGAGTAGTGTTCATATTGCCCTAATCTTTCAAAATAGGGAGTCAAATGATAATTGATAGAAGTTAACATATAAATGAAACAAATCATTAAAAAATTTAAAGCAACCAATAAATAAATTAAAATAGGGATATAGATATGATTGGAAGATGGTTGGCAGGAGACAGGGTGAAAGAGAAAATAAATGAGCTAAGTTATCATCTGTTATACCAGTAAAGTAATAGCTAGTATCTCAGATTGATAAATCAAGCACTTATGGGAAAGCATATTACTATGATATATAGTGGTAACTAACAGAAGAGTGACCTAAAAGAGTCAAAAGAAGTTGGGGGGAGAACCGTAGAAGGCATTGGAAAGTGATAGTAGCAGGAAATGGCTGTATCTTGTTAAAGCCATTCTGTTTTTTTAATGTGACTGTATTGTATACCAAAGGATAATAAAGCAGATAATATACTAAAAAATAAAAAATTAACACCATATGAAAATATAGTCATTCACACCAGCAATCAAATAATTATTAAATTTAAAAATTACAGTGAGATTCTTTTTTGTATGTTTTTAAAAGTAACAAAAAATTAAATTATAATATAAATAAGGGGCTGGAAGTGATAAGATGAACATCCCCACACAACCTAGTGGAAACATGTCAAATAATCACTCATAAAAACTTAGTATTAAATATCAAATATTTTAAAATTATCTTTATTTAAAAATCTATCCCAAGTAAATAATAGAAACTTGAAGTCAAACTAAAGAACAAATATTAATTGGATTTTCATTGCACTTTCAATTTTAAAATTTATGCCTTGAATTCAAAATTTTGACATATAAAAATGCACCATGGAGTCAAGGAATTCAGATTACACATTTGGAAATTGAAATATAATAAGAAGTTAATTTTAAATAAGAGAAAATCCAAGTCAATTAATAATTTGTCAAATATCAATATCATCAACTCTTCCCTCTTCATAATATTTATAACAAAATAAATAAAACCCTATGATTCTTAAGTCATTATATTTCTTGGGGTCAAGAAAGTCATTGGTGTAGATGATGGGTCTCCAGGATGTACTTAAGCCACAGCAAGTAGTTATTAAGCTACTCTTTTTAAGTATGTGGTAGAATATAATCTCATGGGGAAAGAGAATTAGTTATTCTGTTCTCTCTGCTGAATTCTCAGGATCTAGTTAAGTGTTTTCCTTGGCAGGTGTTCATTAAAGATTTGTTAAATCAATGAGTTAATTAACATATCACTTAGAACTATTTCTTATTTTTCCTTTCACACTGTGAAGAGTGTTTTAGCGACCAGAGAAACAAGGAGATGGTCATTCACTGTACACTTTACTAAGGCTGCCAAATCATTAAGGACACCTACTGTACCTACAATATTCTTTGAGTGGCTGGCTTTCTTTAGTCATTAATGTTTTAGATGCTAAGGAAGCCATGAAAATGAGAGGCTCCAAGAATTTACTGAAATCTAGGGTATGTAGTTGACAATTCCACAATCCATGGGCTAGGTAGGAACATGAGAAAGTTACACTTACATCTACATTTGTGTATAAACAAACAAGTTGTGAATAAACAACATGGGTCTCAGGCTGGTTTTAGTTAAAAGGTGACAGAAATTTTCCTAGTCTTCAGAATAATGGCCTAATAAATTAATGCATTCATTTTATTTTTTTGCCATTTAAATTCTAAACACTTCAAATGTATTTGTTGTTTTTGTGCACATTCACTTAATATATTAGCAGCTTTATGAAACTCTCTATTATGTTGAAATCAGAAAATTAAAGTAAACTCAGTGGAAAATGTCACAAGGAAAATTTAGAACCTGCTTAAACTGGGCAGGCTTTGTGAGATATGATGGAAAATAAGATATTTAATGTACTCTATGTTAATCAGTTTTATTATTTGTAGTCACATATTGCATATTTACTAAAAATCTCCATCTACGTTTACTAAAAATAAGTTGGAATATTAAAATAAATGTGATTGATGCATTTTGGATGCATGTGATATTATTTCATCATGATGCATATATATTTGAAAAGTTATAATGTCAGAACTCTGCATTTATCAAAAGACTCTTTTCATATCCTGTGGACTTTTTATTCCTTTTCTTTTTTCAAGACAGTTAATAAAAAGCAAGAGAAAATTCACAGCCAGATATATCACAAGAGCTAAGGAAAAGCAAACAGCTGGTACATAAACATGGCTGTAGATTCATTAGATCATGAATATATATTCACACTTCTCTGCCATTTCAAGGTGAGAAAACTTAGTTATTGTCAATGCCATAGCGTTGCAATAGCTAATTGGGCTGAAACTGCTTGAAATATTATAAACAAGACATCGCAGTCATCCTTACAGGGAAAAAGGAAACAACTGCAGCTGAAGCCAGGAGAAAATAAAGCTACCCATATGGCTCTAGGAAACCACTGCCAAAAAGAAAAATTCCCAGAAAATGTAATTTCTTTATTATAGGGGTTGATTATTATTCTAAGTACTCTGAAAATAATTCTCCTTTTTCTGGAAATAGTTTAAGAAAAGACTTCTCTTTATCTGACTCAATAATAAGCCCATACTCATAGAACTTAAGTAGTATATGTGCTAGCATTTAAAGAGGAGGAATAAGCACATTTAACTGAACTTAAGACAAGAATGGATAAATATTTACTTAAATGCCCACATATTTTTGGAAAAGTGGAAAAGACATAGTCTTTTAACATATTATGTACATATATTTTTGTATGCTAAAAATAAAACATTTTTGTTAAATCCCTAACTAATACAAGGTGTAGAATGTTCATAGAAATTAACAAAGAACATAGTTTTAAATGAAAATATGAATCCGTATTAGTTGCAAATAATGACTTGAATGACCCTTAGAGAAATTTATATTATAGAGTAATTTCTTGGGAAATTACTTCTTCTGACTTTCCACTGTTTAACAAGAAACAAATCACAAAAATGTATGTAAGCATATTATTTTAATTTATTTTTCAATACATAGGAGGTTCCATATTTGTTTCTAAACAACTATTGATAAAATACATAACAACTTCATGATTTCTAGAAATAATATAAAATACCATGTCATGTTGTTGGATGAAACTAGGCTCTGTCTACAAGTTTAACTGATAAAGCTGGTCTTAATTCTACCATATCTGAAGCTACTGCATATTTACTTACGTATTTGTTTCAGTTCCCTCCATGCTTTCATTCTATTCTTTATACCATGTAAAATAGATAAATTCGCTATGATCCTTATTTACTTATATTCTAAAATTGACTCCTACAGGTTTCATATTAACTTCCTTAAGGGGACTTTAACTCAATTTTCTTTTCCTATTTTAAATCTTTAATTTCACTGTTGGCATTCTAGAAACAAAAATTCAGATGATTTAAATTCTAATGGATTTTTACTGTTGACCTATAGGCAGCTCTGAATACAGGATGTTTTAAAATCTGTTGTTTTCATGTTTAGTGGACATAATGATTTTACTGGTGAAAATCTTGTTTATTGAAAACTACAAAACATGCTTGATTGAAATTTCTAAATTTCTAATTAAAAAATAATTAAAAAAATATCAACATAATGGAAAGCTACCACGTGTTTATGAATAAGATGAGTAGGTATTGTTATTATGGCAAAATTTCCTCAATTGATCTACAAATTCAAGGAAATTCTTCTTAAATAATAACAATAATAGTAATAAAAAGTTTAGGATGAAATCATCTTCTGGAAGATTTTGGTGCCTGTTCCTTACCCTGTTTGATAGGTGAATTTCAAGATCCCCTGTTTGCCAATATCAAAATATTACTGTATCTTTACAGATGATATTTACCAGCATTTCAGTCCTCAAATTTGAATTGAATTTCCTCACACTGATTTTGCTGGTGTAGTCTTGATTCAACAGCAAAGAAGGTTAAGATATTCAAAATCATCATAAAACCATTCAAATGGTTTTATGCGGCAAATTTAGTTTGCCTCTGTGATGAAAACAATGTAAAATCACTGCTTGAAAAGTCCCTTTATAATCTGCTTTAAAGTGTCACTCAAAAAGTAATGATCCATGATAAAAGCAACAAATCCTTTTTAAAATCAGTTGATGCTAAAGACAGCTTTTCATAGCTTGTGGCAAATTTACAAACCACATCTATCATTTAAAAAATCTTAAAAAAAAGAAATAAAAATGATATGATAGGTTGTTTCATTTCTCTTTAACAAAGAGGTTCATGTAACAATCTTCCAATTGGTAAAATTTAGTCATGAATGTATCATATACTGAAATCTAAAGACATTTCTTATGAGATTATTTTTTTTTCTCTTTTTTTTGTTCGATAATGAGAAGAACAATTCAATATAAGAACACCTGGAGCGTCTACTGATCTGAGGTTGAAAGGAAAATTGTCTGTTTCTTTAATTAGCTCTAATAGCTTCTAATAGAGGTAATTTGTGTAAAAAGAGGTGCTAGGAGGGGGAGCTAAAAGCAATTTACATCAGTGTCAAACACAGACTATGCCTAAAGGCTTTGCTTTCTAATAACTCAGACTAAGGAAGATCTAGTAAAATTAAACTTGTATATAAAACCAGATTCAGATTAAAGAAAATTTTATTTTTTACATCAAAGAACAGGCAAGTTTCACACCTGAGAGTGGTTGCTTTCAAAAATATATTTAGGTAAGTTTTATTTTAATAACCACAGTATTACTTTATTTCATTAATACATAAAACAGTAAGCACATTACATATAACAGTATATTATTGGGTTATAGATGCAAGAACATCCATTCAGCCTGGAGACACAGCTTGATACACACACAGTGGTTTGTTCTTGACTCTGATGTTCTTTGATTATGAACTCCTATTAGGTTGGTCTTGGAAGTGGAAATTTGAACCCTAATTTTCAAATGCTTTCTTTTAAATGGAATTTGCATTTGCTTCTCCTGGAAGTCAAAGTTCACTTCTAAACTAGGACCACATTGCCCCCTTACCTTCCCCTGGCTTAGTGAAGGTTTCAGATTCTGCACCCCTGCTTATCCACTGGCCAAATGCTTAGTCTTACTGTGGAAATACTGATAAAATTATGTTTTTTGGCAGGCTGTCTTCCTTTGCAGTGCAAATAACCATTGAGAGCATCTGTTTTAAAACATCATTTTGTCACTATTTCTAAGTATTTTATAAACATCATATACTGGTTTTAAATAAATAGGGAACAGAAAAACATAGAAGATGAAACTGTAATTCTATTAATCCAATATACAGCTAAAGAGGGACGTTAGCTGTTCTAAAATGACATCACGATACTGTCACTTGTTGGCTTACTAACACCTGTGAGATTAATTGCTTGAATTTATTTCTGTAAGCCTCAGTTTCAGAACTCTGAAATGGGGAAATAATAATACACAATTAAGATTATTCCATCTATGTTCTTAGTTGTTACACCGAGTAAATATTCAATATACAGCAGCTATTATTTATCTCTGTTATGATTACTTGTTACATAATGCAGAGACAGGAGATGGTTCTGAGAGGACAAGGAAAATACAAGAGTAAGAAAGGTAATTAGTAAAAAATGCAGTTGTATATTGAGTGAGATACAAGGAGAACAGTAAACAAAGATAGATAAAAAGAATGGTAAATAGGCATAGAGACTCTTGGAATAAGATAAATAAAGAGTTATTTAGGTTCAGATAAATTAGGCAGATAAAAACAAGGAAAATAGAATTCTGGAGAGACAATCTCAGAGAAAAATAAGAAGTCAGTGAGAGACTATGTAGATACAGAATTGATTTACATTCATAAAGATTAATATTTAAGTAACTGAATTTAAAAAAATTGAATGTCCCTGATTATACAATTACATTAATGCAGATTATTTCCATTTTATTTCCATTTATTGTGAGTGATCACAGCCATAAGTCTAGTAATCATCAGTCCGCATATAAAGTTATTAAAATTTCATTGACCATATTCCTTATGCTGTATATTATATCCCTGTGGCTTATTTATTTTGTAAATGGAGGTTTGTATTTCTTAATTCCCTTCACCTATTCCATCCCAGCCCAACTCCCTCCACTCTGGAAACCACCTTTGTGTTCTCCGTGTCTATGAATCTGTTTTCATTTTGTTTCATTTGTTTTGTTTTTTAGATTCCAAATATAAGTGAGATCATACAGTATTTATCTGTCTCTGACTTATTTCACTTAGCATAACACCCTCTAGACCCATCCATGTTGTCACAAATGGCAGGATTTAATTTTTTATGACTGATATTTCATTATATGTGTATAAAATATATGCACATCTTCTTTATCCATTCATCTATGGGTGTACAGTTAAGTTGCTTCCATATCTTGGCTACCATATCTTGGTGAAAAAATGTTACAATGATGGTTGGTTAGCATATAACTGTTTGAATTAGTGTTTTTGTTTTCTTCTGATAAATACCCAGAAATGAAATTGTTGGATCATGCGGCAGTTCTATTTTAATTTTTTAAGGAACCTCCATGCTGTTTTCCATAGTGGCTGCACCAATTAACAATTCCACAAACAAGGGAGTGTCCCCTTTTCTGCACATTATCACCAACATTTGTAATTGTTGTCTTTTTGATGATAGCCTTTCTCACAAGTGTAAGGTGGTATCTCATTGTGGTTTTGATCTGCATTTCCCTGATGGTTAGTGATGCTGGACATCTTTTCATGTGCCTGTTGGCCATTGGTATGTCTTCCTTGGGAAAATGTCTATTCAAACCCTCTGCCCATTTTTTAATAGGGTTGTTTGGGTTTTTTTTGTTGTTGAGTTGTATGAGTTCTTTGTATATTTTGGATATTAACCTTTATTGAAGATATTATTTGTAAATATCTTCTCCCACTTAGTAGGTTGCCTTATTGTTTTATTGATGGCTTCCTTCCTGTTCAAAACGCTTTTAGTCCCTTTTATGGTTTCAGACCATACATTTAAGTTTTTAATCCATTTTTAGTTTATTTTTGTAAATGGTGTGAGAAAGTTGAGTTTGATTCTTGTGCATGTAGCTGTCCAGTATTCCCAGCACCATTAATTGAAGAGGCTATTATTTCCCCATTGTATACTTTGCCTCCATTATCATAGGTTAATTAGCTATATACTTGTGGGTTTATTTATGGGCTCTCCATTAATCTATATGTCTGTTTTTGTGCCAGTACCATACTGTTTTGATTAGTGTAGCATTGTAATATAGTCTGAAACCAGGGAGTGTGGTATCTCCAACTTTATTCTTATTTCTCAAGGTTGTTTTGGCTATTTGAGGTCATTAGTGGTTCCTAGCAAATTTTAAAATGATTTATTTTAGTTCTGTGAAAAATGACATGGGTATTTTGATAGGGATTGCATTAAATCTGTGGATTGCCTTGCGTAGTATGTATACTTTAACAATATTTTTCCAATCCATGAGCATCATACATATTTCCATTTATTTGTGTCATCTTCAATTTTTTTCATCAGTCATATAGTTATTAGTGTACAGTTTTTTACCTCCTTAGATTTATTCCTAGGTATTATATTTTATTTTTTTGGATGCAATTGTAAACTGGATTGTTTTCTTATTTTTCTCTGATAGTTTGTTGTTAGTGTATAGAAATGGATCAGATTTCTGTACATTAACTTTGTATCCCGTAACTTTACTAAATTCATTTATAAGTTCTAACAGTTTTGGTTTTTTTTTTGGTGGTGCATTTAGGATTTTCTCTGAATAGTATCATGTTATCTGCAAAAGGTGACAGTTTTATTTCCTTCTTTTCAATTTGGATTCCTTTTATCTCTTTTTCTTGTCTGATTGCTGTGTCTAGGACCTCTAATACTGTATTGAATAAAAGTGCTGATAGTGGGCTTCTTGTCTTGTCCCTGATCTTAGAAGAAATGCTTTTAGCTTTTCACTATTGAGTATAATATTATCTGTGGGTTGGTCATAAATGGCCTTCATTATTTTGAGGTATGTTTCCTTCATACTCACTTTGTTGAGAATGCTTATCATAAATCCATGCTGAATTTTGTCAAAAGCTTTTCCCACATATATTGAGATTATCAAATTCTTCAATTTGTTTATGTGGTGTACCATGTTGATTGATTTGTGGATATTGAATCATCCTGGGATTCCTGGGATAAATCTCACTTGATCATGGTATCTGATCCTTTTGATGTACTGTTGAATTTGAATTGCTAATATTTTGTTGAAGATTTTTTCATCTATGTTTTCCATCAATGTCATCAAGGATATTGGCCTATAATTTTCTTTTTTAGTGATACCTTTGTCTGATTTTGGTATCAGGATGATGCTGGCCTTATAGAATGAGTTTGGAAGTGTCCCTCCCTCTTCAAATTTTTGGAATAGTTTAAGAATAGGTGTTAAGTCTTCTCTAAATGTTTGCTGGAATTCTCCTGTGAAGATTTGTGGTCCTGGACTTTTTTGTTGGGAGCTTTTTGACTACTGGTTCAATTTCACTACTAGTAATCATTCTGTTCAGATTTTCTATTTCTTCCTGATTCAATCTTGGGAGACTGTACATTTCTAGGAGTTTATCCAATTCTTTTAGGTTGCTCAATTTTTTGTGGTATAATTTTTATAGTAATATCTTATATATTTGTATTTCTGTGGTATTGGTTATAAGATTTCCCTTTTCATTTCTGATATTATTTATTTGGGTCCCCTCTCTTTTTATCTGGATGAATCTAGCTAAAGGTTCATCAATTTAGTTTATCTTTTCAAATAACCATATCTTAGTTTAATTTATCTCTTCTATTTTTTAAGCTCCATTTCATTAATTCCCATTCTTTTCTTTATTATTTCCTTTCCTCTATAAACTTTGGGTTTTGTTTGTTCTTCTCTGAAATAAATATTTTTAAGGCAAAATGATATTTATCAGTATATTTAAAGATTACAGTTTCTTTTAAAGCATATATTAATTTACTTAGCTAATTCCAAAATAACTTGGACTATTTCAATAAATAGCACATGCTGTAATGTCATTCTTCAGCTTATGTACCTTTGCAATTAAAAATTAAGCCACTTTGATTTGTAATATATAACAGGAATAATTATGACCTCCCAACAAATACTTGTATCTTGTGAAAAATAGTAGCTTCCCCAACAACACTGCTTCACTATCATGCATCTATGATAAATCGGTTCTTTTCTTGTCTCAGAAGGAAAGGCATATACTACAGTGACCTCAGAGAGTGATAAGCACAACTGCAGTTCATATACCTGACTCCTCTGTGTGCCTACAGGTAAACCTCTGCCAAAGTGAATAGGAAGGAAATAGAAAAGGAAGAGAAAGGCAGGAGAGACCAATTTTTCTTATCAATTCCATTAACAAAATATAAAGATCAGAATCTGAAGTCAGTAGACAGTAAATCACTTGTTAGCTAACTTCAGGCTCACAGAAGCTCTGTGAAAGATTAACATACAAGAATTCCTTTTACTTCACATACACAGATTAAAGTAAAGATTTCTTCCAACACCTTGCTGAAAAATTAATGGGCATCAAGATAATAAGCCCATTTTCCCCCAAAAACCAAATCAGGAAGTTATTTTCTCTCACTTTAGGAATACAAATTCAAAGTGGAACCAAATATTTAAACTACAGCTATATGATTCCCATTCTGTAAGTATTCCAATAATTTTATTATTATGAGAAAAAACAACAACAAAAACCCTAGGAATATCTCCTTCATATAATGTTTTGAAAGCACTGTTGTATAATTGATTTCAATTCTAACTGAGGGTTAACATATTTGGCCCTTACATTGAAATATTATGGTTGTTACAGTAAGAACAGTAATGCTTAGCAATGGAGAATTAGGAATCCTAGATTTCTTAGGAAATTTTAAAAAATATATAAATGAGGTCAAGTGACATTTAAATAATTCTGAAGAAATTTGGAAATAATCTCATAAGATTGTCTCCACAGCAATTGTTAAGGAAGTAGAGAAATTCATTGTTTTGAAAAATTTAAGAGGAGAAAAATACAATGTTTTGACATCTAAAACTTTGATATCTGTATTTCTCAGAAACAATTTGATATCTAATTATACATTAAATTTTTGTTACATTAAAATCTTTTTACTCTTTTTGAAATATATAATTCCTTATTTTTTATCTCTTCCTTGAAACATTTGTACTTTATATATTTTAATGCTGCATTGCTCATAATAATAGCAAATATTTTAAAAGAAATTGTGTTCTAAATTGTCCAATAACATAAAGTCAGTCTAGATTCTTTATAGGAAATATTATTCAAGTGACCTGATTCTTTCCCTTGCACTAGAGGTAGGCACATGATCCAAAATGGGCCTCTTGTACCCTTGGTCACAGTAATTTTTCAGGGATTGGAATGAATTGGGTCATGGCCCAAAATAATTCTTTGTTCCTTTACAACATTTGGAAAGTGGTTCTCTCTTTTTGGTGAACAGAAAGAGAATTCTAGACCTGATGCCAAAATATTGACCAAAATTCATCTGTACTTGACACCGGAAAACTGGATTTTCAGTTTAACTAAGTCACTATATACTCTATTTATGTAAGCAAGATTGATTTGTCTCTTATTAATGAAAATCATTATCTAATATAAGAGGAGTTAAATGTGGAATTCCAGGATCATCAGCTGAGAAGTTGGAAAGCTAACTTTCTTGGTTTGTTTTGATGTAAGAAATGGGTGTGTCTCCATCCTGAACCATCTAAATGAAGTCATCTCTATGACAGATAAAATTTTTTAAACGTATTATTTTATAAAAAATTGATTACCAAATTATCATTCCTGTTAGGCATCATCTATATTTCCAAATGAAGAATGTCATTGTACCTTACATATTTTGGTAAAAACAGCTTCCTTCTTAGAGAGAAAAGCAAGAAATTTGGCTCCAAGAGATCATCACGGTCCTTGCACATCTTGGCTTTTGTACAAATGCACTCTTTGTAAAAATAGCATACAAGAGACAAGTTGTATATGTATCTGATTCCTCTGATCAAGAATCTTCCAAACCACTCTTCTCAGATAGTGATAAAGATAGTTGGTGAGCACAGTATCTTCTTTAACTTCCTGTCAGTGGCTTTGCCAACCCACATGAATTGTGGTAGATTTACAGTGTATCAGTAAATGAGTGTAAACGACCATCAGACGATTCATCTTTATGGGGCTGGAGTAGTTTGTTATGAAAATATAACAAAGGCCCTTGATTGATTGCTTAATATTCACTTAGTACCAGTATGAGCTTGGTTATATACTTTACTACTAAACTTAGAGATCTCTATGTTACAATTGAGCAGACCATACCCTGTTTATACTGCTTCTACTCTCTTGCAAACGAGCTTAATATATGGATCAATGTGTTCTTAGAATATTTGTTGTTAATTTCAGCTGGCAAATGCAAGCGCCTTTATATCATTAGAAACAAAGTTAAAATAAACATATGCATAGGAATCTCTCATTGTCCCTTAAGCATATCTGTGTAGAAAAACTTCAGCCAATAAAGCTGGAAAGAGTTAAGTGCTTTTTTTTACTAAAAGTATTAGGCTGTGTCAATAGCAATGGGAAATCAAGCTATGTATATTTTGGAATTATAAAAAAAGATGAATATTCTAGGTGATTTTGTGTATAGTGATTATTTCTCACTATGCAATTCTTAGAAAGGGGAATGGATTAAAAAGAGAGATTAGAGAAAAGTTTAAAAAGCAAATAAAGAGATAAAACATCATAAAGAAAGTGATCTGATGTTTCTAGAGCTGTCAGTCTTAACTGGAAGTTTCCTTACCATGTTTTATTGTGGAATCAAAGTGAGTTGACTTTCTGAAAATGTTACGATTAAAGATGAAATAAGTCACTGGGACTTAAGCGTCTGTGTATACAAAAAGCTTATATCAATGAAGACGTGAAGCCATTAGGATGAGGCTTATAATAGTCATGAATATAAACAGGTAAGAACAGTTCATGTATATGGTTTGGAGAGAACATGAGATATATTAGGGCATTAATACTATGTTTTCACTGCCCCGTTTTTCAGTCAAGGAAACAGAGTCACTGTGTTATGGGATAAAGATTGTACTATACTAATTTGAGCTCTCCTATTTGTGGATGGAGCTTGGACAGCACAAGGCTAGAAGGGGAAGTAGGGGAACAAAAAAGATTCTAAAAGGTCCATGTGGGAAGGTGCTGCCTCAGGGTAGTTTTATCTCTGTGGGCCCACAGCTAAGCATATGGTGGTGGGTTTGGGGCCCCTGTTGGTCAGCAAGTCTAGCAGTCAGAAGGAAGGGCTGAAGAGATCATGTAGAGGCTGGAGCCCATGGGTGTGTGGTAATCTTCAGTAGCGGCTCCTGCTTCACTCCTGTTTTCCAAATCTCATGCACATTTCTCTTTTGGCCAACTCTCACCTAGAGTCTTACAAGGAAGGGGCTTCTGGAAAACACGCTTCCAGCTTAACCAAATCAACAGAATGCAAATTATGACTAATGTTCTGGCCCCTTAGAATATCAAGTTGTCTAAAACCCAGCCTTTAGAGCAGGAAATCAAAGAGAGTATACAACCTTGAGAAATGTGTACATAATGACATATATTCAGTAGAGGAGTTATACAACATCTTAACTTGACTGAATAAAACCCATTTTGACCAATATCTTGGTGTTTATATAGGCACGGCTTTTGACTGTGACTAAGAAAGGGTGGCCCATAAAAACTGACTCCAATATAGAACAGTGTGTAACACAAGAGCAAATTACAAATGATTAAAGGGGAGCAGTTTTCCTAACTAGAGAGAGAGAAGCTCTTGCATTTAGCAGTGAAACCTAAGGGATGAGTGAACAAATACAAGGAGACTGAAATAGATGAAAGATACGACCAATGGCAATAGCAACAGGAACTAAAGAAAAGTAGCAGCCATTACAGTTTAAAGAAATTAGTGCATAGGGAATCCAGGAGGCCCTGGGACCAATAAACTTTTAAATATCACTGCCTCAGGAGAAAATTTCTAGCTTGGGAGGACAATAAAATTTCCAAGGACAGAATAACAAAACAGAAAATCGGGGCAGAGCAGGACATTGCCTTTAGATACCTTTTGCTAAAATGCTTGAACAGTTCTTGATAAAGAGAAATGAGCAACTCAGCAAGAGGAGGGCTATTAATATATCATAAAATAAATATGCATATTAATTAATATCTTTTGTTTAACTTATGATCATTTCATTATAGCGGTATTGCAGTTACTTCAGAGTTTGCATTTAATTGCTAAGCACAATTTAAGTCATCCATTTGTTGTTAAAATAGAAAATCCTTTCATCCAAGTGGAATCAACTATTTGGAAATAATCTTGGCATCCTTACTGGTGACTGCTCAAAAACTGGCACATTTGCAGTTTACTGAGCTGACTCTTAAACATGAACTGGCCATAGCAGGTGTTTCTCCTAGAAAAGTCTAATTTGTCGTGCTGCATAGCATAAGTTGGAATTTGTCATACATTCTCAACCCTTCAAACCCTGACACCCCTTCATCACAGTGGTTGGAAGGCTAAAACTACATTTGTCAATCTCCCTTGAAGCTAACATTCACTGTTTATTTAAATTTTAGAAATAAAGAACACTCTCATGGGATTTGAAAGTTTAGCTTAGGCCATTTTCTTGCATGATTGATGCCTGGTAAGGAAGACCTGACATATATGAATATTTGTAGCTGGTTTCATATTTTTGTATTTAGCTGTAAGGTTCATGGATGTGAAACAAAGGTATAAACCTTCAGGATTTATACCTGAAGATTCTTTACATTCTGTGTATCCAACCCTTTAACCAATATTGTAACCACAAAATTCCCTGTATTAAATTCTTCCTGGTTGAAACAACTGAAGTGGATTCTTACACTGTTTTTTACATTATACTCTGACAGGTACCAAGGTGCCTCTTAGAATCATTACTTGATCACATCTATACTGGAATCTAATAAAACACCACAGGAGAAACTGAATTATAAATTTTTAATATAACCACTTGATTGGGAAAAGAAAACATGTCTTGTTGGATTGTGAGATTGTGACTATACAGTAATACATTTTAAAAAACAAAGGGACCTGAGATCATTGACACCAGGGTTTGCCTTAAACCTTTGTGTGATCTTGCCTTAATTGCTCTAAATCATCTGCACTTAAGAAATAAGATGAGGCATGTGCAAACATATTGGAGTCATCCTATCAGCAACTGAGTTACTTGTAATTATGCTTGAAGTTATATAAAGGTAATGTGATAGTACTTCTCACCCTAAAAAAGTACAGCTATTTTGATTCTGAAATTTTTTTAAAAAAGAAAACAAATAAGGAAAAAGTAGTTAAAATAAATCAGTTATTTGTGAAAAACTGATCTATCATCTGTATTTTTCTTATCCCTAAAATTTTTTATTTATGCTTAATATTAATGACTCACTCATTTTATATTGTGGATAGTCTTATTTAAAGCAGAATATGGTATCCAAATCTGCCTTACTCCCTGGCTTTGTAGTGTTTAAATTAACCCTAAGTCTATTCAATATTCTGTAATAACCAAAATGGGAAAAGAATCTGAAAAAGAAGGAATATGTGTATATGTATCACTGAATCTTAAGCTGTACACCTGAAACTAATACAACATTGTAAATCAACTCTACTCCAATAAAATAAAATTTTAAAATGTCAAAAAACTCTTTATTAACTAAAGGTTCACTCTGCCCGTATCCTGAATGAGGTAGTCAATACATTGACAATGTCATACACAGCAGCTGACAGGCTCTGAAATTTGTCTTGCTGACGATCTGGTTACACATAAATGCACTGCCTTTTCCTCCTTTCCTTCATCACTGCCCCTTCTACATACATGTGGCCACATCAGTATGACTGGATTTCATCCAGGCTTGATATCCTTGCTCAGCACTTATATGCTTCAATTCTGCCACTACACCAAGCAGAAGAGAGCTGGCTGGAGCCCTGACACACAATCCTTATCTTCCAGTCTCCCCCAAATTTCATTTGTTTGGCAGCTGCACTGTTCTAAGCAGGCAGATCCACCAGCTCCTCTCTAATTCCAAGCTTTGCTTGCTGCATTCTCCCTGTACCATATCTCACCCATCTTAATGGGCCTCTTTAGTTCTCCAGGACTGCCCGAACCAAGTCAGAGTTAAGCATGACCTCTTGGAAACAGCACAGCTCTGAAGTGCCATATTGTTCTGCCAGAAAGGGCTTCCTTAGTCAATTACCTTCATCTGTTTTTTTGCTACTAAATCCCATCTACTTCAATGTCTCTTTTCCCCCTTCTGTTAACATTGCAGTCTGAAAGCCAAGCTTTTCTTTGCTGGACATGATGAAAGCATTTTAGTTTTCCTTTTCTGTCACACTCCACAGATCTCATAAATCTTACACTCTTTTAGAGCAAGATAAGTGACTTTCAAGCATATTAAAATTTATTTAGGCAGTTTTTTAGTACGTGTAGCTTTTTATTCTGAAGTTTATACGAAGTTAAATAATTATCAACAGAAAATATCTGACTATTTCACATGCTAGGATTAAAAGAAATATGGATTGAAAGGACTTCCAAGCTGTTCCACGACACGCAAACTCTTTATAGTTGTCGATTTCTCAACACATTTCCTGCCCTGCTATTTCAATGAAAACAGCCTGTCGAGAGTTTTACATAGATCAAAAACATGGGATAAAGAAGTGTTAGGTGTTTTCTTGTCTGTAACACCTACTTGTTTCACATATTTTTCTTCTGAAAGGAAAAATCCCCTTATTATATATTAACTGCTATCAATCATAATGAGTACTATTTGTGTTTAAGATATATTTTACATACTAGGAATTAGTCTTGCTGACACATCTATAATGAGTAAAAAATTTAAAGCAGGAAAATATTTATTTAAGAAAAAACATGCAAAATAAATGAATGCTTATTAGTTGTATATGAATATCCATCACAACATAAATATTTATATAATTTAAAAATAATCCTGTGTAAATTCTACTTTCTTGGTATTCTTTTTGTATTTTTCAAAAGTCAATAAACTAGAAAAATAATTTATATGGTTGTATACAACCCTGAAATTCTGTAGTTCTATGAGTCCATGACAAGCCCAGATCTCATACACTTAATTCAGTAAGTATGCCTCAAAAGATAGTGTCGTGAGAAATGATCATTTGTTCTCATCATTCCACTCAATTGTGCAATTGTTTTATCTTGAAAATAAACATAATATAAAACTCTCATAAAAAATTTAAAAAACCAAATAAAGCATCAAATTATTCTTAAAGGAAACAAAACTGAAATTTAAGAAGTCTTCCGAAAGGCTGAGCACACTTTGTGTATTTTTTAATGGAAAATTTCCAAGAATAATTGATCTGTGTAGTGGTGTGTAATGAAAAATAGATACTCTGAAATGTGAATCTTTAAACCTAAATTCTACTAACTTTAAGCTTGAAGTTAAAATTCAGAAAGCATATTTATTATTTAATCTATTTTTTATTACCATTATGACTAGGCCACCCATATATTTTATTCCTCTTCAATCCATACCTAAAAGTCAAATAAGGAAATGCATAGGTAATATAATGTAATTATCTATAACTTGGATTCTGCAGCAATCTAAAAATAAGTTAGTTTTAGGCAACAAAAGCAAAAATATCAAGTGGAACTATCTCAAACTAAAAGGCTTCTGCACAGCAAAGAAAACCATCAACAAAATGATAAGGCAACCCACTAAATGAGAGAAAATATTTGCAAATCATATATCTGATGAGGGGTTAATATCTAAAATATATAAAGAACTCATATGACTCAATAGCAAAAATCCAAGTTGATTAAAAAATGGTCAGAGTATCTGAATAGGAATTTTTCCAAAGAAGACATACGGATGGCCAATAAGTATATGAAAAGATGCTCAATATCAGTGATCATCAGGGTAAAGCAAACCAATACCACAATAAGATATCACCTTATACCTGTTAGAATAATTAATATAAAGAGACAAGAAATAACAAGTGTTGGCAAAAATGTGGAGAAAAGGGAATCCTTGTGCACTGCTGGTGGGAATGTAAATTGGTACAACCACTACGAAAAACGGTATGACGGTTTCTCCAAAAACTAAAAGTAGAACTACCGAACTACCATACGATCTAGCAATTCCACTTCTGGTTATCTATCTGAAGAAAAAGAAACACTAACTTGAAAAGATATATGAACTGCCATGTTCATTGCAGCATTATTTAAAATAGCCAAGACATGGCAACAACCTATGTCCTTGACTGGATAAAGAAAATATGGTGTGGACCTTGAGGGCATTGTGCTAAGTGAAATAAGTCAGACTGGAAAATATAAATATCATATGATCTCACTTACAGGTGGAATGTACAATTCTCAGTCACTAAGTTCAATTAGCGTAATGTCCTCAATGTAATGGATAACAGTGATATCTTGGAAGGAAAAAGAGATCAAGGTCTCTGTGGACTAAATTATCACATATGACTAGGTAGTTTATGTATTTCTGAGGTAAGTAGTAGACATCCTTGTCTTATTTCTGATCTTAGGAAGAAACCATTCGGTCTTTCACCATTAATTTAATGTTAGCTGTGGGGTTTTCCTACAAGCCACTTACCAGATAGAGGAACTTCCCTTCTATTATAAGTTTGCTGTGGTTTCTTTCTCATAAAAGGATTTTGTCAGATGCTTTTTTTCTTTATTGAAATAATGTTATTTTTTGTTTTTTAGTCTATTACTATGATGTATTATATTAAATTATTTTCAGATGTGAAACCAACCTTACCTTACTGGGGTAAACCCCATAGAGTGTATAATTCTTTTTATATGTTTATGGATTTGGTTTGCTAGTATTTTTTGAAGATATTTGAATCTATATTTATAAAGACATTAGTCTGGTTTTCTTTTTCTTGTGATATCTTTGTCTGGTTTGGTACCAGGGTCATAGTGGCCTCATAAATTGATTTGGGAAGTATTCGCTACTATTCTATTTTTTGTCTCTGCTTTTCTTTGTGTGTAGTTTTTTTTTTTAATTACAAATCAAATGTTTCATGTCTTATATGTAATTCAGATTGTCTATTTCTTCTTGAGTCAGTTCTAGTTGTTTGTATCTTTCTAGGAATTTGTCCTTTTCATCTAAGTTATCTGATTGACATACAATTGTTCATCGTATTATCTTAATCATTTTTATTTCTGTTAGGTCAGTAGTAATATCCTTTCTTTAACTCATGATTCTAGTAATTTGAGAGTTCTCTCTTTTTATATTGGTCAGTCTACCTAAATGTTTGTTATTTCTCCTTTACTTTTGAAGGATAATTTCACAGGGTAGAGAATTCTAAATTGGTGGCATTTTTTTCTCTCAACATTATAAATATTTTTCACTCTGCATCCCCCTTTTTGCATGGTTTCTGAGGAGAAGTCATATATAAATCTTGCCTTTTCTCCTTAATATGTAAGGTGTCCCCCCACCCTGCCCTGACTTCTTTTGGGAGTTTCTCTCTCTCTCTCTCTCTCTCTCTCTCTCTCTCTCTCTATATATATATATATATATATATATATATATTTGTAATTTGAAAATAATATGCCTAGGTATCGCTTTTTAGACATTTATCTTGCTTAGTGTTCTCTTAGCTCCCAGTATCTGTTGTTTAGCATCTGATGTTAATTTAGGGAAATTCTTGGTCACTATTGTTTCCATTTTTTTTCTGTTTTTCACTCTGTTTCTTCTCCTGGTGCTCCCTTTATAGGTATGCTACATGGTTTAGAATTGTCCCATGGTTCTTGGATATTCTGTTCTGCTTTTTCAGTCTTTGTTCTTTTTTACTTTTTAGTTTCAGCAGTTTCTATTGGTATATCCACAAACTCAGAAATTATTTTCTTAGCCATGCCCAGTCTACTAATAAACCCATCAAAAGCATTCTTTGTTTTTGTTACAGCGCTGTTGTTGTTATTTTTCTAGCATTTCTTTTTTGCTCTTTCTTAGGATTTCAATCTCTCTGCTTACATCACTCAGTTTTTCTTGCATGCTGTGTACTTTATTGATTAGAGCCCTAGCATATGAATCATTGTTATTTAAAATTTTGTTCTAATAATTCCAACATCCCTTCCATATCTGGTTCTTATGCTTGTTCTGTCTCTTCAAATTGTTTTTATTTTTTGCTGTTTATATTCCTTAAACTTCTTTCTTGATAGCTGGAAATTGTGTACTGAGGAAAAGTCACTACTACAATGAGACCTATAGTAAAGTCATGGTAAGCTGTGGAAGGAGGAGAAATGGTTCTATAGTCCTATAATTAGCTTTCAGTCTTTGAGTCTATGCCTCTGGAGTGTGAATTTCACAAGAGCCTCCCAGTCTCCCTGACTCCCACTGTCTTAGAAGGAATTGAGGGGGCTTCCCTGGGGCTTCCCTGGGGCTTCCCTGGGGTTTCCCTGGTGGCGCAGTGATTGAGAGTCCGCCTGCTGATGCAGGGGACACGGGTTCGTGCCCCGGTCTGGGAGGATCCCACCTGTCGCGGAGCGGTTGGGTCCGTTAGCCATGGCCGCTGAGCCTGCGCGTCTGGAGCCTGTGCTCCGCAAGGGGAGAAGCCCACATACCAAAAAAAAAAAAAAAAAAAAAAAAGGAATTGAGTAGGTTGGTGCTGAGTATTTTCCTTCTCCCAGGTCAGTTATGCTTTGATAATACCCCCAATAGATTAGACCCTGGTTAACTATTTTGTCCTGAGAGCAGTGCTTTTTAAGAAAAACTGAATGCTCTGGCATATCTCACAATGGTTCCTTTTCCCCACCCCCAGCTGAAAGCATGAGATGTTTTCCCCAACGTTTACTATGAAATCTTGGTCAACCATTTGGAGGTAAACTCATAAAAATGTGGGGCCCACTATGGCTGGGTCTCCCTGAAGGTTTTAACTCTCAGACTTGTCCTTTCTGAGCCTCCAGCAATTTGAAAATTCCAGTTCAGTTTATCCTACCCCAGCAGTGGTTCTTCAGAGTTTTTTGTTTGTAAGCTCTACTTTGGTGATACACGACTCCCTGTCTGTCTCTCCTATCTTGGGTACAGTGGTTTGCCCAGTTTCCTCACCTCCATTATAGATCCAAAAAGTATTATTGATTTTTCAGTCTGTTCAACTGTATTGTTAGAACAGAGTGGCAACTTTCAAGCACCTTACATGTGGAACTGAAAGCTCCTATTTGGTTTTTTAAAATTATTTTTTCCTAGATATTAATATAACCAAACCATATTCCTAGAAATTAATATTTTCAAATTTCTTATTAATTGTTCTGTAACAAATGGTTCACATAGATTTGATCAACGCTGCATTCTATAACCTTACCTAAGTTATGTATATGAGATGCTACACTACAGTAGGAACACCTGCTTGAATTTTGCTACCTTAACCACAAAAAGATATTGATCTTAACTATTATTACATCTTTTCAACTCTTTTTAATAGTTGAGAATTTCTGCTTCTGAATTTTTCTAGGAAAATAAACATAATCACCACATGGATATTTGAAAGTTTTGTCAAGGTTATCGATGCTGGGCTATAAGTGCTATTCAACACTTAAGGTATTTATCTCCAGTTAACTCCCCACCATGCTTTCTCCAATCTCCTTTTTTCTCTTAATATTAGCCACAAACTATTGCAGGAAAATAACGTTAGATCTTACTTTAATTGAGGCTCTGTTTTCCTATTCACAGAGTCTATTAGTCCAGTAAACATTTTATTTCTTTTTTTCTCTTTAGCACAAATATGCAATCATAATCACTTTGAATCTATTGCTTTAAAATTAATCTCTTGTTCATTTTTATTTTTGCTTTTCAATTTCAATGCCAATTTTAATTTTTTTTCTGAATTTTAGAGCAGTCCCTTTTAATTTAACTTTATTCATGTTAAAGTACTGTATTCCATTATCCTTCTTAGAGGACTATTTTAATTATAATTATAATACAGACTATTCAAAACTTTCAAAAATACCGTATTAATTACTGTAAAACATTATATCTCCTCATCTCATATTAAACACAACTGCTACATGTTCCTATTTATCTCTCTGGTGCACTTTTGATGTCTCCTAAAAAACAACAACAATGACAACAAAAAACAAACAAACAAAAAACCCTCAATTTTGTCCACATTATCCCTCCACTGTTTCTGAGTATTATTCTTTCTTTTCACATAATTTTTATTGTGTTTAAATTCCTCTTAATTTAATGTGATTTTACATATGATATAAAATCAATAAATTTTAGCTAGACTAAGAACTTAAATATGAAAAGCAAAATTTTAAAATCTCCCCCAAGTTTGGACGTAGGGAAGAATTTCTTAGACTTACTATACAATCATAAAAATAAAGACTGATACATTTGACTACACTGAAGTATCTTTTAATTATAAAAAAATAAATAAAATGAACATGAGCTGGAGAAAATATTTGGCTCACATACAATCAAAAATTTTAGTATTTATATTCCTACCTATTGGTAAAACACACACACACACACACACACACACACACACACACACACAAGCATCAAAACAAAATACTGATCTAAAGTCATGTTCAAATATTTCACAGTAGAAAAAAATAGATAATAAAGATAAAAATTTTCAACTTTATTATTAATCTGAAAAATACAAACTAAATACCATTGAATATAATACCACTTTATTTCTACAAAATTTAAAAACAAAACAATACCCACTGAAAAAATTGGAAAAATAAAGTTGTTAGTAAAGGATAAAGCAATAGATAGTGTAGGCAAAGTATAAATTAATATAAAGAATTTTGAAAGCAATGAGGATTACAAAGTAAAGTTGCAAATATGCAATTTTATTCCTTAAAATATTCTTCCATCTCTGTGCCAGTAGATATGCACAGAAATGCACATATCAGCAATATTTCTAAGCACAAACATTACAAAGAACCCAAAGGTCGATTAGCATTTGAATGCATAAATAAGATTTTTATAGGTTCATACTACAAAATACTATTGAACAGTGAAAATTAATAAATTGCCTTTATATTGGTCAACATACAAAAGATATTTAATAAAAATATCAAGGCACGGAAGTCACATATACATTATTACGTTGAAATAAAGCTTGATGATGCAACATTTTATATTAAGTAAAGATATATGCATATGCCATAACACTGTGAAACATTATCCAGATTTCTTTAATATTATTTATAATGATTTTGTGTGTGTGTGCAGGAGGAAGACAGATTTTGTGTGTGTGTGTGTGCAGGAGGTTCAGAACAGAACCAATGAGGAATTTGATTGCAATGGTAATATTCTATTTATTAAATCTGGTGGGTATTCATTTTGTTATTAAGCTTTGAAATATTGTAGGTATTTTTGGCATTCTTTTTATGTATATTCAAAAACAGAAGAAGGAGAATGAATAGAAACATTGGAGCCAGATGGGCTGCGTTCAAATTCTGCCTTTGCCACTTGCAATGGTAACTCTGGGCAAGTTACTGAACTCTTCCGGGTATTTTTCTTATGTGTAAAACGGGTCATGACAACTGCTATTCTCAGAGTTTTCATAAGGAATAAGTGAATTAAAATATATAAAACAATTTAGAACAGTGTCTAGCAGGTAGTATATACTGAATAAATGTCAGTTTTCATATTTAATTATGGAGGAAAAAAATCTCACCTATATATGTTATATCATTTATCTACAGAAATAGTAACTTGAACATAACAGAAACATAAAATCAACAGTTATTGATTTTTAATAACACTATTTAGTACAAGAAAATAATCTACACACACACACACACACACACACACCAAAAGCCAGGGATGCTCTGTCCTTGCTTACCTCTCTGAACTCTTCAAAATAAGGACATAACTTCCTGTTAGTCCTTGAGACACAGCTTCTCTGCCTTTCCATGTGCTGCTTCATTTGTATAGTAGTCTCTTCACTTAGTTCTTTACATCTTTGGTTCACCTCATAGATTCATTCTAGAGAGTGTCCATTCCTAAGGCAGGTCTGCACAACATCCCTAACCAAAAAGTCAGTCTGTATGACTTTCATTACTCATAGGATTATTTGGTTATTTGATTATTCACAGAAATTCATAGGATTATTTGCTTGGTGTCTCCTTCCTTCCAACACACAGTTATCTAAATTTTATGGAGTCAGGAGCTATTCCATCTTGTTTACCACTATATTCCCAACACCAAGAAATGCATCTAGTACAGAGTAGGTGCTCGATATGTATTCATTAAACACATGAATGAATCTATAACAAAACAAGGGAATCATTTAATATATCCTGCTCTTGAATATTGTTAGGTATTTAACTGATGCTTTATAATTTAATTACTTAAATTGCCTGATTATTTTCCATTCAGTTCTTTAACTTACTTGCAAGTCACAGCATTTTGTTCCTGATTTGCAAAGAATTGACAAAATATGTTGCCAGATACAACAGTGACTGTGTTAGCAGAAGGTTTCTGTAGAATAGATCTAAAAGTCCTCATTCGTCTGCTTTTACAAAGCATCACAATATTGTATTTCAGGTGAAATGTGTAATCCTTTTTCTCTCTAGTTCATGGAGAGTCATTCAGAAGGATAAGAATAATTGGCACACTACAGCTTGAAGAGTGGTTCCCCACCTCAGGTATAAAACTGTTTACACAGAGACATTGCTTGATATAAGCAATACTAAAGATTTTTGCAAAAAACACATTAAAGACATCTAGGAAAAGAAAACTTGCAGAATAAACCTTTTGAGAAACAGTTATTAAACACAAAATGTACATTTCTAAACTACTTTTATATGATACTCTAACTTTTAATGCGACTAGTGATCTTGAAACAAGGTTAATACACTTAAAAGGAAGTCATGAATGTTTGTTCATATTGTAAAATTGAAAGTTTAAAGCTCCTTAAAGAAGTCAGATTTGCCTCAGTGATACCAAATTAGGATGGATCATGAGAAGTAATTATAAGCTGATTCATTTTACATTACTGGCAGGTTCTGCTTTCCATATTTTCTCATCTTCCTTTACTTTATTCTCAGGGAAGCTATAACTGCATTTCCAAAATCAGTGTTGTCCTTACAAAATTTGGATTGCAAGTGTATGAAGCACCTTCACTTATTTATAATATCGTACACGGAATAGAAACATCATTTAACAAGGAGGTTAAATGTAAATAGATGAGGTATAGAAGTGAAAACTAACTTTAAGATGTCACACCAAAAAGTAAGTAAATAAGAGAGCCGCTTTCAGATTAAAGAATCCAATAAAAATAAAGCTACTCAACGATCTGTTCAGTCTGTCGTTGTTTTATTATTTTTTTGAGACACACTTCATGGACTCTAAATAAAACTCTTCTATAGCAAACCAGTGTTTAAAGAACAAAAACAATTTGATGAATCAAAATCCTCAGAGTTCCAACAATCAATATCAGAAACCTTCCACATGCAGTGATTGTGTAATTTTGTCAGCTGTTTCAAATGGTCTTCTTCAAGAAATTTTGACAGCAGGACACTCAGTGGGGAGACACACCAACTGCTGGCAAATCATTCCTACTCATCTAGTGGTGAGAGCTAGTAAAATGAATCACAGCGTTTAAAATGATTTAAACTGGGTATATCCAACTTGGAAGACTATAGTTTTTAATGGCTACTTATCAATTACAAGTATCTTGAACTATCCAAAAAAATTGAAGGTTATTGGATTTTTAATTTACACTAATTTTTTACAAATCATTACTTTTAGCATATAGCAAGTCTGCTTGTAGATGACAGCAATGTGGGGTGTTTATCTTTTGGTCATATCACATTATTTATATGAAATTGCATACTTACATGAAATTGCATATTTATAAGAAATTGCATTTCCACTTTTAATTAAGGGTTGGGCATGTATAGATTCATTTAAGGGTTATACTATAATGCTAAATGTTATAAATATTAAAACTCATGAAAGGTTTCTATAAAAAATTCACTGATTTAAAAAAATAACAGTAGATGGCTTAAAAAGCAAATTTATTTTTATAAAACAGTAGAGCTGTGAACCTAGCCACTCTGCAACTGCAATGACCTCAAATAACAAAATATTTGACTGATTTGTCAACCTTACGTATAGAGCCTGCCACCCTAGGAATAAAAAAGAACAGTACAATTTCTTGCCTTAACACATGTTCTAAAACAGAGAATTGTTGTGAGGTCTTTAGTTTGAAAAAGTATTAATACTCCACCCACATTTTGGTGTTTAATACTGATGAAATATTGGACATGAATAAAAATTATTGGAAATGTCAGTTTGGGGTTCTCTTTTAATGGGAGGCAGCATCCTATAGTGGATAATGTTTAAATAGCACAAACAACCTTAGTTTAAGAGCAGCTGCAACACTGATAAACTTTGACTTTTTGATCAAGTACTCTTATTTAATCTCTTCTCTTGGTGCCTTCATTTCCCCTGGTTTAAAACAAAATAGGGTCTACCTCAAAATGTTATTTATATAATACTACACAATGCACTTAGAGCTGAGATAGGCATCACTCTATACACACATATATAATGTAATAGAATTTATAATGTATATGTGTATAAGTTTATATATATGTGTGTATACATACTTCTCCAGATTATGTTGAACTTTTATAATTTTGATCTTATTTAAGAGAATTTACTTTGTTAATAAACTTAATACAATAGACTAAGTGTTATTGTCATGATCACATCTTTCAGATTTTCCAGGATTATCTTTATTTAAAATATTATTTTCTATCGCTCCCACACTTGTCACCATTATATTCACACCAGTGAGATTTGTAAGCCTTGATTATTACAAACACCAGCACTATGATGGAATAAAAATTAAAATTCAGTTGAAAAGATAACATGTAGATAAAATCAATAAGACTATAGTGTAGCCCTATTTATCTTTTCTATTACAGTTTGTAAATGGTAACATTTTGTTTTCACAGAACACTGAATCATCCAACACAAGGATTTCTAAGAGCTTTCATTTGAAACAAAAAGAGCTCTGCCTATCAGGATTCTAGTGTCTAAAAAGGATTACTGGGATGAAATAAAATTAAACAGCTTGTTCCACTGAGTATTTAAGAATGTCTATCATAGCACTGATACGAGTTAAGTATGAATAGGAAGAAACTCTCTCAGGTGGTTTTTAGAATAAACAAGAAGGAAAGCTCTTGAGCTGTAGTGCTGAATGCTATCCTAAGGGGCCTTTATTTTTGCTCAGGGACTGTCAGCAACACTTCATTCCTGCACATACGATAAGTCAAATTTAATAACACTCTTCCTATAAGAAATGAACCTAGAGAGTGAATTAAATAAAATAAAGATCACCTTTGTGCTGAAGTTGCAATGTGAGACAACCCAGAAAATATCCGCACGCTTTCCTGGGTCTTCTACACCTGCCTGCTTGGCAGGACATCATATATAAATATAAATGAATATTTAAATCAAATCACAAATTGTGAACACAGTTAATTTAGTTGCTGTCATATCTGCCTCAGAAAACCATGTGGGAATGAAAGTATTCATTGTCTTGTAATTAAATAAAATTAATTGTTATAACATATTATGGAAACATGTTGTTCTAATTATTTGTTAGTAATTGCTTTAAAAAGTGTGTGTTAGAAAATATTTCAGCTTCCACTTGAAGTTTTATTTCTAATTGAGAATTATAACTTTCCATTTCTGCTTCTTAGTTATCTATGGTTCAAAAGATGTTTTACTCTTCTAGTTTGGGTTATACTTGAACACTCTGTGATACAACAGACATTCAAACAGAGTTGAAAATATATTTTCCACTGAGGGTTATCAACTTAAGAAAAAAGGGCAGATCCTATTGAATAATAAAAAAATATTTTAAAAGCCCAGAAAACTAAGTAGGGAATATAAATAGCACTGTTCCCCACCTGATCTGACTACATTTAAGTTTAAAAATATTTTATGACAAAATTTATGTATCAATTAGTGTAAATGTTTGAAATATTAAAATAAAATTAGAAATAAGAAAAAAATTTAATTTCTAACACATAACTTAGAAAAATTCTCTAAACAGTTCCATGTACATACTTTTTTACTTTTCTATGAATAGAGATGGCATACAAGAAAAACATAAATTTCAAATGGTCAGGTTGTTAGTATCAATGAGGTTATCTCCAGAAATAGTTTGCTATGTTGTATATTTGTTTTTCAAAATAGCACTTATAATAAGTGTAAATTTTTTTAAATAAGCAAGTATAAAGTAATGAAAATATATAAATTTCAGTAAATAAAGAAATTGAATGTAAATAAATATATTTTTACCCGCTCTCAACTTTCATTTAGGAGACTGATATTACTTATATGTGGAATCTAAAAAAAAAATGACACAAATGAACTTATATACAAAACAGAAATAAGCCCACAGACAGAAAACAAAGTTATGGTTACCAATGGGGAAGGGGTGGAAGGGATAAATTGAGAGTTTGGGATTAGCTTACACATGATACTATATATAAAATAGATAATCAACAAAGACCTACTGTATAGCACAGGGAACTATACCCAATATTTTATGATAATATATAAGGAAAAAGAATCTGAAAAAGAATATATATGCATATTACAACTGAATCACTTTGCTGTACACCTGAAACTAACACAACATTGTAAATGAGCTATACTTAAAAAGAAAAAAAGGATGCTCTTCTTTTGGGCCACTGGAAATATTTAATGAAAAATATTAATTGTCCTTACCTAATTTTTGTGAGAGCCTAGCTTAATAAAATACATTTGAGCTTTTATATGCCTTTGAGACTTGACTGAGGACAATCTCAAAATAGGTATTCTTAAAGTACTTAGCTTAAACTCTTTGCTCTATGAATAAAACGATATCTTGTAAAGAACACTGAACTATAGAGAAAAACAGCAAGGTGAAATGCCAGAAGTGGAAACAGAGAGGGGATGTAAGAGAGTTTATGGAAGATGTCATAATCGTTCCCATCCTTCACTGTCTCTCTGTAATGAGTTACACATTCACCCAACTTTTCCATCTGCCTTTGTAGTGGATACCAGTACAGTAAGCAGGGTATCTGTTACCACCCCTTTGACCATGTGACTTGCTTGGAAAATAAAATGTTAACAGTTATGATATAAGCAGAGGTTTTAAATGTGCTTGTATTGTTTGGCTTAGTCACTTGGGCTTCTACCACCTGCCATGAAAAGAGCATGCCTCGGGGTTAGTCCCCAGAATGAAGAAGATAAACTAAGAAGAAGCCTGGATCTAGCTGAGCCCAGCTAAGACCAAATGAGCCTAGTTGAGATCAGCCAAACTGCAGCCAACCTAAAGATCCATAAGCCAGAAAAGTGAATGTTTGTTGCTGTAAGCCATTGGGCTTTGGGATTGTTTGTTACACAGTATTACCAGAGCAAGAGCTGAGTAATACAGTTTGTAAGGCTCTGCCTGTGTTTGAATTCTAACTACACTATTTTCGAATTGAGAGATATTAGTTAAATTGCTGACATTGTACATTAGGGTACTTTTTCAAGAGAGAGAAGCAATAAGGGTATCCATAAGTAAGATAGATAAACTTAGAGGATTGTTGTGGTAATGACATGGGTTAAGGCATATAATGTGTTTCAAGTAGTACCTGGCATGTAAGTGCTCATTACACATAAATAAGTTACAATTCTTAATAAAGTCTAAAATTTCATATAATTTCACCTAGACTGGTGATCCTTATGTATAAAAGAAAACATATATTAACCTTTATTGTGTAAACATAAATAGAAATGCTAACAGTTTTTAGATTATAAACGTGTGTGTGAATCTCTAAATCTCAGATATAACTGCTAAGTAATTGAATTACCTACAATGGCTCAACATTTTAATATTTTCTGACATTATAATCTTATAAAGAACATTAAATTAGATGGCCACAAATACTTGGGTAGAGTAGGATTTTGAAAATATGAATGGAAAGGTATCCAAATCTGTATTATTTTCCTATTGCAGCTGTAATAAATCACTATACACTTAGTTGCTTAAATAATACAAATTTGTTATTTAATAGTCAGGAGGTAGAAGCCCCAAATGGGTCTGACTGGACTAAAGTCAAGGTGCCCTCAGGGTCACCTTCCTTCTGGAAGCTCTACATCAAAATCCAATTCCTTTCCATTCCATCTTTGAGAGGTGGCCTGCATCCTTTGGCTTGTGGCCCACTCTTCCATCTTCAAAGCAGCACTCACAGCCTCCATCTCTCTTGTTCTGATTCCCTCTCCCACTTTAAGGTCCCCTGTGATTACATTGAGCTCACCTGGATATAATGCCGAATAGCCTCTGTTTTAAGCTTGGTTGATTAGCAAACACAATTCCATCTGCACCTATTTGCCTTTGCCCTGTAATCTAATATTCACAGGCTCTGGAGGTTGGATATAGATATCTTTGAGGAGGGAGACACCATTCTGCCTAACAAAAATACTCAGTTTAACTTCTAAGGATGAAATAGTAATAATATCCAATTCCACCTATTACCTATTGTGAAAAGCAAACTCATTGCCACAACAAAGTGTTCATTTTGTGACAATATAATATTTCTCTGTGTTGCTGTATATTTAAATTTTCATATGTGTTATTTTCTGAAAATCTTCATATGTGTTATTTTCTGAATATCTTCATATGTGTTATTTTCCATTGGGGTGCCTCTACATATTTGTCTGAAAAAGAATGTTCCAGTGTGCAAATCTGCACATCTTTTTCTACTAATAAAATCTTTCAGAAAGTAACATTATATGTTTTATGTATTTTATATATAAATATATATTTTTTCCTATTGAGAAAACTTCCCCACAAGAGATGTGTTTTTAAATTGGCTGCCTTGGGATTAAAAAATCAGTACACAATTGGGAGATTGGAACTGACAAATATACACTATTGATACTATGTATAAAATAGATAACTAAAGAGAACCTACTGTATAGCACAGGGAACTCTACTCAATGCACTGTGGTGACCTAAATGGGAAAGAAATCCAAAAAAAGAGGGGATATATGTATACATATAGCTGATTCACTTTGCTGTACAGTAGAAACTAACACAAATTGTGAAGCAACAATACTCCAATAAAAATGAATTAAAAATATTAGTACACATCTATTCTTTATCATGGCTGTCCTGTTATACAAGCTTTTATTTTCAATCCAATATTTTTTACCCTCTTATTCTAATACTAATCATCCTACATTGTTGTAATAAAAAACCCTTTTTTATAAACTAATTAAAATTCCATTAGGTAACTTTTGCCCAATTATGGCATTTAGAATAACCCATACGAGCTTCAGTTGAAATGTGAACTCTATTAAGAACCTGTATTTTTATCCTTTTATTTTCTTATTATTAGCTAAGTTTGTGTTTTCATATTGATTTTTCCCCCTTGAATTCTAGATAAAAAGTATTTTACAGAGCAAGTAGTGAAATACATTTTAATTTGTTTTTAGGACATAGTTAAATATGAAAGTAAGATACAATTATTTTTACATATATGTGATTTGCAGCTCATCAATATGTAAAGAACCAAGGAAAAATCTTAAGACATAAATCCTTTCTTTCAATCTCTTAATCTTCTTTTTAGGAATGTGTTATGGGGAAATAAAGTTATTGAAAGTTGGAGGGATCCCTTACTATCACAATCACTGTTAGGCTTTTGAGTTCTGGGCATCACCTGACAGCAAAATTTTGTAACGCAAAATCCTCTTTTCC
Organism: Phocoena phocoena; assembly: GCF_963924675.1. Classification (NCBI taxonomy): domain Eukaryota; kingdom Metazoa; phylum Chordata; class Mammalia; order Artiodactyla; family Phocoenidae; genus Phocoena; species Phocoena phocoena. The sequence goes on from NC_089223.1 coordinate 4,070,069, forward strand.
TACCCTCATGTAGATATTTTACAATATGTCAAAAAACTATTAGATTTAATATGCAGCTACAGTATCATTTAGTTCTGAAATGCTGAGAGAACAGTTGACTAAAAATTGTTTATTAGTGTGACCATTCCAAACAATGTAAGGATAAATCCTGCTGACAGACGGGCTTTGCTAAAGAAAATTAACAGTGCCAGCCATGTCACCTCAGAGATGAGAGACAAAGACAGGTGGCTGTGACTCCGAAGGCCACAAAACACCAGTTATCCTGAGTTCCTAACAGCCTGGGCCCCTGCAAGTGGCAAAAACAACATGACTTAAAAAGAACGCTAAAATCACTGAGAGTAGAACAGAGCCCTTTTGAAGTCAACAGGGTTTTAATGCCTATGGTGGCAAAAACAACATGACTTAAAAAGAACGCTAAAATCACTGAGAGTAGAACAGAGCCCTTTTGAAGTCAACAGGGTTTTAATGCCTACGGTGGCAAAATTGGGACCAAAATTGCAGATTTCTGTCCTAAAGGTCATTCCACTTATTTCTTTTTAAAGGCAAAGAATAACTTTTAAAGAAGATGGCTACCAAAGTTCAACCATAACATTGTCAGTCTTCAGGTTTCAAAAGGACAGACCCATTTTAAAAATATCATAGCTCCTCAGCTTGTTCTTAAAAACAAAATGCTATAATCATTTAGGTGACTTTGAACTTATTACCATTATCTTCTTTATGCATTTGTTCCTCTTTGCTATTAAGATCCTCTAAGGGAGAGCTTCTTTCCTCTGCTCTCAGCTACTTCTGATCTATCTTGCAATTTTCAGTGTTCTCAACTTTATAGGGCTTACATTTATGGCTTTAATTTTCATTGTCATGTTCTTTTCAAATACCAATAAAAACTAGCTTTAAAAACATAAAAGCAGGGCTTCCCAGGTGGCGCAGTGGTTGAGAGTCCGCCTGCCGATGCGGAGGACACGGGTTCGTGCCCCGGTCCGGGAAGATCCCACATGCCGCAGAGCGGCTGGGCCCGTGAGCCATGGCCACTGAGTCTGCGCGTCCGGAGCCTGTGCTCCGCAACGGGAGAGGCCACAACAGTGAGAGGCCTGCGTACAGAAAGAACAAAACAAAAACAAAAAACAAAAAAACACAAAAGCAGGAAATTGTTGACTATGTTACTTTAACTGGCCTATCTGAAATAGAAATAAAGGAGTTACCAATAACTGCTCAGTTTTGGACCAGGAAAATAATAAGAAAGAGAAATAGTTCTGATGGTAAGCTGTTCATGCTACCTCCTAATAAAATTGAAAAGATATTTTAATTCCAAATGTATCTGAAGGAAATTTAAGCTTTACAAGCAATGGCTGCCAATTAATCATATTTATTTTAATGAGAAGAGCCTAGATAAAGCAGAATCTAAAATACAGTGTAGATGAAAATGAATGGTCAGAGCACAGGCTATTTTCCTGTTACTCCCTTGGGCAACCTGAAGTGAATTATGGCCAAAAGAACTCTCCAAACATATTATTTTGAGAATCAGAAAACACAATCGCTTGCCATTGCATTTTTAGGTGAAAAAGTTTTGTTAGATGACATCATTTGAAATTAATAATGACAGTCACAGTAAATGAAAAGCCCTGGAGCATTCAAACTTTCTGTAACGTTTAAATGTGCGCGATCATGACAGTATTCACAAGTACAGTTGGAAGAAAGATGTATTTTGACAAAAGACAATGAAGTAGCTTTGCTTGGAAACTATCCTTCAGAAAATACCGCTCAGGCATGCCATCTTGTAGTTTTCTGAAATATATGATGAATAGAAGTTTAAGGTTTTGCATGATTTATGTCACAATATCCACACACTCTTTCCATCACTTATTTCAGTTTAAGTCCAGAGACACTCATTTCATCCTTGAGTCAACAAAGCATGTGCATGCATAAAGCAAAGGTAAATTTAAATAGAACTGAGTTCACTTGGTCTAAAAATATGCCTCTTATTTCACAGTTAATTCTTTAATATTTTTCTAAAATAAAAAAATCCTAACCAATTGACACATCTTAGTGTAAAACTGTATCTAGAAGGATTTTTGTTTATTCTTTCCCTGAATATTCACTTTCATTAGTCAAAGAAGTATGTTGATTCTCCTGACACACTTTCTTGACTAAGGATGTAATTTATATGTCCATCAGCACTTGGTCAAAATTTCCTACTTGCCAGTTTACTTCTCAAGGTGCAGCTGTTGTATCTCAAGATACAATGGCCTCAATTCTTCTATGACCAAAAACACCTTTCCAAAATCACAGGTTTTCCCTCCCAATATTTTACAAGTGGTATGTTAGAAAAGCAGAAATCCCTCTCTGCAGGAAATTTGAAACTATATTATCAAATCACTTACTGACATGAAAATGGACTCAGAACTGTTTATTCTTCTTCCCCCACACACAGCTAGATTGCATTGATGTTAAGAGTCGTCATGCACTGTGATTGAGCAACACAATATGAGTGGGAGTGTTGTGTACTATTTCTAGGATTGACCCATGAAATTTCCTGTACCCCATCATCTGTACATTTTCCCTTTCCTTTGGACACGATCCAATGTGCATGAAAGCCCAAGGGTTGAAAAACACAGAGCCTCAAGATAAAAGAAACCCTGATTTGTAAATTACTACTAGGAAGAAAAACACTAGTTAGTCAGGAACACAATTTTGGAATTTAGTTGAATGATAAACCTCACTCACGTTTGAGTCTTTGTACATTTATTAGCGCAGCTAACATTCCATGAACTTAAAACAAAACCTTATGCCAAAACTTAACTGGAGATGGCTTGCTGCCTTTACAGTCACCTAAAGTGTGTGTCATTGGCTTCGTGGTTGGATGACAGATGGTAAGAAGAGAGATATTGCAAATTGTAAAGCTGAAGATCTGTTATATAATGGCAGAATGTCCAATAAAATGATTGCCCATAAAATTGTTGATAATTTTCAAAACAGACTATGTGCCTACTAAGCCTGACTTCAGGGAAATTAGGTTGAAAACAAAATGTGTATTGGCTATGATCTGAAGCTTGAGATCAAGCAAGAGTTGACTGGTTTTCAAACATAGATGACAATAGAGGAAATATAGAAATAAAGAAAGTATGGGCTTGGAAAAGCCACCAACCACTTCTGGATACAAGTCAAAAGATGATATGGAATTGGAAAAGGCTTAGCAATAAAGACCCAATAAGACTCCTTAGTTGAACAAACATCTTAGTCTTGAGACAAAGACCATTCAACCTAATACTGACATACCTGAATCTTTTCTTTCAGTTTACCTCAAATCAGCCAAAATTAAGGGGAAGAGGAAGACAATATTAACAAATCAAATAAATAAAGTAAACTTGAGAATTGTGCACCCAGAAAACTTTGTGTAATTTTACATGTACATTTGAAATGCCTGCAAGCAAACAGATCAGAAACCTACTATGTTTTGAATGACCTGTTTTGGCAAAGGAAAAACTAAACCAGGAAAGAATGCTTTGACATTTTTACTTCAAATCAACCCTTGGTGTTCAGAGTTGCACAAGTAGGAAGAAGGCTGTAAAAACCATACTCTACCAAATAAGTAATTATTCCAAATTATACCCACTTCAGATGTAGCTTTAAAGAGTAAAAAAGAAAGAAAAACCTGTCAGAAGGAAGAAAAAAAAAGCAAGCAATCATGAAGAACAATGTATAAGGAGGAAAATTAGGGATGGTCTCATTAAGGTGATTTTCCAACAACCTGAGAAAGGAAACAGACCTCCAGGTCTAGGAAGCACAGAGAGTCAGAAACAGGGTCAACACAAAGAGGATCACACCAAGACACACTCCATTTAAAATGGCAAACATCAAAGATAAAAAGAGAGAGTATTAAAAGCAGCAATAGAAAAGCAACAAGTTACGTAGAGGGAACTCTCCAATTGCCATGAACTGACTTTTCAGCAGAAACTCTGAAGGTCAGAAGGGAGTGGCATGATATATTTAAAGTGATGAGACCTACTACTAAGAATACTCTATACAGCAAGATTTTATTCAGATTTGAAGAAGAGATCAAAAGTTTTAGAGAGCAAAAGCCAAGAGTTCAGCACCATGAAAAAAGCTTTACTAGAAATAAAGAACTATATCCACTATGTAAAGTGAATATATATCTTCTTTATCTATTACATATTTATTAGTTTATCTATTTTATATATTTATATAATATATATATAGATAAAATATATATCTATTTTATCTATTACATATTTAGATAGTTTTCTTTATCTAAAAGAAAACTGGGTTAGCAACACTTATATCAGACAAAATAGACTTTAAAACAATGATTGTAACGAGAGAGAAGGACATTACATAATGGTCAAGAGATCAATCCAAGAAGATATAAAAACTTTAAAGATCTATGCACCCAACATAGGGGTACCTAAATATGCAAAGCAAATATTAACACACATAAAGGGAGAAATTGACAGTAACACAATAACAATAGAGAACTTTAACACCCTATTTACTAACAACTAAAGGATCAATGAAGAAATCAATGAGGAAATTAAAAATATATCTAGAGACAAATGAAACACAATGATACAAAAACTACGGGATGTGGCAAATGCAGCCTAAGGAGAAGTTTATCATGATACAAGCCTACTTCAGAAAACAAACAAACAAAAAATCTCAAATAAATAACTTAGCCTTATACCTAAAGGGACTAGAAAAAAGAACAAAAAAATGTCAAAAGTTAGAATGAAAAAATCATAAACTTCAGAACAGAAATAGAGACTAAAAAAATAGAAAAGATCAATGAAAATAAAAGAGCTGGTTCTTTGAAAAGATAAACAGAATTAATAAATCTTTAGCCAGACTCATCAAGAAGAAAAGGAAAACTCAAGTAAATAAAATTAGAAATGAAAAAGGAAGTTACAACTGACTCCATAGAAATACAAAGTATCATAAAATATTACTATGAAGAAGTATACCCTGATAAAATATACAACCTAAAAGAAATGAAAAAATTCATGCAAGTGTATAATCTCCCAAGACTGAACAAGGAAGAAATAGAAAATATAGATGTACAAATTACTAGTAATGAAATTGGATAAATAATAAAAAGAACTCCCAACAAACAAAAGTCTAGGACCAGGCAGCTTCACAGGTAATTTCTATCAATCATTTAGAGAAGAGTTAATGCCTATACTTCCCAAACTATTCCAAAACTAGTGCAAAATGCAGAGGAAGGATTATCATCACATCAAAAAGAATAAAATACCTAGGAATAAATCTAGCTAAGTAGGTAAAAGACCTGTATTCAGAAAACTAGAAGACACAGATGAAAGAAATTGAATATGACACAAACAGATATAAAGATATACTCTGCGCCTGAATTAGAAGAATTATATTGTTAAAATGACCTTACTACCCAAGGCAATTGACAGATTCAAGTCAATCCTTATCAAAATACCAATGGTATTTTTCATAGTGATAGGAAAAAAAATCATTCCAAAATTTGTATGGTAAAACAAATAACCCCAAAGGGTCAAAATAATCTTGAGAAAGAACAAAAACTTGAAGTACCACATTTTCTGACTTCATATTATACTACAAAACTACAATAATTAAAACAGTATGGTACTGGCACAAAGCAGACACATAGATAAATGGAAGAGAACAGAGAGCCCAGAAAAGAACACACTCTTATATGGAAAATTAATCTGCGACAATGTAAGCAAAAGTACACAATAGGGAAAATACAGCCTCTTCAATAATTGGTGGTGGAAAAACTGGGCAGCTACATGTAAAGAATAAAACTAGAACATTTTCTCACACCATATACAAAAATAAACAAAAAAATGGATTAAAGACTTAAATGTAAGACTGGAAACCATAAAGCTCATAGAAGAAAACATAAGCAGTACACTCTTTGACATTAGTCTCAGTAATATTTTTTGGATATGTCTCCTCAGGCAAGGGCAACAAGAGCAAAAATAAACAAATGGGGCTACATCAAATTAAAAAGCTTTTGCACAGGGTTGGAAACAATCAACAAAATGAAAAGACCTCTTACTGAATGGAAGAAGATATTTGCCAGTGATATATCTGATAAGGGGTTAATATCCAAAATATACAAACAACTCAACATCAAAAAAACAAACAACTCAGTTAAAAAATGTGAGGACCTGAATAGGCATTTTCCAAAGAAATCATGCAGATGACCAACAGGCACATGAAAAGATGCTCAATATCACTAATCATAAGGAAAATGGAAATCAAAACCACAATGTGATATCATGTCACACCTGTCAGAATGGCTATTACCAAAAAGACAACAAATAATAAGTGTTGGTGAGAATGTGGAGAAAAGGGAATGCTTGTGCACTCTTGGTGGGAATGTAAATTGGTGGAACCACTATTGAGAACACTATGTAGACCCCTCAAAAGTTTTAAAATACCACTGCCATATGGCCCAGCAATTCCACTCCTGTATATTTATCCAAAGAAAACCAAAACTAATTAGAGAAGATATATGCACCCCTATGTTCACTGCAGTATTATTTATGATAGCCAAGATATGGAAGCAACTTAAGTGACTGTCAATAGATGACTGGATACACACACATATAATTGAATATTACTCAGCCATAAAAAGAATGAAACTTTGTCATTTGTGAGAACATGGATAAGCTACAGGGTATTATGCTAAAATGCTAAATGAAATAAATCAGATAGAGAAAAACAAATACTGTAAGATTTAACTTACAGGTGGATTCTAAAAAAACACATATGAACAAACTAGACTTATTGTGGTGGTCATACTGAGATGTATAGAAATGTCAAAATACTATGTTGTGAAACAGGAACTAACATAACATTGAAGGTCAATTACTCTTCAAAAACAAATAAACAAACAAACAAACTTATAGAAAAAGAGATCAGATTTGTGGTCACCAGAGGTGAGGGTAAGGGAATGGTAGTCAAAAGGTACAACCTTCTAGCTATAAGAAAAATAACTACTAAAGATGTTATATATAGCATGATAAATATTATTGACACTGCTGTATGTTACATGTGAAAGTTGTCAAGAGAATAAATCCTGAGTTCTCATCACAACATTTTTTTCTATTTTTAAAATTTTCTATCTATATGAGATGATGGATTTTCACTACACTTAGTGTGATAATCATTTCATGCTGTATGTAAGTCAAATCATTATGCTGTACGCCTTAAACTTACCCGTACTGTATGTTAATGATATCTCAACAAAACTGGAGGAAAATGGACAAACTCGCACAATACGTTATCTTGTAATACTTGTGACCTCCTCAATACTGTTATAAATGAGTATAACTAAGATGGTTTTCCCTTAAATCTGATACTTGATTCCTCAAGTATCTGACCTTAGTTTCATGAAAATGTCAAAGTTGAACAAAAGAAAGTTTGTAAAGGAACACTATAAATTATTTATTTCCATTTGCATTGTGTACTACTCGAGACATGAAATACTCTCAATAAGTACTAGTTACTACTCTCAGCTCTGAAGTTTGCTGGCCTTGGAGAGCTCATTGTTCTCCCTCATCCCACCTTCTTTATCTCTTGAACACAAGTTATTGGTGATCTACTAAAACTTCGACGCAAATTTGTCTATTTTTATAGACAAACATAATAGCACCTAAGAAAAATCAGAGGAAGCACAGTTTTTCTATCCCTGAGAGAGTTACTGAAATTAACAAGGATACTGATTAGAGACAGTTGGTAAATGTAGTAGTGGCACATGTATGTTAAGAAAATGCTCATATTAAATCATATTAAGGAAAAGCCAAAATTGTGAAGTTTTTATTGCAGCAAATGTTAACAAGTCTACTTTGATCTGAAATCCAGTAAAGAAGAAAAAAACGTAGAAAGAGTCCAATATATATTTGAACTATATGTCATGAAAGAAACTGTCCATGCAGAACACAGGTATTAATTTTAAAATGCGAAATGCATTAATCAATTTTGCTATAACATGAATCTAATCTAATGTCATTGTGAAGCCATTTAATGGCTTAAGTAGAATGAGTCCTTTATAAGGTAACATCTGTGGCTGTATCAATACTTTCAGATAGTTTAGGCAGAAATGTGCTGGCTCTCCTACTGTCTGTTTACTCTTTCCAAACGCAAGGGAAAGGTTTTACTAAGACTATGCATTTTATGCGGTTCTAAAGGATTTCCCTACTTATTTACTACTTGGTGAGCGTCATTATACATTTATTATTATCAAAATATGCTCTGGCAATTATATACTGTCTGGTGATATTTGGGGATACTTCATATATAACATGTACTTAGCTAATGACATTTCTCAGTTCTATCTTTCATAGAAATTTCTATAACCTCTTCCTTATGAATGACAAGAGAGCTCTTTCTGAAAAGGAGAGAACTGTTTATTTATACCTCATCAGTAGAGTTGCCT